>NC_055990.1:96043517-96361684 GCF_018446385.1 Zingiber officinale
TTTAGAGTCTCCGGTTCTTCCTATGGAGGCCCGTCCGGGTTACTTCATAGAATTTCCCGATCGACTTTGGTTTATACTGGTTTATAGTCTCCGGTTTCTCCCATGAAGTTCCGTCAGGGTTACTTCATAGAGTGTTCCCGATCGACTTTGTCTCCGGAATAGTTTAGAGTCTCTGGTTCTTCCTATGGAGGCCCGTCCGGGTTACTTCATAGAATTTCCCGATCGACTTTTTCTCTGGAATAGTTTAGAGTCTCCGGTTCTTCCTGTGGAGGCCCATCCGGGTTACTTCATAGAATTTCCCAATCGACTTTGGTTTATACTAGTTTATAGTCTCCGGTTTCTCCCATGAAGTTCCGTCAGGGTTACTTCATCGAGTGTTCCCGATCGACTTTGGTTTATAGTCTCCGGTTTCTCCTATGAAGTTCCGTCAGGGTTACTTCATAGAGTGTTCCCGATCAACTTTTTCTCTAGAATAGTTTAGAGTCTCCGGTTCTTACTATGGAGGCTCGTCCGGGTTACTTCATAGAATTTCCCGATCGACTTTTTTCTCTGGAATAGTTTAGAGTCTCCGGTTCTTCCTATGAAGGACCGACCGGGTTACTTCATAGGATTTTCCCGATCGACTTTAATCTATCTTGGTTTATAGTCTCCGGTTTTTCCTATGAAGGCTCGACCGGGTTACTTCATAGGATTTTCCCGATCGACTTTTTCTCTGGAATAGTTTAGAGTCTCCGGTTCTTCCTATGGAGGCCCGTCTGGGTTACTTCATAGAATTTCCCGATCGACTTTGCTCTGAAATAGTTTAGAGTCTCCGGTTCCTCCTATGAAGGCCCGACCGGGTTACTTCATAGGATTTTCCCGATTGACTTTAATCTATCTTGGTTATAGTCTCCGGTTTTTCCTATGAAGGTCCGACCGGGTTACTTCATAGGATTTTCCCAATCGACTTTGTTTTATACGAAAGTATAATATTTGGGCTAACCTCATGCCGGCTCGTAATTCCTTGAGGGGAGCTAGATAGGCTTTTAGGATCTCCCCTTATTTTACTGCTTGAAAAATAGAAAGGAGGCTTCTCCTGATACTTATCAATTTGTATGAACCATATTTATTTCCTGTGTCAATATTTATCTTGCTTGACTTTCATCAAAGAAACAAAGTACATAAACTGCAAGTATCTCAATTCGCCTGGGAATTCCAATAACTGTGAACATATTTAAAGTAATATGATTAAATCAGGCTCGATAGGGTTGCAAATGATTAGCGCTCCAGGGACGTTCCAACATTCTTCCTTCGGCATCTTGGAGATAGTATGAGCCTGATGCGAGCTTTTCCATCACTTTATAAGGCCCTCCCCATTGTGGTGCCAACTTGCTGACATCTCCCACAGGCTTAACTCGTTTCCATACCAAATCCCCTACTTGGAAGAATCTGGGGATGACCCTTTTGTTATAATTCTGTCTCATCCTCTGCCGATATGATATAAGACGAGTAGCAGCTTTATTTCTTATTTCCTCGATCAGGTCTAGCTCCATAAGTCGTCGGTCTCTATTATCCTCATCATACAATTGTCTTTTGTCAGACTCTACTCCTACCTCAATGGGGATTACTGCTCCTCCTCCATAAACTAACTGGAAAGGAGTGATTCCTGTAGCTTCACGAGGTGTAGTACGATATACCCAGAGAACACTGGGTAATTCGTCTACCCAGCTACCTCCGACATGATCTAGCTTAGTTTTCAGTCCTCTAATAATCTCCCTATTAGTTACTTCTGCTTGACCATTGCTCTGCGGGTAGGCTACAGAGGTGAAGGCCTGGGTAATCCCATAACTTTGACACCAGTCTAGGATTCTATCGCCTTGAAACTGCCTTCCATTATCAGAGACCAACTTATGAGGAATGTCGAACCTGCAGATTATATTTTTCCATAAGAATTTAATGACCGCGTCTTCTGTAATTCTGGCAAGTGGTTCTGCCTCCACCCATTTAGAGAAATAATCCACAGCCACCAACAAGAACCTCCTCTGTGCAGCAGCCATAGGAAATGGACCCACTATGTCCATACCCCACTGATCGAAGGGACACGAGACTATAGAGGTTCTCAATAACTGGGTAGGGTGATGTAATATATTCTGATGCTTTTGACAAGAAATACAAGTTCTTACCAGTTTAGCAGCATCTTCATGTAGAGTAGGCCAGAAATATCCCGCTAAGAGGATTTTATGAGCCAAAGATCTTCCTCCTATATGACTACCACAAGAACCTTGATGCACCTCCTGTAAAATAAATTGTGTGTCTTCTGTGCCTACACACTTGAGCAAAGGTCTGGAAAAAACCCTTTTATATAATTGCTCCCCCACCATAGTATATTGAGCAACTCGTTTCTTAAATACCCTGGCTTGTTCTATATCTCTAGGAAGAAGACCTTGCTGTAAATATAATATAATTTGAGCTCGCCAATCACCACGAATTTCTATATCAGTCTGTCTTTCAATACAGGAAATTAATAGGATCTGCTCCACTGGTCGATCAAGATTCCATGGTACTACAGTAGAGGCTAATTTAGCTAATTCATCTGCCACCTGATTCTCCGATCGAGGAATTTTTTATATGCTTACATCTTGAAATTGAGACTTCAACTTATCGAATGCCTCAGCATATAACTTAAGCCTGTCATTATTGATTTCAAAATTACCTGATAATTGTTGAGCTGCTAGCTGAGAATTAGAATATATAAGGACTCGAGCTGCCCCTACATGCCGAGCAGCCTGTAAGCCAGCTATTAGAGCTTCATATTCAGCCTCATTGTTGGCAGCTCTGTAATTCAATCTAATGGAGAGTTGAAGTCTGTCTTCTCTTGGGGATATAAGAAGAATACCAATTCCACTGCCTTGTCTAGCTGCAGAGCCATCCACATAAACCTTCCAGGTATCTTCTTCTTTTGGACCTTGAACCTCTATGATGAAATCTGCTAGAGCCTGTGCCTTAATGGCCGAGCGGGATTGATATTGAATGTCATATTCCCCAAGCTCGGTTGTCCATTTGATTAACCGTCCTGATGCCTCTGGGTTGAGCAATACCCGTCCAAGAATGCTATTAGTTAAGACAATAATCTCATGTGCTAAGAAATATGGGCGCAACCTCCGAGCAGTCAATATTAGAGCATAAGCCAATTTTTCTAGTGTAGTGTATCTACACTCAGCTCCTTTTAATAAATGACTAGAAAAATATACAGGTTGTTGCTCTTTTCCTTCTTGTCTGACTAATACAGAGCCTACGACATTCTCATTAGCCGACAAATACACCCATAGTCTCTCCTGCTATAGGTTTAGCCAACACAGGGAGTGTAGCTAAATAATCTTTCAACTCCTGAAAAGCCTTATCACATTCTTCATTCCATTGAAACTTATTAGCCTTTCTGAGTATTTTAAAGAAATGAAAACTACGATCGGCTGATTTAGAAATAAATCTAGACAAGGCTGTGATTCGGCCTGTCAATCTTTGAGCTTCCCTCAGGTTGCGGGGTGGCTCCATGCTCTGCAGTTCCTTGACCTTGCTCGGGTTGGCCTCTATCCCCCGTTCGGACACCATATATCCCAGGAATTTTCCTCCCTTCGCGCCGAACAAGCATTTGCTTGGGTTCAACTTGAGCCCATACTGTCTTAATGTCTTGCAAGTCTCCTCTATATCCCTGCACAGATCAGCAGCTTGAAGAGACTTAATTAAGATGTCATCAACATATACTTCCATATTCCTACCAATCTGCTTCTGAAAGACCTTATTCATAAGCCTTTGATAGGTTGCTCCTGCATTCTTTAGTCCAAAAGGCATAACATTATAACAATAAGTGCATTCAGATGTTATAAAACTAACCTTTTCTTGATCCTCTTTGGCCAAGGGGACTTGATGATAACCTTGATATGCATCCAGCATGGAAATATATTCGCATCCGACAGTAAAATCAACCAGTTGATCAATCCTGGGTAAGGGATAGTAATCCTTCGGGCAAGCTTTGTTGAGATCTCGAAAGTCAATGCACACTCGCCATTTATTCCCAGGTTTAGAGACTAACACCACATTGGCCAGCCAGCTTGAGAATTAAACTTCCCTGATGTATCCGGCCTCCATAAGCTTGGCTATTTCTTCCTTGATAATCTGATTCTGTTCCGCACTAAAACTCCTCTTTCTTTGCATGACTGGGTGGGCATCCGGGAAGACATGCAAGGAATGTTCCATGACGGCAGGAGAAATGCCCGAAACTTCTTTGGGAGTCCAGGCAAATACATCATTATTCTTCTTCAAACATTGCACCAACTCAGCTTTAAGATCAGGATCAAGATCGGCTGCAACGTAGGTGGTGGCTTCTGGCCGCCCGGTCTGGATTTGAACTTCTTCCTTTTCTTCATAAACTAGGACGGGCTGCTTTTCGCGAATGGCATTAACTTCCATTCTTTGAATCTTCCGGGCGGTGTTGGCCTCAGTTCGAATGATTTCTACGTAACACTTCCGGGCTGTCTTTTGATCGCCCCGTACTTCTCCAACCTGATCTTCCACAGGAAACTTAACCTTTTGACAGAAAGTAGAAATGACCGCCCTGAACTCGTTCAAGGCAGGCTGACCCAATATCACATTATAAGAAGATGGAGCATCTACTACCATAAAATAGGATCTCCTAGTTCTCATCAGGGGTTCCTCTCCTAGAGAAATGACCAATTTTATCTGACCCAAAGGTTGCACTTCATTGCCTGTGAATCCATACAGAGGAGTTGCAATCGGTTGAAGTTCACTGGGGTCAATTTGTAGCTGATCAAAAGCCTTCTTGAATATAATATTGACTGAGCTGCCAGTGTCTATGAAGGTACGAGCAATGGCATAGTTGGCTATCATAACTTTGATGATCAATGCGTCGTCATGAGGTATTTCTACCCCCTCAAGATCTTTAGGCCCAAAGCTTATTTCAGGACCGGCTGCTCGTTCCATGCTGCATCCTACTGCATGAATCTCCAATCTTCGGGCATGTGCTTTTCTGGCTCTGTTAGAATCCCCATCAGTGGGTCCGCCCGTAATCATGTTAATATTACCCCGAGCAGCATTGTTTCTATTCTCTTCCTGACGAGTCATTGTGGTTTCGGAAGGTGCTTTATCTGATACTTGGCTGGTACCAGCTGTTACCGGTATTGCTTCTTGCCGGGTTCCATCCGGGTGATATTCCGGTTTGAGCGGACTTTGCTGCCTGGGGTATTACTGCCGGTAATAGTTCTGCCTCTGATAGCGCTCTTTATTGACTCGCCTATTTCTCAAAACAAAACAGTCATCAGTGTGATGACTGCTAGTTTTATGATAAGTACACCATCTTCTTGGTGCCTCCGGCAGCATCTCTACATGCTGTACAGCTTGTGGACGATAATCTGGTTGTCGATGAGGTGGATGAGTGGTTCTAGGTCCTCTTGGTGGGGGTACCGGGGTCGGAGCCTTCTCCTTCGCATGGGTAGGAGAAGAGGGAACACCTTCTTTCCTACGAGCAGCTTGGGCTTCTTCTACGTTAATGAACTCAGTGGCACGTTCAATCAAGGAATCAAAATTAACAGGAGGATTTCTTACCAAATCTTTAAAGAAATCATTATCATTTAGACCCTGAGAGAAAGCACTTACTAATATTTCAGTAGTAGCATTAGGTACATCTATAGCTACCTGATTGAACCTTTTAATATATGCCCGGATGGAATCTTTAGACGTCTGCTTAATTGAAAATAGGCTCCACGGGGTCTTATGATACCTTTTGTTGCTGGAGAAATGATGTAGAAAGACTTTTTTGAAATCTTTAAATTTTCGAATAGACTTTTCAGGTAATCTTTTGAACCAGCGCTGTGCTGCTCCCCCAAGAGTAGTGAGAAACATCCGACACTTCACCCTATCGGAGAATTGTTGCAACAAGGCTACATTCTCAAATTTCAACAAGTGATCTTCCGGATCTGTGGTTCCGGTATATTCTCCAATTTGCAGATTCTGATATCGCTTAGGAAGTGGGTCATCTAATACACTTTGTGAGAATGGAGAGATGACCTTTTCTGGTGAACTATCACTGGTTATCATTTTAATCTTACGCTTTGATCCGGTAGTAAGAACAGGGGACCCCACCCTGTGGAGTCAACGCCACGTAGAAGTCACAGGGGACCCCACCCTGTGGAGTCAACGCCACGTAGAAGTCACAGTGGCAGTTGTCCATCCGGAGAGGGTCGAGTCCGACCGGACGGCAGGGCTGGGTCCGACCGGGCGGCAGGCCGGCCGTCCGGTGGAATCGAACGTCCCGATCGGACGATAGTCGGCTGATGGTTAAAGGCACCCTGTCGAAATCAGGGTTCCGGCGCTCAGTGGAAAAGGTCGTAGTGCCGAGCGGACCTCACGCTCGGCCAAAGCCATAAGGTAACACTGCTAATAGTCTCCACAAAGTATATGATAGAAAATCTCCCCAAGTAAACCACCACATATGTCCGGCCGGATGTTGAGGTTGCTGTCCGCCCGGACGCCTGATCTGGAGCAATGGGGAAAAGGACAGGGGACGTCTTTTTCTGACAACAGGTATGTTTCACGTGTAGGCCATGCTCCAAATCCTGTGACAGGGGATTTCGCTGTCCCATCGAGGACATGCCGAGACTATAGCAGTATGGGTTAGGGAAGCTCACTGACAAGTCCTTACTGGGGTATGGGCCATGGACACGTGTACACCTCGGCAGGTGTACACTCACTTCTTCGCTGCCCTATATAAAGGCCCTCATTCTTCGCCGGAGGTATGCATTCTACGCGTTTTGAAGCCATTATTTATTCCTTGAGCTTCGCCTGACTTGAGCGTCGGAGGGTCGCCGCCGGGAACCCCTTCCCGGCTCGACTTCTGTGCAGGTTCGCCGGAGCTTCGTGCCGCCGTCCGAAGATCCACACTAGCAGCCAGGAAGCGCCACGTGCCCAGCGTCCATTGAATCAACGTTCGGACAGGATCAATTTGGCGCCGTCTGTGGGAACGTTCCTGTATCCGAGCGGAAACAATGGACGAGGCTGGACGACAACACCTGGTGACGCTTTCGAACGAGGAACTCGACGCTCTGATCAAGATAAGGGCCGCCAAGTTTGTGGAGCAAAAACAGAAGGCAACAGCCGAGCGGCCAGAGCAGCAAGCCACGTCGGCATCGGGTGGCCGAGCGGAAGCACCACCTGCGACAGTACCATTCCATCGGGCTCTCTTCCGCACTCCTGAAGCCGTAGCAACTAATCGAGAACGGGGATCATCTTCGGATGAAATACCGATACGAGACAACAGAAAAGGGAAAGCCCCCCGAGCGGACGCTTCTCCCGAGCGGATAAATCGCCAATTTTCGGAGGCTATTCTACAAGACCCTCTGCCCAAGCACTATGTGCCTCCGACGATCGGCGAGTATAATGGGACAACCGACCCGGATGATCATCTGGGTAAGTTCGATAACACAGCCACTCTCCATCAATACACAGATGGAGTAAAGTGCTGAGTTTTTCTTACCACTCTCTCGGGATTGGCTCAACGGTGGTTTCGGAGGTTGCCGGACGGATCTATCACAAGTTTCAAGGACTTCCAAACGGCCTTCCTCCACCATTTTGCAAGCAGCCGACGCTACCAGAAAACAAGCGTGAGCCTGTTCGCCATCAAGCAAGAAGCCCGTGAATCGCTCCGAGCTTACATCCAGCGATTCAACAAAGTGGCGATGGATATTCCAACGGCCACTTCGGAAACCATGATGAACGCCTTCACACAAGGCCTAGTGGATGGGGAGTTCTTCCGCTCGCTAGTTCGGAAGCCGCCTCGAGACTATGACCATATGCTGCACCGAGCCAACGAGTACATCAATGTGGAGGAGGCCCAAGCGGCTCGAAGAAAGGAAGCTCCTACTGATCGGGCTCGACCTGTCGAACGGAGGCCCCCCACCACTCAACCACCAAGAGGACCGAGGGCTGAAGCAATCCGCTCCCCTCATGTGAGGTCCCACGTGCAAGAGGTAGCTGCCGCCCGGCCAAAACCAAAGAAGAGATGGACCCCGATGTTCTGCTCCTTCCACCGGACGGATACACACAACACAAGGGATTGCCGAAGTCTTCCCTTCGCGACTCATCCCGTGCCCCGGAATGCCGGACGGCGGTCTCCATCAGTCGACAGGCGACAGAGACCTAATGAAGCCGACCGGACACGAGTTGATAGGCGACAGCCACAGACGCCCGATCGGCATCGTTCTCCAAGGCAGGAGAATCACAGAGCGTCCAGAGAACGGTCTCGACCGACCGCTCGGAAAGAGGAAAATAGAAACAATACTTCCCGAGGCGAGATCAACGTTATTGCTGGCGGGCCGACCGGAGGAGACTCCAACCGAGCTAGAAAGGCGAGCGTCCGGCAGCTCCAGATTCATGCGGTTGGCTGTAGCCAAGAACGAGCGGAAGGACCCGAAATTAGTTTCGGGCCCGGGGACTTGGAAGGAGTTGAAGTGCCCCACGACGACGCTCTGCTCATCAAAGCGGTAATAGCGAATTATACTATCCACCGCGTTTTTGTAGATACAGGAAGCTCGGTCAACATCATCTTCAGGAAAGCATTCGATCAGTTGCAAATTGATCGAGCCGAGCTGTTACCCATGACAACTCCGCTCTATGGGTTCACTGGTAACGAAGTTCAGCCGGTCGGACAGATCCGGCTGGCTACCTCGCTGGGAGAAGAGCCGCTCAGGAGGACAAGGACAACAAACTTCGTGGTGGTCGATTCTCCCTCGTCCTACAACGTTATTTTGGGACGACCGGCTCTCAGCGAATTTCGAGCGGTCGTCTCAACCTTCCACCAGAAGATCAAGTTCCCCGTGGAGGAAAAAGTGGGAGAAGTACGGGGAGATCAGCTAGCAGCTCGGCGATGCTACATCGAGATGGTCCGAGCAGAGGCCTGTTCCGCTCGGAAGGCGCCCTGGATCGAGGTAAATGCCATCACCGAAAAGCCACCCTCTTTAATTTATGAAGAAAAAGAGGAAGTGCAGATTCACCCAACCTGATCGGAGGCCACAACCTTTATAGCGTCCGATCTGGAAGAGAAGCAGAAAGAAGAATTGATCCAAAGCCTCCGAAGAAATCATGATGTCTTCGTCTGGTCGACACATGAGCTGCCCGGAATTTCACCAAGTATAGCGCAGCATGAACTACATGTCCGACCGGACTCACGGCCCATGAAGCAGAGAAAAAGAGCATGTCCGACCGAACTCACGGCCCGTGATGCAGAGAAAAAGAGATTTCAGCGCCGAGCAGAATGCTATCATCCGAGCGGAGGTGGAGAAACTCTTGGAGGCCGGCCATATCCACGAGGTACAGTTCCCGAGCTGGTTGGCTAATGTAGTATTAGTCTCCAAGCCGGGCGACAAGTGGAGAGTATGAATAGATTTTCGGGATCTCAACAAAGCTTGCCCGAAAGACTTTTATCCTCTGCCTCGGATAGATCAGCTGGTGGACTTTACGGCCGGCTATGAATTAATCTGTATGCTCGACGCTTACCAGGGCTATCACCAAGTGCCGCTCGCCTGTGAAGATCAAGAAAAAGTCAGCTTCATGACGGCCGACGACACTTATTGCTATAATGTAATGCCGTTCGGATTGAAGAATGCGGGGGCCACATATCAGCGCTTGATGAATAAAGTGTTCAGAGAGCAGATCGGACGGAATCTAGAAGTTTATGTGGACGACATTCTCATTAAGTCCGTCCGAGCGGCCGATCTCTTCAAGGACATGGAGGAAACCTTCCGAACGCTGCGCAAATATAGGGTTAAGTTAAATCCCCAGAAGTGCGGCGCTTTTTGGGGTACATAGTGACCGAGCGGGGCATCGAAGCAAATCCCAGCAAGGTGAAAGCTCTACAATATATGCCGCCTCCAAGAAATACAAGGGAAGTGCAGCGTTTGACCGGTCGGATAACCGCTCTGTCCCGGTTCATCTCCAAAACCGCCGACCAGAGCCTTCCGTTTTCAAGATCTTACGCAAGGCTACAAAATTTCACTGGGACGAAGAATGCGACCGGGCGTTCGAAGATTTAAAGGCATATCTGAATTCGCTCCCGGTATTAGCCAAGCCGACTATTGGCGAGCCGCTCTATATTTATCTATCCTCGACCGAGCAGGCAATTGGCTCGGCACTGGTGAGTGCGAGCGGAGAAGAGCCTGTGTATTTCCTTAGTCACATTTTAAAGGATGCCGAATCTCACTACACTGGGCTCGAAAAGCTAGCTTTTGCTCTGGTCCTCGCCGCTCGGCGCCTTCGTCCATATTTCTTGGCGCATACTATCATTGTCAAAACCAACAACCCGCTCGGACGTGTTCTACTTAATCCAAAGGCATCCGGATGACTCATCAAATGGACGACGGAGTTAAGTGAATTTGATATCCAATACCAGCCCCGCTCGGCGATAAAAGCTCAATCCTTGGCCGATTTTGTGACTGAGGTGCAAAGGTCGGAGCCAGAAGCTATGTGGAGAATATATGTGGATGGGTCGTCGGAAGCGGGATTGGGATATTGTTACTCTCCCTCAAGAAGAGAAGATGCACTTATCCGTCCTACTGGATTATAAAGCTACCAACAATGAAGCGTAGTATGAGGCTCTCATAGCCTGGCTTGCAGCTGCATGTGGGAGCCGGCCGGTAACGCTCACTCGATTCGCAGCTGGTCAGCCAGCCTCCTCCGTACCTTCGAATCAATAGTGCTCGCCAAGCTCTATCAAGCCTTCGAGAAGCTCAAAGATGACTTTAAAGAAGTTATTGTCCGTAAGATACCCAGCGTAAAATCAAGCAATCGATGAGTTAGCCAAGCTCATGAGCTCAAGAACGCCGCCATTCAAAGAATCAATTGAAAAAGCATCGCAGGCGCACGTCGACCGGATGGAAGGCCTCACATTTCCAAGCGATTCGGACACCCATCATAGAGTTCCTCCGCCGGAGCCACGCCGTCCGACCGTAACGAAACCCACCGTTAAGAAGGAGGGCCTCGGTTCACACTCATCGGCGATCGCTACAAAAGGCTTTCACGCCTGTTGTTGAAATGCGTGAGCACGAAGACTCGGCTACATCCTCTAAGAGGTACATCAAGGATCGTAGGAGGACATCCGGCATATCGCATCAAGAAGATCCTCTTGGCCGGTACTTTGGCCAAGTTTACAGCGCACGCCACCGGACAGATTCACGTGCCTTCGTGCCGAGTATCACAACCTCCCACCGACCCGCAGAGGAAATGAAGGCATCAACCGTTTCATGTCCGTTCGATCAATGGGGAATGAATATTGTCGGTCCATTTCCGATGGCGGCCGGGCAACGGAAATTTCGCTAGTGGCGGTGGATTATTTTTCCAAGTGGGTGGAGGCTGAGCCGCTAGCCAAGATCACCGAATGATGGTCAAAAATTTATCCGTAACACATCATCTGCTTGGCTATCCTCGCCGATTGGTTTCCGATAATGGGTGGCACACAGGGAAGATGCTAGAGGATTGGTGCAAAAGCTACGACATCGAGCAACACTTCACGTCCGTGGCTTATCCTCGAGCAACGGTCAAGCGAAGTAACCAACGAAATTCTTCGCGCTCGGCTCGACCATTTGGGAGGAAGTTGGCGGATGAATTGCCGGCGTCTTATGGGCCATCCAACGACGCCAAGGAAGGGACGGTGTCACGCGCTCCATTTGGTGTACGGTGGCGGTCATTTCGGTCAAGTCGGCGTCAAATCCGCTAGGATCCAACATTACGATGAGGACAATGCCGAGCGGAGGAACATGGAGCTGGATCTGGTCGAAGAAGAAAGAGCCAAGGCGTCCGTCCGGCTGATGGCGTACCGGCAAAGGATGAAACAAAGTTACAACCGCCCTGTAATCCCCCGATCATTCCAAGTCGGCGATCTTGTCTGGAAGAAAGTCAAGCCGGTCGGCGACGTCGGCAAACTGGAGGCACCGTGGGTGGGCCCCTTCAAGGTTATTGAAAAGCTCCGCTCGGACGCATATTATTTGGAAGATGAAGACGGGCGGCAACTAGATCGACCGTGGAGTGCAAATCATCTCCAGCCTTATCGAGCTGGATGAAAGGTGCACGAATGTAACTCATTTTTGTGTATATGCTAGTAGCTCGTGTCCTTGTAATGCAAGAAGCAAAATTAATTCAAAGGATGGTCAAGGGTTACGCCGATCGGCAACGTCAAAATTAGCCTTGAAGGCCGTCGAGCTCCGACGTTAAATATCGAGAGACGAGCCGGCGTCTATAAACGTCCGAGCGGAAGGCTGTCGAGCTCCGACGTTAAATATCGAGAGACGAGCCGGCGTCTATAAACGTCCGAGCGGAAGACCGTCGAGCTCCGACGTTAAATATCGAGAGACGAGCCGACATCTATAAATCATCCGAGCGGAAGGCCGTCGAGCTCCGACGTTAAATATCGAGAGACAAGCCGGCGTCTATAAATCGTCCGAGCGGAAGACCGTCGAGCTCCGACGTTAAATATCGAGAGATGAGCCGACGTCTATAAACGTCCGAGCGGAAGACCGTCGAGCTCCGACGTTATTATTTGGAGGATGAAGACGGGCGGCAGCTAGATCGACCGTGGAGTGCAAATCATCTCCAGCCTTATCGAGCTGGATGAAAGGTGCATGAATGTAACTCATTTTTGTGTATATGCTAGTAGCTCGTGTCCTTGTAATGCAGGAAGCAAAATTAATTCAAAGGATGGTCAAGGGTTACGCCGAACGGCAGCGTCAAAATTAGCCTTGAAGGCCGTCGAGCTTCGACGTTAAATATCGAGAGACGAGCCGGCGTCTATAAATCATCCGAGCGGAAGGCCGTCGAGCTCCGACGTTAAATATCGAGAGACGAGCCGGCGTCTATAAACGTCCGAGCGGAAGACCGTCGAGCTCCGACGTTAAATATCGAGAGACGAGCCGGCGTCTATAAATCATCCGAGCGGAAGGCCGTCGAGCTCCGACGTTAAATATCGAGAACCCCGCCGGCGTCTATAAACGTCCGAGCGGAAGACCGTCGAGCTCCGACGTTAAATATCGAGAGACGAGCCGGCGTCTATAAATCATCCGAGCGGAAGGCCGTCGAGCTCCGACGTTAAATATCGAGAGACGAGCCGGCGTCTATAAATCATCCGAGCGGAATACTGTCGAGCTCCGACGTTAAATATCGAGAGACGAGCTGGCGTCTATAAACGTCCGAGCGGAATATAGCTGGCATCTATAAACCCACCGAGTGGATTAAAGCATCTAATGTCCCGAGGCACGCGATTTCGATGTCGTTCGATCGTCTATACACGCTTCGAGCGGCCCAGTATCCAAAACTACTTGGCATTTGGTAAACGAGCTATGCCCGCAAAGAACGCGGTGTATTTTGCCAAGCGAGGAGATCACGGCGATCACTTTGTTAAGATCCCTTATGGGGGAGTGCACGAAATAATTATGGGCGAGCGGATAAACACACATCTCGGTTATGAAAGGAGACAGCAAATACAAGGAAAACATTGCATTAAAGTTAGAGTTTTAAGCCGAGCGGCTCAATTACACAAAAAAAAAGAAAAGGATGATATCCTGGCGGGTGGCCGAAATACTGAAAGCTACTCAATATAATCGTAAAGGTCCCTGGGAATGTTATTCAGGAGCGCCGCCTGATCGCCGGCCGGAATAGCAGCAGACTCCGGAAGAAGACCCTTCGACTTTAGATAAGTGGTGGTGGTGGTCATAGCCAAGTCGAAGGTTGTGTACATCCGCTCGCATATCTTCTCTGAGAATGCGGGCGAGCGGATGTAGCTCTGTCTTAAGGCCGCGACTCGACTCGGCTCGGCATCTTGATATTCTTTGAACGCCGCCTAGGAGCCAGTAAGAGCCTCATTCAGATTCTGAATCTTAGCCGCGTCGGTCGAGCGGCCGGCCTTCTCCCGGTCAAGCTGCTCTGTCAATTCCTTTATCTTCAGCTCCAGGCCCCGAGCCTCAACGTTCTTCTTCTCCAGATCAGAGATAGCAGTATTCTTCCGAGTGGTGGCCAGAGTTATTTTTGTTTCAAGCGACTTGACTTGCCGCTCGGACTCGGCCAGGGCATGGGCCTGGTCGGCTGTCTTCTTCTCCTCGGCCGCCAGAAGAGTTTGAGCTTTCTTCAGCTCCTTTTGCAGCTCGGAATAAGAAGGGCCCTGAAGGCCGGATGGACCAACCGCGGCCTTCAGTTGTCGCAGCTCTTCATCCACCAAGGCCAAGCGGTTGGAAACCGCAATTTCCTCCACCCATCTCTGGCAAACAAAAATTATAATTATTAAAGGCCGATCGGAAGGAATGCATACAAAGCTTAGAAGCATAAATTTACCCCAGTGGCCTCCCGCATGTGGCTATTGGCTAAATTTCCGAGGGGTATCAGCGCTGTGCATGCCCGAGCATTGGCCCACATCTCAGCTAGGGGCCCTTTCAAGGTGATGGTGTGCTCGGGCGCGGATGGGCGGTCGGCTTCTGGAAGCAGCTCTTCAGTCGGTAAGTGAAGAGTGACCCGAATCGTGCGACAGTGACCGGGGATCGTCCGACCGGCAGTCGGAAGGGGATCAGAAGCCGGCGCAGAAAATTGCGAATGAATGGTCGAGCGCTGGGCTGAATGGCGAGCGGGCGGAAGTGTACTGATTGGAATAGCCTCCACTGGAGCAGCTGGCTCGTCCCAATCCGAAGGCGTCCGGTCGGACGAGATAGTTTCGGTCTCTGGTGCCTTGCCCCGAGCAGTTGCAGTGACCCGCTCGGAGGGTTGGACAGCTGAGGTAGCCGAGCGTAGGGGAGTCTCCACTCGACGCCTCTTTTGTATGGGCTGCTCCTCCTCCCGAGCGGAACCTTCCTCGGGGGCAGTTTGTTCTCTTGAGGGGGTGGCGCCGCTAGCCACATTTTGTTGGGAAGCTTGAGCGGCCGACTCAGCTTGAGTTCCGCTCTCTCCTTCATGGGATCCGACCGGCTGGATACCCAGTGCTTCCATCTCCTTGGCGGCCGCGGCCTCTAGCGCCGCCGCCTTTCTCTTCAAAACACCGGCCATGACCGAATCCATGATGATGTCCGCTGCAGGAGAAAGAAAAGAAATCAGTTAGCAATTAAAGCAAATGCCCAAGCAAAGTCCTTACCGAAGTCGGTCGGAAGAGGAGTCCGTATAGGACTCAGCCCGAAGATGTACATCACTCCCTCGTGGAGAAGTTTGTTGATGTCAAGTCGCAGACCGGACAGTATATTTGCAGCGTGGAGATAGTTCGGTCGGGTCTTGAACTTCTTCAACTCGGGAGTGGGGGGTAGGCTGACTTGCCATTGGGTCGGGAAGTTGGCCCGAGCGGGCATACGGATGTAGAAAAAATAATCCTTCCAATGTTTATTGGAAGTAGGAAGCTTGTTGAAGAAAACCAAGCCGGGTCGAGCTTGGAACATGAAGGCGCCCGGCTCGGCTTGCTTAGGGTAGTAGAAATAAAAAAAGACCTTCGGTCGGAGGGGGATGTTGTGAATCTTAAACAAAACAACTACGCCGCAAAGGAGACGGAAGGTGTTGGGTACTAAATGTTGGTGCAGGAAGCATCCGACGATCGAACCTAAGTTTTGATAATGGCAAAGAGATTCAAAGTTAAGATTCTCTGTTATCTAACATGTTGAACGAGTATTTCAGGAATGTCCTAACTGCGGTTAGGCAGGTGAAAACCCTAGGGGGTGGTAACCCTAGGTCCTAGGGGGTGGTAACCCTAGGTGGAGAAAAGTCCTAGCTGCGGTTAGGCAAAGGGAAAACCTTAGGGGGCGGTAACCCTAGGTCATAGGGGGTGGTAACCCTATGCGGAAAGTCTTGGCAAGTCGATGGCTTCAGGCAAAAGTCTTAGGGGGTGGTAACCCTAGGTGGAAAGTCTTGGTGTCGCGAACTAGGTGAAAGACTGGACTAGCCGGGGAAGCGGATGTCCAGCAGAAAGTCCGGAAGCATCGAGTGCTGAGCAAAAGTCCAGTCGATCTGGAGGATCGACTGGCAACAGGTAAATCTCCTGAGTGGAGTAGGAGGACGCTGCCCCGTAGAGGGAACAAGAGGCCAGTCGACCTAGGGTTTCCTGCCGAAACCCGGTCAGACTCGACATCCCAGACCGCCTATACTTCATTTATCATGTTTATTGTGCTAACTTTGTGTTGCGGGATATTGTTTGGGACTAACGTATCTTGCGGTGCAAAGGAGCAACCTAAAGCATCGGATGAATAGTCCGAGGCGCCCATGGAGCTTGAGGCGCCTGGTGCAAAAGTCGAGCCGCGAAGTTCATCAAGGCGCCTTGAAGGAGAGTAGGCGCCTTGAAGGCGCCTGAGTGGTATAAGGCGCCTCCAAGGGATGAAGTTCGACCAGTTCAGATCTGATCCACGCGGAAGACTAGGCAGCATAGAGGCGCCTTGAACAGCCTTCAAGGCGCCTTGAACACCCTTTATAAGGGGGTTTCGACCAGCACTTCAAAAAAACAACTTCCAGGCTTCCTCTCTTCAACGTGCTACTAACAAGATCATTCCGAGGTGCTGTTGCGACATACCGACGACCTGGAGCATCAGTTTCGATTCTGTTATTGTCGGTATAGTTTACTTTGGTGCTTACAATTGTAAATTTTTTATTGTACTTTTAACGAACTTATAGTTGTTGCCCACCGGAAGCGATCAAGGATCGCGGGCCTTCGAGTAGGAGTCGCTTTAGGCTCCGAACGAAGTAAATTCCTCTGTGTTTGTGTGTTTGCCTTTTGATCCGGTAGTAAGAGCGGGCCCCCCCTCTTGCAAAGTCAACGCCCCGTGGAAGTCATCGGAGCAGCCGTCCATCCGGGTAGCATGTGGTCCGGCCGGACGAACGGCTGTAGACGGCCGGTCCGACCGGACTGCCGGCAGGCCGATGGAATCGAATACCCGGATGGGTCCGGCCGGCTCGCACTTATGGTGGGGAGGCACCCTGTCAAATCGGGGTTCCGACGCTCAGTTAAAAAGGTCATGGACCGAGCTGACCTTTTGATCGACCACAGTCATAAAGCACCCCTGTTTATTAGTCTCCACAAAGCACAAGTAAACCACCGTGGATGTCCGGTCAGATGTTGAGGGATCTGTCCGCTCGGACGACAAGTTTGGAGCAAAGGAAAAGGCCAGAGGATTTCTTTCTCTGACAACCGGTAGGTTTCACGTGTGTGCCATGCTCCAAATCTTGTGACAGGGGATTCAACTGTCCCATCGAGGGCATGCTTCGACTGTAGCGATATGGGTCAGGTAAGCTTTCTGACAGCCGCATACCTAGGAAAGGACAGGTAAGCTTTCTGACAGCCGCATACCTAGGAAAGGACAGGTATGCTTTCTGACAGCCGCATACCTAGGAAAGGACAGAGGACACGTATGCGCATCGGTACGCGTGCCCAAACCCTTCACAGCTCTATATAAAGAACCTCAGGTTTCGCCGGAGGTAAGATTTGCTACGTATTCTGAGACTTTGGGGAGCCACCTTGTTCATCGTAACTTACCTGACTTGAGCGTCGGAGGGTCGCCGCCGGGAACCCCCTTCCCGGCTCGACTTCTGTGCAGGTTAGCCGGAGCATCGCGCCACCCGTGGGAGATCTACATCAGCGAGCCGGAGAGCGCCACATGCCCAGCGTATGTTGACTTCTGGTTCGGACAGGATCAATTTGGCACCGTCTGTGGGAGATCTACATCAGCGAGCCGGAGAGCGCCACGTGCCCAGTGTCTGTTGACTTCTGGTTCGGACAGGATCAATTTGGCGCCGTCTGTTGGAACGCACCTGCATCCGAACAGAGACAATGGACGAGGCTGGAAGAATACACAATGTGGCACTCTCACAAGAAGAGTTGGACGCTCTGGTCGAGATGAGGGCCGCCAAACTTGTGGAGCAGAAACAGAAAGAGGCAGCCGAGCGGCCGGAGCAACAAGCAACATCTGCGTCGGGTGGCCGAGCGGAAACACCTCAAGCCACCGTCGCATTCCATCGGGTCTTATTTCGCACCCCTGAAGCCGTACCAGCCCGAAGAGATAGAGGATCTTCTTCAGACGAAGTGCCCAGACGGGATGACAGAAAGGGGAAAGCTCCCCGAACGGACTCATCTCCCGAGCGGATCAATCGCCAATTTTCGGAGGCTATTCTTCGAGACCCTCTGCCCAAGCACTACGTGCCTCCGACGATCGGCGAGTACAATGGAACAACAGACCCGGATGATCATCTGGGTAAGTTCGATAACACAGCTACGCTCCATCAGTATACAGATGGAGTAAAGTGCCGAGTCTTTCTTACCACTCTCTCGGGATCGGCTCAACGGTGGTTTCGGAGGTTGCCGGACGGATCCATCACTAGCTTCAAGGATTTCCGAACGGCCTTCCTCCACCACTTCGCCAGCAGTCGGCGTTATCAGAAGACAAGTGTCAGCTTGTTTGCCATCAAGCAAGAGCCAAGAGAATCGCTTCGAGCTTACATCCAGCGATTCAACCAAGTGGCGATGGATATCCCAACGGCCACATCGGAGACGATGATGAATGCCTTCACACAAGGCCTTGTGGATGGGGACTTCTTCCGGTCGTTCATCCGAAAGCCGCCCCGAGATTATGATCACATGCTACATCGGGCCAACGAATACATAAACGTGGAAGAAGCGCAAACCGCCCGGAAAAAGGAAACTCCAACCGAGCGGGCACCTATTCATGCCGAACGGAAACATCACGCCGCTCAGCAGCCGCCCAGAGGACAGAGGGCCGAAGCAATCCGATCCCCCCACGCCAGATCACACGTACAAGAGGTGGAGGCCGCTCGGCCCAAGCCAAAGAAGAGGTGGACCCCTATGTTCTGCTCCTTCCACCAGACGGATACGCACAACACGCGGGATTGTCGAAGTCTTCCCTTCGTGGCCAATCCTATTCCTAGGAAAGCCGAACGACGGTCTCCTCCCATCGACAGGAGACAAAGGACCCATGAAGCTGACCGGACCCGCACCGAAAGGAGACATCAACAGACACCCGATCGGCGCCGATCTCCGAGACAGGAGAATCGCCGGGCGTCCAGAGAACGGTCACAACCGTCCACTCGAGAAGAGGAAAACAGGAGCAATACTTCCAGGGGCGAGATCAACGTTATTGCTGGTGGGCCGACCGGAGGAGACTCCAACCGAACCAGAAAGGCGGGCGTCCGGCAGCTGCAGATCCACGCAGTCGGCTGTAGCCAAGAGAGGGCAAGTGGACCGGAAATCACTTTCGGGCCCGGAGACTTAGAAGGAGTAGAAGTGCCCCACGACGACGCTCTGCTCATTAAAGCGGTAATAGCAAATTATACTATTCACCGCATATTTGTTGACACAGGGAGCTCGGTTAACATCATATTCAAGAAGGCGTTCGATCAGCTGCAAATTGATCGAGTCGAGCTGCTGCCCATGACGACCCCGCTCTACGGGTTTACGGGCAACGAAGTTCAGCCGGTCGGACAGATCCGGCTGGCTACCTCGCTGGGAGAGGAGCCGCTCAGGAGGACCAGGACAATAAACTTCGTGGTGGTCGACTCTCCCTCGTCCTACAACGTCATTTTGGGACGACCGGCGCTCGGCGAATTCCGAGCGGTTGTCTCAACCTTCCACCAAAAGATAAAGTTCCCCGTGGAGGACAAAGTAGGAGAAGTACGTGGAGATCAGCTAGCAGCTCGGCGGTGCTATATAGAGATGGTCCGAGCAGAAGCGTGTTCCGCTCGGAAGGCGCCCCGAATCGAGGTACACGCCATAACCGAGAAACCTCCTGCTTTAATTTATGATGAAAAGGAGGAGGTTCAGATCCATCCGACCCGATCGGAGGCCACGACTTTTATCGCCTCTGATCTGGAGGAGGAGCAGAAGGAGGAGCTGATCCAATGCCTCCAACGAAATCATGATGTCTTCGTCTGGTCGACACATGAGTTGCCCGGAATTTCGCCGAGCTTAGCGCAGCATGAGTTGCATGTCCGACCGGACGCTCGGCCAGTGAAGCAGAGAAAAAGGGATTTCAGTGCTGAGCAGAATGCCATCATTCGGGCGGAAGTGGAGAAACTTCTGGAGGCCGACCACATACGCGAGGTGCAGTTCCCGAGCTGGCTGGCTAACATAGTATTAGTCTCCAAGCCGGGCGGCAAGTGGAGGGTTTGCATTGACTTTCGGGACTTGAACAAAGCATGCCCCAAAGATTTTTATCCCTTGCCCCGGATAGATCAACTGGTGGACTCTACCGCCGGTTGCGAATTGATTTGCATGCTCGACGCATACCAAGGCTATCATCAGGTGCCGCTCGCCCGTGAAGATCAAGAAAAGGTTAGCTTCGTGACTGCCGACGGCACATATTGCTACAAGGTGATGCCGTTCGGATTGAAGAATATCGGGGCCACCTATCAACGCTTGATGAACAAAGTGTTCAGGGAGCAGATCGGGCGAAATCTGGAAGTCTATGTGGACGACATTCTTATCAAATCCGTCTGAGCGACCGATCTCTTCAAGGACATGGAAGAAATCTTCTGAACGCTACGCAAATATGGAGTCAAGTTAAATCCCCAGAAATGCTTGTTCGGAGAAAAAGGGGGGCGTTTCTTGGGATATATAGTGACCGAGCGGGGAATTGAAGCCAATCCCAGCAAGGTGAAAGCTCTGCAAGACATGCCGCCTCCCAGAAATACAAGGGAAGTGCAACGGTTGACCGGTCGGATAACTGCTTTGTCCAGATTCATCTCCAAAACCGCCGACCGGAGCTTACCATTCTTCAAGATCCTGCGCAAGGCTACTAAGTTCCAGTGGGATGAAGAATGTGACCGAGCATTTGAAGAATTGAAAACATATCTAAATTCTCTGCCTGTACTTGCCAAGCCGATCGGGGGTGAGTCACTTTATATGTATCTGTCGTCAACTGAGCATGCTGTAGGCTCGGCACTTGTGAGGGCGAGCGGCGAAGAGCAGCCGGTGTATTTTCTAAGTCACATCTTGAAGGATGCTGAATCTCGTTACACCGGGCTCGAGAAGTTGGCCTTTGCTTTAGTTCTAGCCGCTCGGCGCCTTCGACCATATTTCTTGGCTCACACCATCATCGTTCGGACGAACAGTCCACTAGGAAGAGTGCTGTTGAATCCAGAAGCGTCCGGACGGCTCATCAAGTGGACGACAGAACTAAGTGAATTTGACATCCAATATCAACCCCGCTCGGCGATCAAAGCGCAATCCTTGGCTGATTTTGTGACCGAAGTGCAGAGGCCAGAGCCGGAAGCTCTGTGGAGAATATATGTGGATGGGTCTTCCACTCGGCTCGGAAGTGGGATTGGAATATTGCTGCTCTCACCTCAAGAAGAAAAGATGCACCTATCCGTCCGACTGGATTACAAAGCCACCAACAATGAAGCAGAGTATGAGGCTCTCATAGCCGGATTGCAGGCAGCACGGCATGTGGGAGCCGGTCGGGTGACACTCTATTCGGATTCACAGTTGGCCGCTCAACAACTTTCTGGTACCTTTGAAATCAACAGCGTTCGGCTTAAGCTCTACGCTGAAGCCTTTGAAAAACTCAAAGCCACTTTCCGAGAGGTCCTTATTCAAAAGATTCCCCGAACGGAGAACCAGGCAGCCGATGAGTTGGCCAAACTAGCAAGTTCTATAACGCCGGTCGCCATTCAGCAACCAATTGAAAAAGTACTGCTGGTGGCGCACGTCGACCGGATGGAAGGCCTCACATTTCCAAGCGACTGGAGGACACCCATCATAGAGTTCCTCCGCTCGGGAGCCACACCGGCCGATCGGGATGAAGCCCAGCTGCTCAGGAGGAGGGCCGGTCGGTTCACACTTATCGGCGATCAGCTCTACAAGAAGGCTTTCTCTCGCCCGTTGTTGAAGTGTGTGAGCTCGGAAGATTCGGCTTACATCCTCCAAGAGGTACATCAAGGATCGTGCGGAGGACATCCGGGCGGACGATCACTAGCCAAGAAGATTTTGCTAGCTGGATACTTTTGGCCAACCTTACAAATAGACGCCGCTAGGACAGTATCTACATGCCTTTCATGCCAGAAGTATCACAACTTCTCGCACCGACCGGCAGAGGAGATGAAAGCATCAACCGTTTCATGTCCGTTCGATCAATGGGGAATGGATATTGTGGGTCCATTTCCGATGGCGACCGGGCAGAGGAAATTTTTGCTGGTGGCGGTCGATTATTTCTCCAAGTGGGTGGAGGCCGAGCCACTAGCCAGGATCACCGAGCAGATGGTCAAGAAATTCATCTGGCAACACATCATATGTAGGTTCGGTATACCTCGCCGATTGGTTTCCGATAACGGGCGGCAATTCACAGGGAAAGTGCTGGAAGATTGGTGCAAAAGCTACGGCATCGAGCAACACTTCACGTCCGTGGCTTACCCCCAAAGCAACGGTCAAGCCGAAGTAGCCAATCGGGAAATTCTCCATATTCTGCGTGCTCGGCTCGACCACGTGGGAGGAAGTTGGCCAGATGAAGTGCCGGGCGTTTTATGGGCCATCCGAACAACTCCTAAGGAAGGAACGGGCATTACACCTTTTCATCTGGTATACGGCGGTGAAGCGGTCATTCCGGTTGAAGTCGGCGTCGAGTCCGTCCGGGTCCAGTGTTATGATGAAGGCAATGCCGAGCGGAGGAATATGGAGCTGGATTTGGTTGACGAAGAGCGTGCCAAGGCATCTGTTCGGCTGATGGCATACCGTCAACGGATGAAGCAAAACTACAACCGACGCGTCATTCCCCGATCATTCCAGGTCGGCGACCTTGTCTGGAAGAAAGTCAAACCGGTCGGCGACGCTGGCAAGCTTGAGGCTCCATGGGCAGGTCCCTTCAAAATCATCGAAAAGCTCCGCTCGGGCGCGTATTATTTGGAGGATGAGGACGGTCGGCAGCTAGATAGGCCGTGGAGCGCAAACCACCTCCAGCCTTACCGGGCGGGATGAAAGGTGTACCACTGTAAATCATCCTGTGTATTTTTTTTCGACTGAATACTTGAAATGCAGAAATGAAAAATCAAAAGAACAAATATAAGGCATCGTCATCAAGGAACGAAGGCCCCGCGCCGCTCGGCCGGTGGTAAATGGGTCGAGCCAAGCGCCCGATGAACGAAGGCCCCGCGCCGCTCGGCCGGTGGTAAATGGGTCGAGCCAAGCGCTCGATGAACGAAGGCCCCGTACCGTCCGGTCGGAGGTAAATTATCCGAGCTAAAATGCCCGACGAAGCAGACCCTGAGCCGTTCGGCCAGGAGTACGTTCTCCCAGTTGGGTGAAGGGTGCGCTAAACATAAATTTATATACTTTTTAGTCGCCTATGTGCTTGCGATGCAGGAAGTAGAAAGATGAAAGCACATTGAGTATTTTCTGCTGCAAGGAAGGCCAAGGTCGCTCGACCTGGTAAGGAGTTAGCCTTAAAAGGCCGTCTAGCCCAGACGTTAAACCGTAGAGCCGCGCCGACCGGCTATAAATAACCGCGCCGTCGAGCACCGACGTTAAAAATCGAGAGACGAGCCGGCGTCTATAAATCCCCGAGCGGAAGATCGACGAGCACCGTCGTTAAACATCGAGAGCCGCGCCGACCGGCTATAAATAACCGCGCCGACGTTAAAATCGAGAGACAAGCCGGCGCATATAAATCCCCGAGCGGAAGATCGACGAGCACCGTCGTTAAACATCGAGAGCCGCGCCGACCGGCTATAAATAACCGCGCCGTCAAGCACCGACGTTAAAAATCGAGAGACGAGCCGGCGTCTATAAATCCCCGAGCGGAAGATCGACGAGCACCGTCGTCAAACATCGAGAGCCGCGCCGACCGGCTATAAAGCGCCGTCGAGCTCCGACGTTAAAAATCGAGAGACGAGCCGGCGTCTATAAATCCCCGAGCGGAAGATCGACGAGCACCGTCGTTAAACATCGAGAGCCGCGCCGACCGGCTATAAATAACCGCGCCGTCGAGCACCGACGTTAAAAATCGAGAGACGAGCCGGCGTCTATAAATCCCCGAGCGGAAGATCGACGAGCACCGTCGTTAAACATCGAGAGCCGCGCCGACTGGCTATAAATAACCGCGCCGTCGAGCACCGACGTTAAAAATCGAGAGACGAGCCGGCGTCTATAAATCCCCGAGCGGAAGATCGACGAGCACCGTCGTTAAACATCGAGAGCCGCGCCGACAGGCTATAAATAACCGCGCCGTCGAGCACCGACGTTAAACATCTAGAGACGCCTCGACGTCTGTAACTAATCCGAGCGGAATATCGTCGACACTACAATTATCCGTATTCTCCGCCGATAGTTAGACCGGAGCTAAGTTCCACTCAGATTCGAGGTACAAAAGTTCTGATCGGCTTATAACGAGCGATTCTTGGCAGCATCGGATGATATTCGGCCGAACGGAAGGGCTGGGGAAAACACTTGCGAGAATGCACCTCGAAGGTCAAAGGTGTGATGGTAGACGAGCGGGCAGCACAAGTATTAGCGAGGGGACAGTGCAAAAAGGGGGTGCACAAAAGGAAAGCATTTCATTGAAATTAAAACCTTAGGCCGAGTGGCCTAAGTACAAAAAGATTCATGTTCAGCCGAGCGGCGAAATTACAAGAACTACTCGATGTAGTCGTAAAGGTCCCTCGGAATGTTGTTCAGGAGCTCCACCTGATCGCCGGCTGGAATATTGGTGGACTCCGGAAGAAGGCCCTTCGACTTTAGATAAGTCATAGTGGCTGTAATGGCCAAGTCGAAAGCTGAGTACATCCGCTCGCAAATTTTCTCCTAGAACTCGGGCGATCGGATATGGCTTTGTCGTAGAGCGGCAACTCGGCTCGGCTCGGCATCCTGGTATTCTTTGAAGGTTGCCTGGGAGCTTGTGAGGGCTTCATTCAGATGTTCGATTTTCTTCGCATCGGCCGAGCAGCCTGCCTTCTCCTGGTCGCTCACGGCTCCTTTATCTTCAACTCGAGCCCTGCCTCCACGTTTTCTTCTCCGGATCGGAGATGGTGTGTTCTTCCAAGTAGTGGCCGGAGTTATCTTTAAGCGACTTGTCGCTCGGACTCGGCTAGGGCGTGGGCCTGGTCAGCTGTCTTCTTCTGCTCAGCAGCCAGCAGAGTTTAAGCTTTCTTCGGCTCTTTTTGCAGCTCGGAGTAGGAAGGGCCTTGGAAGCCGCTTGGACCACCTGCCGCCTTTAGTTGCCTTATCTCCTCGTCTGCCATGGCCAGGCGGTTGGAAACTGCTATCTCTTCCACCCATCTCTGAAGCAAGAAGGCGCAGTTGTCAAAAGCCGAGCGGAAATATTATGACAAAACTTCAACAAGCTTACCCCCGTAGCCGCTTGCATGTGGCTGTTGGCTAAGTTCCGGAGGGGGATCATTGCTACGCGCGCCCGAGCGTCGGCCCACATCTCGGCGAGGGGCCCCTTCAAAGTAATGGTGTGCTCGGGCACGGTTGGCTGGTCGGCTTCTGGTAGCAACTCTTCAGTCGGAAGATGAAGAGTTACCCGTATTGTGCGACCGTGACCAGGGATCGCCCGGCCGGGATCAGAAGCTGGCACAGAAAGCCGCGAATGGATGGTCGAGCGTTGGGCTGAACGGTGAGCAGGGGGGAGAGTGTCGACCGGAATGGCCTCAACCGGAGCAGTCAGCTCGTCCCAGTCAGACGGAGTCCGGTCGGACGAAATGGTCTCGGGCACAGGCGCCTTGCCTTTAGCAGTCACGGCGGCCCGGTCGGAGGGTCGGACCGCGGAGGTAGCCGATCGCAGCGGAGTCTCTACCCGGCGCCTCTTTTGCAGTGGCTGTTCTTCCCGAACGGACCCTTCCTCGGGCCCCGTTGGTTCCCTGGAGGGGGTTGCTTCGCTCGCCACCTGCTGTTGAGAGGCCCGAGCGTCCGATTCGGCCTGGGTGCCGCTCTCTCCTTCGTGAGAACCGACCGGCTGAATACCCAGCGCCTCCATTTCCTTGGTCGCCGTGGCCTCCAGCGCCGCTGCTTTTCTCTTTAGAACGCCGGCCATCACCGAGTCCATAACGATGTCAGCTGCATGAAAAGAAGAAGAAATCAGTTAGCAATTAAAGCAAATGCCCAAGCAAAATTCTTACCGAAGCTGGTCGGAAGAGGAGTCCGTATAGGACTCAGCCCAAAAATGTACATTACTCCCTCGTGAAGAAGTTTGTTGATGTCGAGCCGCAGACCGGCTAGTACATTTGCGGCGTGAAGATAATCCGGTCGGGTCTTGAATTTCTTCAACTCGGGAGTAGGAGGTAGACTGACCTGCCACTGGGTCGGAAAGTTTGGCTGACTGGGCATGCGGATGTAGAAATAATAGTCCTTCCAATGTTTATTGGAAGTGGGTAGTTTATTAAAGAAGACCAAACCGGGCCGAGCTTGGAACATAGAGGTGCCCGGCTCGGCTTGCTTAGGGTAATAGAAATAAAAGAAGACCTCCGGTCGGAGGGGAATGTTATGAATCTTAAACAAAACGACAACACCACAGAGGAGACGGAAGGTATTTGGTACTAAACTTCCGAGCGGCACGCCAAAATAATTACAAACGTCTACTATAAAAGGATGCACGGGGAACCGCAGACCGGCGGTAAATTGGTCGCGGAAGACACAGAAACCGCCGCGCGGCGGTCGGTGTGGCCGAACTTCGAAATCCTCGGGAATTTCGAAATTGTCAGCCAAAATATCAAAATCCCGTTGTTCGAAACGGGACCGCATGGTGGTATACCATGGGCCTAGGGATTGTTCTTCGGGATGAGAAGAACTGGCCATGATCCGGACAGAAGAAAGCAAAAAGGAAGTTTCAAAGACGAAGAAAAGGAGTTTTAAAGTCTGGAACTAGGGGAAGAAATGCGAATTAGATACCGGAAAGGAAGAAGGAAAGATTTAAAAGCTTACTGAGATGAGAGGGATCGAAGAAAGGCGCCGAAGAGCGTCAAAAGGCAGAAACAAGATTGCCAGAACTCCGAAGCGCAGAGGGCAACAGTAGAGGTAATGGAGGCAAGTGAAGGTGAGAAGGAAGTGTTAAGAATTTATAGGGTGAGGGCCGGGCGGCCTCCACCGTCGGATCCAGGTTACAGGAATCGAAGCATGCATCTAGCCGTTTATTTCGAATTGCTTCGATCACATCAAGACATCATGCCACCGCCTCCGTACTCCGATGGCGTTGCTCCACGTGGCAGTCAATCATTCGGAGCATTTAATGAAGGCATGATCAACCTTGATGTCGAAGATTGGAGCAGAACGCGAGGAGATCCGGTGAAGGCCATCCTTGATTCATTCAAGGATATCTCTGCCGCTGACCGGGCGGAGAGTATTAGTATGGACGAGCAGTTCGGCTAGACTCACAGTCCAGTCAGTCGGACTATTCGCCTCCTTCGACTAGACTTGAAGGGGAGGCAAGTGATCCGGTAGTAAGAGCGGGCCCCCCCCCTCTTGCAAAGTCAACGCCCGTGGAAGTCATCGGAGCAGCCGTCCATCCGGGTAGAATGTGGTCCGGCCGGACGGACGGCTGTAGACGGCCGGTCCGACCTGACTGCCGGCAGGCCGATGGAATCGAATACCCGGATGGGTCCGGCCGGCTCGCACTTATGGTGGGGAGGCACCCTGTCAAATCGGGGTTCCGACGCTCAGTTAAAAAGGTCATGGACCGAGCTGACCTTTTGATCGACCACAGTCATAAAGCACCCCTGTTTATTAGTCTCCACAAAGCACAAGTAAACCACCGCGGATGTCCGGTCAGATGTTGAGGGATCTGTCCGCTCGGACGACAAGTTTGGAGCAAAGGAAAAGGCCAGAGGATTTCTTTCTCTGACAACCGGTAGATTTCACGTGTGTGCCATGCTCCAAATCTTGTGACAGGGGATTCAACTGTCCCATCGAGGGCATGCTTCGACTGTAGCGATATGGGTCAGGTAAGCTTTCTGACAGCCGCATACCTAGGAAAGGACAGGTAAGCTTTCTGACAGCTGCATACCTAGGAAAGGACAGGTATGCTTTCTGACAGCCGCATACCTAGGAAAGGACAGAGGACACGTATGCGCATCGGTACGCGTGCCCAAACCCTTCACAGCTCTATATAAAGAACCTCAGGTTTCGCCGGAGGTAAGATTTGCTACGTATTCTGAGACTTTGGGGAGCCACCTTGTTCATCGTAACTTACCTGACTTGAGCGTCGGAGGGTCGCCGCCGAGAACCCCCTTCCCGGCTCGACTTCTGTGCAGGTTAGCCGGAGCATCGCGCCACCCGTGGGAGATCTACATCAGCGAGCCGGAGAGCGCCACGTGCCCAGCGTCTGTTGACTTCTGGTTCGGACAGGATCACCTTTTTATTCCGCTGCGTTTTAATTATTCGAGTGTTTTACGAATCATACGAAATAGCCGCGAGCGCTATTCACCCCCCCTCTAGCGCGTCTCGATCCAACAATTGGTATCAGAGCGAGGTTGCTTTGAATTGGTGCAACCACCATTCAAGCATTTTTCGTGGCTTTGTCATTTATATAGGTTAAAAATATAACCTACGCCTTTCGTTTTTTCCCTCCAAAACTATTTTTGAAAAATTAATTTTCATCTTTTCACCATTGGTTGGAATTATCGAAATATTGCATTTTCAAAAATTTGTAGTAATATTTTTTAAATATTATTTTAATAATATTTTAATAATATTTTATTATTTTTCTCAAAATTCCTGAATTACTATTTTTATTTCTTTCCCGCACTACTAATCCAAGACTAAGTCTTGGAACAAACTTTATTGTGTTTATTTTGCGAGATTGTGTTTCTAAAATGGCCCATCAAGAAGGCTACAACACTGCTCGCCCACCGCTCTTCTCCGGAGATGATTTCGGAGATTGGAAGGGTCGGATGGAGGCATATCTCCAGACTCACTTTGAAGTCTAGATGATCGTCAAAACCGGGCTTCAACTGCCAACTGACGGCGCCGGCAAGCCACTACCTTACGAGAACTGGGACGCGAACCTTATCAAAAGGGTAGAAGCAAACGCAAAAGCAACGTATACACTTCAGTGCGACTTAACGAATAAGGAGCTGAATCGTGCCGGCCCATTCTCAAGCGGCAAGGAGCTGTGGGAGAATCTGACAGAGCTTCACGAAGGTATGTCAAACACAAGTAAGCATGATTTAAATTATTTTATTTGAATTGGATGAACAGAATGATACTACTTCGGCCGAGGAAGGTGTTACGATGGTTGCAGGTACAAGTAAGACAGAGAAACATATGTTGAAAGCAACCTGGTCTGAGTCATCAGATGAATCCGGATCCGTTGAAGAGCAACCGAGCCTTCTCGCTCTACCAGTACTAGCGAACATTATCGACACCGAGTCCGAGTTCGAGTCCGATTCAGAGACCGAGAGCGAATCAGACACCGAGTCCAAGCGAAGCCACGGATCTGCATCCGTTTCCGAAGGACCAAAACCCACAGTAAGTGCTTTAATTTCTAGTATTAACTTAGATGACTCGCAAAATTTAATTCCATACTTGCTTAAAAAATTGGCTAAATCCAACGTCCGGGTTAAGTCGCTCCAAAAGGAGGTAACAACCCTTAAGGAAGCGACTGACTCGAGATCTTTAACTGAGTCAGTTCAAATTAGAAGTTCAACTCAAGTCCAACAACTTGAGGAAGAAAATTCCAATCTGAAAGCTCAAATTAAAGAACTCAAGAACACATTGGAACGGTTCACCTGGGGTTCCAAGAATCTGGATCTGATTCTTGGAAAACAGCGAGCCATTTACAACAAAGCCGGACTTGGATTTAAGACCAAAACGAAATACAAATCGTATTTATCATTAGTTAATAGAAATAATATAAAGGTAGTCCAAGCATGGGTACCTAAGTCCAACTTGGTCAATCAAGTTGGACTTGGTCAATATTGGGTCCCGAAGGATCAAATACACTACCTCGATAGACCATATCGAGGCTATGATCCAGGGGGAGCAAAAAGAAAAACAATCTTAAAAATTTGAAATTCAAAATTAAATTTAAAATTCGAAATGAAATTAAATTCAAAATTCAAAATTTGAAATTCAAAATTAAATTTAAATTGAAATTCAAAATTAAATTTAAAATTTGAAATTAAATTACAAATTCAAAATTCAAAATTAAATTCGAAATTAAATTAAAAAATTGAAAAATAGATGGAGGATCTAAACTAGCTGCCACCTCCAACTGAACTACCCGATAGGGTAACTGAACCTAATTTACCCGAAATGGGTAAAACAAGAATAGATTACCCGGCAGGGTAATTAAGGTTAGATTAAAACGGGATAAGTTTAACTTGAACCACAGTACTGGTGAAGTTTTTGGATGATAGTACGTTAGGGAAGCTTGGGCATCGCATGTCTAGGAAGATATGGCTTCGACCTGGTGCATTTGACCAAGTGGAACTGACTGAAGCTACCCTTAAATGGATCCTAACTAGTTAGACCAAGGATTAGTATTAAGTTCAATGGTTAGGACTATTTGGAAAACCTCGAAGGCATGGTTACTTTAATGAGCTCCGTGTGACTCACCATAGCCCAGAAGTTTATCCAAAGAATGCTTACTTGTTGAAACCAAAGCTAAACCTGAATCTAACACAAAGTTAAATCAGACCCTTAAATTCAACAATAATTCATCTCACAACAATTATAGGATTACCTGATTGAAAACTCAGATCGGGTGAGATGACTAAGGAATTTAAAATTCAAATTAAACTCATAACTATAATTCTATAATCAATTAATTTATTTGAAAAATCTTTTCAAAAATCATTTTAAAATCTTCTTCAAAACTTAATTTTAAAATATTTTCAAAAATCATTTAAAAATCTTTTTCAAAACTTAATTTCAAAATCATTTTAAAATCTTTTTCAAAACTTAATTTTAAAAATCATTTTAAAATCTTTTTCAAATCTTAATTTTAAAAATCATTTTAAAATCTTTTCAAAAATAATTTTAAAATCTTTTCAAAACTTAATTTCAAAATAATTTAAAAATCTTTTCAAAAATCATTTTAAAATCTTTTTCAAAACTTAATTACAAAATCATTTAAAAATCTTTTCAAAAATCATTTTAAAATCTTTTTCAAAACTTAATTTCAAAATCATTTTAAAATCTTTTCAAAAATCATTTTAAAATCTTTTTCAAAACTTAATTTCAAAATCATTTTAAAAATCTTTTCAAAAATCATTTTAAAATCTTCTTCAAAACTTAATTTTAAAATCTTTTCAAAAATCATTTTAAAATCTTCTTCAAAACTTATTTTCAAAAATCTTTTTAAAAATCTTTTCAAAACTTAATTTTAAAATCTTTTCAAAACTTATTTTCAAAATCATTTTAAAATCTTTTCAAAACTTAATTTTAAAATCTTTTCAAAACTTAATTTCAAAATCATTTTAAAATATTTTCAAAACTTAATTTCAAAATCATTTCAAAATCATCTTAAAAATCTTTTTAAACTTCATTTCAAAATTATTTGAAAAAACTTTCAAAATCATTTTAAAAATCTTTTTAAACTTCATTTCAAAATTATTTGAAAAAAAAAATCTTCAAAATCATTTTAAAAATCTTTTTAAACTTCATTTCAAAATTATTTGAAAAAAAAACTTTCAAAATCATTTTAAAAATCTTTTTTCATTTCAAAATTATTTGAAAAAACTTTCAAAATCATTTTAACTAGTTTCAAAATCCTTTGAAAAATATTTGAAAAACTTATTTCAAAATCCTTTGAAAAATACTTGAAAAACTAATTTCAAAATCCTTTGAAAAATACATGGAAAACTTATTCAAAAACCTTTGAAAAATCATTGAAAAACTTATTTCAAAATCCTTTGAAAAATATTTGGAAAACTTATTCAAAAACCTTTGAAAAATCTTTGGAAAACTAATTTCAAAATCCTTTGAAAAATACTTGAAAAACTAACTTGAAAATCTTGCTCCCCTAAATTTACTAGACTTACAAGAATATGGAATTAGCCATGAAGGAAATGGAGAGTTAAAGTTTGAGTATGCTCATACTTTAGGGCTCTGATACCTGAACAAAACAATCCAGATAACTTAAAATCTATTTAACCTCATGCTTGGACTTAAAGACCAACTAAAATAGATAACCTAAATTAAACATTTAGGTTAATTCTTTATCCAAAAAAAAAACAAATTCTTACTCCTATCTTTTCAAAATTAAGTTTTAACGCTAAGTACCTTTTAAACTGAACCTACATTCATTGTTTGCAAAAGGCTCAGCTAAAGCGACTCATATAGCAACCTTCAAACTTTCTCAAACTTAGCCACCTTATAAATTTTAACTCTAAATGCTAAAATACTTGTCTAAGTTAAAAGTATTAAAAAGCATATTTCTTTACTTGCAAAATTTAACTCATGGCTTTCAAAAGACTTTTGCTAAGTAAATTGAGACTTCAAATTTCTTTACAAACAATTTGGCTCCAAAATTTAAAATAAATAATAATAATAAAAAAAAATCTAGCTAAGTTTTTCTAACTTTAGTTAGGTATGTCTTTCTAAAAACAACCAAGTCTCAAAAGTGGCTAAAGGCATCATTCGAAATCATCCATATATTAGCCTTTTAAACTTAGGTGAAAAATATTTCGTTTAACTAAGTTTCACAAGCCTTCTTCTACCTTCTCTCAAAAAGATTGTTTTCTTAAAATCTTAAAACTTGCTTTCAATTGATTTTTGATATATGGCAAAGGGGGAGAGTAGAAGAAAATTCAAAGAATTAAAGAAAATTAAAAGAAATTCAAATTTTAAAAAGTGAGCTTTTATTAAGGGGGAGTCTTTACATTAAAGGGGAGCTCTGCACTTAATTTAGCTCTGCACTTAACTATCATTATGCTTGTATTTTCATGCTTATCTTTTAATGGCATTATTTTCTTAACTTTGAATTTTTGTTGCCATAATCAAAAAGGGGGAGATTGTTGGTGCAGGAAGCATCCGACGATCGAACCTAAGTTTTGATAATGGCAAAGAGATTCAAAGTTAAGATTCTCTGTTATCTAACATGTTGAACGAGTATTTCAGGAAAGTCCTAGGGGTGAAAACCCTAGGGGGTGGTAACCCTAGGTCCTAGGGGGTGGTAACCCTAGGTGAAGAAAAGTCCTAGCTGCGGTTAGGCAAAGGGAAAACCCTAGGGGGCGGTAACCCTAGTTCATAGGGGGTGGTAGCCCTATGCGGAAAGTCTTGGCAGGTCGATGGCTTCAGGCAAAAGTCTTAGGGGGTGGTAACCCTAGGTGGAAAGTCCTGGTGTCGCGAACCAGGTGAAAGACTGGACTAGCCGGGGAAGCGGATGTCCAGCAGAAAGTCCGGAAGCATCGAGTGCTGAGCAAAAGTCCAGTCGATCTGGAGGATAGACGGGCAACAGGTAAATCTCCTGAGTGGAGTAGGTGAGGGCGTCCAGAGAGAGCTTCGCGTTGACCTAGGGTTTCCGAGGTCAGACTCGGACAGTCCGGAGACTGTCTATACTTCATTTATCATGTTTATTGTGCTAACTTTGTGTTGCAGGATATTGTTTGGGACTAACGTATCTTGTAGGTACAAAGGAGCAACCTAAAACCTCGGATGAACTATCCGAGGCGCCTCCATGGAGCTTGGAGGCGCCTCGGGTGCAAAAGCTGAGCTGGTTCATCGAAGGCGCCTTGAAGGGAGTATAAGGCGCCTTGAAGGCGCCTTGAGCAGGTGTAAGGCGCCTCAAGGGATGAAGTTCGACCGTTCCTACCACGTCGAACACAGGAAAGGCAGTGGAGCCCAAGTTCAAGGCACCTTGAACACCCTTTATAAGGGGTTTCACCAGCACTTCAAAAACAACTTCGGGCTTCCTCTCTTCAACGTGCTACTAACAAGATCATTCCGATGTCTTTGTTGCGACATCGACGACCAGGAGCATCGAGTTTGATTCATTATTGTCGGTATAGTTTACTTTGGTGCTTACAATTGTAAATCTTTTATTGTACTTTTAACGAACTTATAGTTATTGCCCACCGGAAGCGATCAAGGATTGCGAGCCTTCGAGTAGGAGTCGCCTTAGGCTCCGAACGAAGTAAATTCCTCTGTGTTTGTGTGTTTGCCTTTTTATTCCGCTGCGTTTTAATTACTCGAGTGTTTTACGAATCATACGAAATAGCCTTGAGCGCTATTCACCCCCCCTCTAGCGCGTCTCGATCCAACACTAAACTGCCGAGCGGCACACCAAAATAATTACAAACATCTATGATAAAAGGATGTACAGGAAAACGAAGACCGGCGGTAAACTGGTCTCGGAAGACACAGAAAGCTCCGCGCAGCGGCCTGTGAGGCCGGGCGGAAGGACCAGCTAAGCGAATTTCAAAATCCTCTGGGATTTCGAAATTGTCTGTCAAAATATCGAAGTCTCGCTGTTCGAATCGGGACTGCATGGTGGTGTACCATGGGCCGAGCGACTGATCTTCGGGATTGGAAGAACTAGCCATGGGCCGATCGGAAGGAGTCAAAAGGCAAGAAGGTAGAAGAAAAACACCAGAAAACGAAAGGAAGTTTCAAGGATCGAAACCGAGGAAGAAATGCGGAGGAAACACCGGAAAGGAGGAAGGAAAGATATAAAACCTTGCTGCGAGGAAAGGGATCAAGGGAAAGGCGCCGGAGAGCGTCGGAGAGCAGAAACAGGATCGCCGGAGCTCTAAAGCGCAGGGGGCAGTGGTCGAGATCGCGGAGGCAAGTGAGGGGATAGAAGAGAACGAAGAATTTATAGGGTGAAGGCCGGGCGGCCTCCACCGTTGGATCCAGGTCACGGGAATCCAAGCATGCATCGAGCCGTCTATTTCGAATCGCGTCGATCACATCAAAACACCATGCCACCGCCGTTGTACGCCGATGGCATTGCTCCACGTGGCATTCAATCATTCGGAGCATTTAATGAAAGCATGCTCGACCTTAATGTCGAAGATTGGCACAGAACACGAGGAGATCCGATGAACGCCATTGTTGATTCGCTCAAGGCTACCTCTATGGTCGGCCGAGTGGGAGATACAAGCACGGAGGAACCGCTCGGCTAGATTCTTAGTCCAGTCAGTCGGACTGTTCGCCTCCTTCGACTAGACTTGAAGGGAAGGCAAGTGATCCGGTAGTAAGAATAGGGGACCCCACCCTGTGGAGTCAACGCCACGTAGAAGTCACAAGGGACCCCACCCTGTGGAGTCAACGCCACGTAGAAGTCACAATGGCAGTTGTCCATCCGGAGAGGGCCGGGTCCGACAGGACGGCAGGGCTGGGTCCGACCTGGCGGCAGGCCGGCCGTCCGGTGGAATCGAACGTCCCGATCGGACGATAGTCGGCTGATGGTTAAAGGTACCCTGTCAAAATTAGGGTTCCGGCGCTCAGTGGAAAAGGTCGTAATGCCGAGCGGACCTCACGCTCGGCCAAAGCCATAAGGTAACACTGCTAATAGTCTCCACAAAGTATATGATAGAAAATCCCCCCAAGTAAACCACCACATATGTCCGGCCGGATGTTGAGGTTGCTGTCCACCCGGACGCCTGATCTGGAGCAATGGGGAAAAGGACAGGGGACGTCTTTTTCTGACAGCAGGTATGTTTCACGTGTAGGCCATGCTCCAAATCCTGTGACAGGGGATTTCGCTGTCCCATCGAGGACATGCCGAGACTGTAGCAGTATGGGTTAGGGAAGCTCACTGACAAGTCCTTACTGGGGTATGGGCCATGGACACGTGTACACCTCGGCAGGTGTACACTCACTTCTTCGCTGCCCTATATAAAGGCCCTTATTCTTCGCCGGAGGTATGCATTCTACGCGTTTTGAAGCCATTATTTATTCCTTGAGCTTCGCCTGACTTGAGCGTCGGAGGGTCGCCGCCGGGAACCCCTTCCCGGCTCGACTTCTGTGCAGGTTCACCGGAGCTTCGTGCCACCGTCCGAAGATCCACACTAGCAGCCAGGAAGCGCCACGTGCCCAGCGTCCATTGAATCAGCGTTCGAACAGGATCACGCTTCTCTTTGTCCGGCGCCTCACCAGAGGACTCTTGGAACACAGGCCTCTTACCCTCTGGATCCAAGGGAGTGCGAAGGAAGGCTCGTGGATGCCTGGTTGGAGAAACAGTAGATGGAGGAAAATACAAAGGCTCTTCTTCTTCCATCTCCTTTCCTTTCCGACGCTCAGTAGTTGATATCGCCGGATGATGAGCCGTTGGTAGAGTGGCCCCAGTATGAGCTTGCAGTTGTTGTTGCTGTTGTTGTAGGGCTTTCTGAACATGAGAATTAATGAGGAGATCCAAATCCTCACGACTGATGGTAAGTAGGTTCGACTTCCCAGCTTCTTCCATCACGTAGTCTCAGATTCAGGTGAATCCCCCACAGACGGCGCCAAATTTGATCCTGTCTGAGAAGCTAACCGTGAAGGAGATCCGGAAGAAGGAAACCCACCATACTAATGAAGAATAATGTCGATAGAACCTCGACCAGAGAAACCCAAAGCGGATCGGAAGAAAACCAGAGTCACCGAAGGAAATCTGATAAGTAGGAAGAAATCCCTATCCAGATAGGAGAAAGTCGGACTCCTAAGCTTCCGAGGCTCCCTGCGCACAAGAGACTAACCAACACTATCGTCAGTGGCCTAAGACCGGGGTGGGAATCCCTGGCTAGGCCCTCCGACGCTCAAGTTAGTGATCTCTCTTGATGTGAAGGAAGAAGAAAGAAGATGAACAGTAGCTAGGAAATTAGGGTTGTCAAAGTACACGATGATGTGAACTTACCTAGCCAACGGAGAGGATTCCCCCTTTTATACCACTTCATATAACCTCCGTAGCCATGAAGTGGACCCCAGTTTGTTAGAGTTCGTTATGAGATGATGTCAGCTGCGTACTTGCGGAAGATAATTTTTAAAGAATCTTTTCTGTACCCCAGATGTACCTTCTTTGTCGTTTAGCACCTGCGAGACAAGCTGAAAGCATATTTCCCGCCAAAATATATATTCTTTATCATGAATTATTCTATTCGATATATTCATGTATGATTCTGTTTGTATCTTTGTTGTGTTAAAAAATAATATTTTATTCAACATGTTTCTAAGGTATTCATTGAAGGAACTATGTGGGTTCTTTGCTTGAAAGAAACCTCTTGACCGATATTGGTCTATCTTTGCTCTGGAGTATGTATCGGTCGTTATTGTCTTACCTTCATACGGCAAGCATGTATCGACCGATATTGGCCTACCTTCGTTCGGCAGGCATGTATCGACCGATATTGGTCTATCTTTGCTTTAGAGTATGTATCGGTCGTTATTGGCTTACCTTTATACGGCAAGCATGTATTGACCGATATTGGCCTACCTTCATTCGGCAGGCATGTATCGACCGATATTGGTCTATCTTTGCTTTGGAGTATGTATCGGTCGTTATTGGCTTACTTTCATACGGCAAGCATGTATCGACCGATATTGGCCTACCTTCGTTCGGCAGGCATGTATCGACCGATATTGGCCTACCTTCGTTCGGCAGGCATGTATCGACCGATATTGGTCTATCTTTGCTTTGGAGTATGTATCGGTCATTATTGGCTTACCTCCTTTGACTCTTTCTTCCTTTTCTTTCCTCATCTGAAGACCCTTAAAACCTAACCCATATCAATGCAGAATATCGAGCCAGCGTCAGACTCCAGTTGGAAGGGATCGGAGCTGGTTCGGTCGACCGAACAGAGGGATCGGTCGACCGAACATCCATCATACCTATAAATTGAGGCTCGAAGTCAAAGGCCAGTGACAACTTTTCTGATCAAAATTCCTGCTCTGCAATCATCTCGTCTTCATCTGTGCAGCAAGCTACATCATCCGGAAGTGCCGACCTAAGCTACATCTCCATTTTATTTGTCGGTAAAATTTATTTTATGCTTGCATTTGTAATTAATTTAAGCAAGTAGTAGGGTGTTACTATCTTGCTCCATTGCACGTTCTGCTTCTTTCCGAAGAATTTTGGAAAGAAGAGTTATAGTGGTTTGCTCACCGGTGCGGTCAAGGACCGCGAGCCTTCTAGTAGGAGCCGAGCTAGGCTCTGAATGAAGTAAACAATCTGTCTCTTTTTACTTTCCGTTGTGCACGACTTTGATATAAAAGAAAAGATTAGTTTTAAAAAAGCGCGATATTCACCCCCCTCTATCGCTTCAAACGATCTATCACTGACATCACGGTCCAGGGACCCAGAAGGAATCCAGGCGCTCAGAACTGTCAATATAAGCAGTGTAACGACCCAAATTTCCTCATTTGGAGTTTTAATAATGGTTAAAAATATTTAGAAATACTTTAGAAATATTCTAGAGATTTTTAGAAATTTTTAGAGTATTTTTATGTAATTTTTGGAGGTCGTTTGGTATTTTTACTAGACGAAAGAAGTTTCGACAAAAAAAATGTTCAAGCCGAGATTCGAACCCGAGACCTCCGGCCGAGCCAAGCCTTAAGCGAATCCGGCTGACCAAGTGTTCCAGCGAGCATCGCTGATTAAAGAAGGAGAAAAATTTATTTAAGCAGTGGTTAGTTAATAACAGGAAATAATAGGAAGGAAAAGGTTGCAGACGAGATTTGAACCCACGAGCCAAGCCTTAACCCATGCACGGCTGACCAAGCGTTCACGCGGCCGGTTCTGTTTAGAAAAGGGTAGAAAATTTATTTAAAGAAGTTAACAGAATATTGAGTTATAAGAGGAGAACTTAGGGCTTGATTATTTTTCCGTGACCTAGCTTTTCCCTTCTCCTTCCTCGCGTGCGACGGCGGCGTTTCTGCTCGGGCGGAAACGAAGCCGAGCTAGGGCTTTGTTTTCTGGCGGCCGGCCAAGGTTTTCCGAGGGATTTTCTCCACGCCATCACTATTCCTCGTTAAGAAGGAGCTGTTGGCATGAAAAAGGGTCGGAGATTTCAAGTTATCCGAACCCTAGAAGCACTAGAAGGTTTCTCCTTCGGCTGTGAGTCAAGGAAACAAAGGTAAGTTGCTACTCACCTGCGGTAAGAGTAGTTTCGAGTTGATTTAGTGTTTTCTTTGAGTTTTCGGAATGAATTATACAGAATTGTGATATGCAAAGGATTTGGTTTCCATTTTTCTCTGCCGTGAGTTTTTAAAGAAGATGGAAGGGGCTTTTGTTTGGATTAGGTTTTGGACCTTGCTTCTTCTTGTTTTCAAATTATACTATGAACGTTATTGTGATGGATTGCTGCCATGAGTTCCAAAGAAGGATCATGAATGATAAAGTTCAAGTATGTGGGTAGTTACCTCAAGCTTTGTAGCTGGATTTCGGCCTTTTGTTGTTCTAGGCAGTAAGCACGAAGAATTGATTCGAATTTAGGTTTTCAGTGACAATTTCTCCTTATTAGTAACACTTCAGTTTCTTTTGTTTGTTTACTGTGGCTTAATTAGACCCTTTTGTTATCAATTGTTTAACATGCTACTAGATTCTTTGTTAGTGATCCTTTAACCTGCAGTTATAGTTTTAAGTTTAGCATGTTAGTTTTAGATTTCATGAAAACATTTCAGATGTAGATTTTTAGTTTTAGTTTATATATATATATATATATATATATATCTATGCAACGAACTGCCTTTTATTCCAAGTATATAGTTAGATTTTTCTTTAAGCCTTTAGTTTCCCTTTGTTCTGCTATTAGGCAATGAACATAGAATGGCTTGGATTAAGTATTGGTTTATTAGGCTAATTGGAGGCTGATCCGACAGTGATTTTGGTTTATTTTATGATGAAGTAGGTAGTGTAATCTCTTTAGTGCAGAAGTGTGGATGAAAGAGTGAAGATGAGCATATGTAATATGTTGTTTTGGTGAGTATCATGTATTAAGACTAAAGATGATTTGAATTGATGTAATGAATTTAACAGGTGAGAAGTATGTGAGTAATTTAGATATGCAAGTAGTAAGTTCAGAGTAGAAGTTTAGTTTAGAAGATGAGAAAATAGATTTATATGTTGATCAATATAGATTTTATACTGAGAATTCCTTTCTGACCATAAGTTTAATGGAATAATTGATGTTTAGAATTAAAGTACTTGGATGTGTCAATATCAAGGATTCCATTTGGTCTCAGCCGGTTACTAGAATTTGAAATTCTAGGTTTATAATTACCATGTGAGAATTTTAGTGCAGTTTAGATCTCCTTGAAGTGCAGAATTTTAATGCAGTTGAAATCTCATTGTAGTGCAGAATTTTAGTGCAGTTTAGATCTCCTTGTAGTGCAGAATTTTAGTGCAGATTTTTATTAAGTATTAGTGTGCAGATTTTATTAAGCATTAGTGTGCAGATTTTTATTTAGCATTGCAATGTAGATTTCTGTTAAGCATTGCAGTACAGAATTTGGTTAAGCATTGTAGTGTAGATTTGCTTTAAGTATTTAGTTTCTTTAGCAGTGCAGATTTGCTAATAGATAGTTTATGGATAGCATTGTAGAACAAGGCTTTAGATTTCCCTTAAATATGCATGATTGTGTGTTACCTAGTTGATTTCACTTATAGATGCATATGGAAAAATACTCTAATAGTATTTTGAGTTTAAGAAAAGTATAAGAAAGATAAAGAAAAGAAAGAAAAATGTCAAGGCCTTAAGTAGATCCCAAAGTCAAGACTTTAGGGATTTTGGCACACAAGGTGCTTATTAAAATGCCAAGGCATTTAAAGAAGAAGTAATTAAGATAATAAGATATTTTACTTTGAAGAGGCTAGTACCCGACTTTCGAGGTTATCGTTAAACAAATCCAGGTGTCCAATTCCAAGGTCTTGGCCCTGGTAGACCGAGGTCTGCTCTTTTAGGATTGGTGGCTCGCTACCCCAACCTATTAGGGAACGCGCATAAGATGGTACTATGCCTGGGCCCAAGAGAAGTTGATTATTATTTTGAAGTATTAAAATATAAGTTTTAAACAAGTGAAATAAAAAGAATAAGTTTTTAAGCAAGTGAAATAAGATTCAGAAAGTATTTAAAATTCAGTAAGTTTAGTTCTCTATGCTAGCATGATTGTATAGATTTGCTTTACATGTTTAGCCCTTCAGTATGTTTCTTTTACTAGTAGATGAGCATGAGTAGTTTTCCTTTTGAGCATTTAGTTTTAGTTTTCAGTATACTTACATGCATACCGAGATTTTTGTGAGTTAGATAGCGCTTACTAAGCATTTTGCTTATAGATTGCATTTCCTCTTATTGCAGATACAGGAAAGGAAAATATTTAGCAAAGGAAGGCGACAAGGAGGTGTTCGATGATGTGTGATGCCAGGACTATGGGAGAGACTTGGGATGTTATTGAGTTTTCCGCATTTTAGTGATTAAGAAACATTTGAAGTTGTACTTTAAGATTCATGTTATTTGAGATTATTGTTGTTCTAGGTTGCATGCTAAGATGTACTTAGTTTAGTATGTATGTACTTTTGGGTTATTTTTGATGTGAGTAGTGTTTGATACTTATTTAACTGCGTGAGAGTTTGTTATATGTTCCAGCCACCTGTGGCTGATGTATATACTATGTTTGTATCTCAGTTTATGGTCACCGGTACAAGGGAGACTCTGTCAAAATTTTTCGGTAAGGACTCCTAGTGGTTTCGATCATATCGGTTAAGTAGAGTCAGTAGTTAAGTAACGGTCACCCTTAGAGAGTAGTAGTAGTAAGAAGGGTGGTCGTTACAAGCAACCTTCCACCAGGAGCACAAAACACAACTTCTCTCTACAACTGCTTTCTTGCGCGCTACTCCAAAGACGCTCCTGCGACGCTGTGAAGTTTCTCCGACAACCTACGACTCAGTTTTTATTTTCCTTGTTGTCGGTAACTTTATTTTATAGTTCTTGTACGTATTGTACAACTCTTTTGCGAACTATTAATAGATTGCCCAATGAAAGTACTCTCACATGAGGACCTTGGAGTAGGAGTCGACAAAGGCTCCGAACCAAGTAAAACTTGGTATGTTTGCGTTGTTTTCGTTATTATTTTTAATTGCATACCTTGACTCGATAACGATTTTTTTAACGATTGCTATTCACCCCCCTCCTCTAGCTTTCTTTTTGATCCAACAACCTTATGTTCGTTTGACCTGTTGGTTGGTCCTAGGAAGATCGTACCGGTTCCACTGTACAAAAATTTTGTACAAGTGTTGAATCTTTCCTAACAACCTATTGTGTTCTTTAGAAATTAAATTCGGAATCGCAAACAGAACTTAACATTATTGATTTCAAATTTAACTTATCTGTTCTTAGTGGTTTAGACTCGGATCGCAAACGATACTTAACATTATAGATCCAAATCCACTTAGGTTACAAATTTAATTAAATATTTATTTCGGAAATCGGCTCCCAGGTCAAACATGGCGAGACACTTGACCTTCTTGAGTATGGGAACATCTACCACTGCCTCGACAAAGCCTCTTAACGATTCAATATTTAATTTCCTTATATAACCTTAGGTTTAACCAAAAAGAATAATCAAATCACAAGATCAACAAATAAAACAAAGAAACACAACTTCGAATTACAAATTCAAAAATCTAGAATATCTAGCCTCTTGTGTTTGGAATTCATACAAAGAAAAACTAGTATGATGCGGAAAAATAATTACAAGTTATACCCTTTTTTGTAAGCAATAACCTCTTGATCTTCTACCGTATTCCTCTTCTTATCTCAGATGTTGTGTGGGCAATGAAATACCGAGATGAGAACCACCAACACCTTCCTTCTTGCAAGATTCGGCTACCAACCTTCAAGCTCCAAGGGATGCAAGAGTAAAGCCTCCTTTCTCTCCTTCTTCTCCTAGCTAGAACTGGCCACCAAGGACTCCTCTTGTATTGATTCCGCTGGCCACCAAGGAGGAAGAGAAAAGGAGAAGAGCAAGGACTAGGGCCGGCCACCACCAAGAAAGAGAGGGAGGAAAATAGAATAGAGTTCTCCATGAAGGCACCCCTCTCTCTCTTTTATAATCCTTGGTCTTGGCAAATATGGAAGATTTAAATAAAAACTTCCTTATTTTCTTTTCCATGAAAAGAAAATTTTAATTGATTAAAAACAATTTCCTTTTCTTAAATCAACATGGTCGGCCACCTCATAGCTCCAAGGAAGGAAAGTTTTGAACACAAAATTAAAACTTCCTTATTTGCTTTCGGAAGAATTTTAAAAATAAAAATTCTTCTTTTGAATCCCTTCATGGCTGGTTATAAAAGGTAATTTTATAAATTAAAATCTCTCTATTAAAACATGTGGATGTGTAACGACCCGCCTTTTGGGTACTAGGCTGTAAGGCCGGTCGCTACAGTTATGCTAAACTATACTATGCGGAAAACTGATCTAATTTGAATTTTTTTCTAATCTAATTGCTGGGAACGCTGAAACTGAATGTTATACATGTACCTAATAATTGTACACATGCTACGGAAGACAATCTATGCCTCCCAGATGACTTGCTAGCTGTAATTAAGCATTCCAATCGATCCATGGATCGATTGGGCTGTCGGATCGATCCAGGAATCGATCCAGCTCGACACTGGCACGGAAGGAGACTCTGGATCGGTCGGCTGACCGATCCAGCTACATACAGAAGCTATATAGCATACTGTATCGATCTACCGACCGATCCAGGAGCACCCTGATCGGTCGGCAGACTGATCCAGGTATGTCTGGATCGGTCGGCTGACCGATCCAGGTACCTGAAGCTCCCCTGGAAACTACTGTATCGTGCTGGATCGGTCGGCTGACCGATCCAGGAGGATACAGTAGCATAGTCGGCTGACCGATCCAGTGACATTGCCCAGGCTCTGATCGGTCTGGAGACCGATCAGAGTTCTGATTTCGCCTGGGAACTCTGATTTCAGCACTCTGGCGTGCCAAAATACCGCATAACAACTATCTAATGCATGATAAACTATTCTAATAACATGTAGTAACAATTCTAAACTTTAAGCTAAAGCAAGGTTCATCAACTCATTACCTTTAACTACTAGAAATGCATAAAAAGCAAAGTATAAGAAAATGTCTTAAGGAAGGACTAGTTTCTAATTTGCTAAACTCTCCAAGGTCTTTTATTCCAGTTCCTGCCACACACACCATCCTTTGCATTGTCCTCCAGCTCCCTCTGCTAGTCCATCTTTCCTTTACCTTTATCTGCAGTATAAGGAAAAATAGTATCTGTAAGCTTAAAGCTTAGTAAGAAACCATTTACCTCACAAAAACATGCAACGATGCAAATATGATTTAAAATCATGCTGTTTAAAACATATGCTGAATATACTGAATAAACTAAGCATGGCATGGCATATAAGTATACAATCATGGCATATCAAGAGCTGAACATAAAGTCATCATGCATATTCACAGGGAAAAGCTAAACTGGAGCATGATACTGAAACTGAGCTACGCTAATACTGAGCTACTGCTAGAGCTGTACTGAGTTCACGAACTAATTTGTGAAAGGTTGAAAATCGTATACATATAATAAGTGAAAATACTAAACATGCTGCTGAGGGGCCCGGCAACTGTACGTGCTATGCGCGCATCTCTAACTAGACCCGGGGTTGCAAGTCCCGAATTTAGTAGAGCTACTAGGTTATCTAAACCTAGGGACCGACTATGGGAGCCCAGCCTAATGGATATCTAATCCAGTACAGTGCCAACTGAAAAGTAAAATACTGAGTATAGCTAAACTGTTCTAAATTGCTCTTTCTAGGTTATCTGAACCTAGAGCTAGGTTGTCTGAACCTAGAGGCGACTGTGGGAGCCCACCCATTGGACCGTAGTCCTACATAAGTCGAAGTAAATCTAATTTTCTATTTTAAATGCTTCTAGTGCATTTAATAAGTTAATTTAAACTGTCTATTATTGAGTTAGACCTTTAATCGAGCACCTAGGATGCTCTAACTCTTCTCCCTATTAGGGAGACCACCTCTAGGCACCCGACAACGTCTAACCTCCTATCTGAAGAGGGAAAACGTGCCTGGCCCTTCTAGAGGTGCTCAACTAAATCCCTAATCTGCGAAGAGAGTTAAATACACCCTAGATATCGATAAAAATCTGCATACATCCTAACTAAGCATAAAAACTCAAACGAAAGCTATTATACTGCAGGTGAGGGGTTTCTTACCTCATACGCTAATTTTCTTACAATTCCTTTCGCTAGAAATTCCGGTGGAGACGACTTCTCGACGATTCGCTCGCGTCTATGCGTTCCTCTCGCGGAGGGGAACGTTCTCGTGTCGGAGTCGTCGCCGGAGAGTGCTCTTAGGGCCCTAGGGAGGGAACCCTAGGTGTTCCCTTGTGGTTGGCGCCGAGAGAAGGAGAAAGAAGAGGAGGTGGCGTGAGGGCTTCGGTGAAGAGAGAATTGCCGAACCAAACTTCTAAAATAAACCAAACCCTCTTTAAGTTTTTAATTTATATTAAGTGGTTTAATGAACCCCACTCTAATATAAATATATTTGGTTCTCCTTTCTTTCAGCACGGCCCTGCTGGGTTCACTGGTTTCTAACATTATCCGCAAATCATAGGTCTCGGGTTCGATTCCCGCCTAAGCTATTTTGCGGTTCTAATTATTTTTGCTACTTCCGCTACTCGAAAAATTCCGAAAAAATATCTAAAAATTCCAGAAAAATCATATAATATTTCTAAAAATAATTTGAGAATTTTCGGGCGTTACAGGATGATTTCCAAAAAGGAAAGTTTTCTCTAAAATTAAAATCTTCCTTTCAATCTACAAATAAGGAAAGATATCAAATCTTTTCTTAATCTTTTGTAGAAACTTATAAAAGAAAATATTTAATTTTAAAACTCTCTTTTTAAATCATGAACATGGTTACAAAAAGGAAAGTTTTATTAAAAATTAAAATCTTCCTTTTAACTACAAATAAGGAAAGATATCAAATTTTTCACTTAATCTTTTGTAGAAAGCTATAAAAGGAAAGATTTAAATTTTAAACTCTCTCTTTTAAAACCATGATATCCACATAAGAAAAGATTTTAAAATAAAATCCTTTTAATTTTATTAGGGCCGGCAACAACAAGCTTGGACTCTAAGCTATGGCCGACCCCCTCAACTTGACTCATCCCTTGGCTTGGCCGACCCAAACTTGGACTCCAAGCTTGCTTGGCCGGCCACCCAAGGGTGGGTAGGAGGTGAATATGCGGTGGGTATAATTCTCTATATACAAGAGGCTACGATAGGGACTGAGAGGAGGAATTGATTTTGGTCTCCTGACGAAATTAAGCTTCCCGTGTTCGCCCCGAACACCCAACTTAATTTCATCAATAATAATTCATACCACTAAAGAATTATTTTGAACTACTGCACCAATCCCAAATTATATTTTGGGCTCCTTCTTATCATGAGTGTGTTAATCTCCCTGTGTTTAAGATGTCGGATGTCCACTAATTAATTGAGTTACTGACAACTCACTTTAATTAATATCTTAGTCCAAGAGTAGTACCACTCAACTTTATTGTCATGTCGGACTAAGTCCACCTGCAGGGTTTAACATGACAATCTTTATGAGCTCCTCTTGGGGACATTATCAACCTAGATTACTAGGACATAGTTTCCTTCTATAATCAGCAACACACACTATAAGTAATATCATTTCCCAACTTATCAGGTCTATTGATTTATCGAGCTAAATCTCACCTTTTGATAAGTCAAAGAAATAAATACTAAATATATATGTTTGTTATTATATTAGGATTAAGAATACACACTTCCATGATAACTAAGGTCTTGTTCTTTTATCAAGTCAGTATAAAAAGAACTTACCTTAAATGGTCATGCTCAATACACTCAGAGTTTACTAGTGTAATTTATCAGTCAAGATAAACTAATACCTAATTACACTACGACTATTCCAATGGTTTGTTCCTTTCCATCTCAGTTGTGAGCTACTGTTTATAATTTATAAGGAATTGATAACATGATCTTCTGTGTATGACACCACACACCATGTTATCTACAATATAAATTAATCGAACAACTACACTTAACTTATAAATGTAGATATTTGACCAATATGATTTTTATTTCTAAGTAAATGTTTATACAAAAAGCTAGACTTTTAATATGCATTCCAACAATCTCTCACTTATACTAAAAGACTATGCTGTCATATATCCTGCCATACATCTTATTCCTATCCATTCAACATGCCCATTAAAAGCTCTTGCCTTAAGGGCCTTAGTGAAAAGATCTCATAGGTTATCACCTGATGCAATCTAGGCGGCAACAACTTCTCCTCGTTATATGATGTCTCGTATTGGGTGGTACTTGCGCTCTATTGTGTTTACTTGCCTTATGGACTTATGGTTTCTTCGAGTTTGCTACTGCACTACTATTATTACAATAAATTGTAATAATTTTTTGGCAAACCAGAAATCATGTCTAAGTCCATCATGAAGTTTCTGAGCCATTCAACTTCTATGGTGGAATCCGAAAAGCACCTATGCTTAACACTCTTCCATTGTTATAGCTTCACTTCCTAAAGTAAACACAAACCCTGAGGTCGACTTACTATTGTCCCTATCTGATTGGAAGTCAAAATCCGTATAACCTTCAGGGAGCAAATTATCTTCTTGATAAACCAACATATAATCTCTAGTCCTTCTCAGGTACTTTAATATATGCTTAATAGCAGTCCAATGTTCCTATCCAGGGTTACTTTTGATATCTGCTAACCATGCTCACGGTAAAGCAGATATCCGGTCTCGTGCATAGCATACATTAGGCTTCCGATAGCTGAAGCATAAGGAACTACCTTTGTGTCCTCTATCTCCTTTGATGTCTTCGGAGACATCTCTTTAGATAAAGTTACTCCATGTCTAAAAGGTAGAAAACCTTTCTTGGAGTCTTGCATGCTAAAACGAGCTAGGATCGTATTGATATATGAAGCTTGGGATAATCATAATATTCTTTTCTTGCAATCCCTTATTACTTTGATCCCAAGAATATGTGCATTCTCCCAAGTCCTTCATATCGAATTGTTTGGACAACCATACCCTTACTTCCGACAACACTTTGATATTATTTCCAACTACCAAATATGTCATCTACGTATAGTACAAGAAATATCACCATGTTTCCATCACACTTCTTGTATATACAAGACTCATCTGGACACTGAATAAATCCATAGGTCTGGATTACTTCATTAATCTAGATGTTCCAAGACCTTGAAGCTTTGCTTCAGTCCATAGACCGATTGAGCTTACATACTAGATGCTCTTTGTCCTTTGCAATGAACCCCTCTGGTTGCTTCATATGGATGTTTTCTTCAAGACTTTCGTTAAGGAAAACTGTCTTGACATCCATTTGCCAAACCTCATAATCCATATGAGCATCAATAGATAAAAGAATCCGGATAGACTTAAGCATGACTACCGGTGAAAAGGTTTCCTTATAATCGATATCCTTTTTCAACAAGCCTTACTTTGAAAGTTTTCACCTTCCCGTCTATCCTTCTTTTTCTATTGTAGACCTAATGACTTTTACATCATTTGGTGATTCTACAAGCTCTCAGATTTTATTAGAATACATATATTCTAATTCTATATTCATTGCTCTTTGCAAAGATGTTGCATCTTTATCTTGGAGTACTTCTTCATATGTTCGGGAATTATGTTCATGTTTACTAGGGATCTAGTCCAAAGATTTTCCCAAAACATGAATCTTTCAGGTTGCCTAACAACCCTCCCACTACGATGAGGCACTGTCTGCAATTGTACATTATTTGTGACTCGTGTTGCAGTTTCTTGTGATATCTCATCTTGTACTGTTGGTACTAGATTAGACGTGCCTTTTATTATTTTCTTAAGAATAAATTTACTTATGGGCATGTGGTTCATTACATAGTTCTCTCCTAAAATCAAGCATTGGTGCTAACAATGACCTTCTGATTTTTAGGACTATAAACCTCCTTTCGTTTCTTTAGGATAACTCATAAATAAGTGAACTCTTGTTCTTAATTCCAACTTATCAGTGTCTACCTTCAGCACATGTGCTGGACTACCCCAAATCCGAATATGCTTTAGACTAGGCTTACGCTCATTCTACAATTCTATGGGAGTAGAGGGTTCTGATTTAGAAGGTACTATATTCACTTCTATTTCCAGAGTATATCCTCAAAATGAATTTGGTAATTCAGAATAACTCATCATCGATCTAATTATTTCCATAAGAGTCCTATACCTTTTTTCTGCTACACCATTCTATTGGGGTGTACCAGGTCCAGTTAGTTGGGATTTAATCCCGACTTCTGATAAGTGTCTCATAAACTCTCCTAAGAGGTACTCGTCACTACGATCTCACCGCAGTGTCTTGATACTTTTACCTTGACGTTTCTCCGCATCAACCCTGTACTATTTGAACTTATCAAAGTACTTAGACTTGCGGCGCATCAAGTAAATGTACCCGTATCTCGAATAGTTATTTATAAAAGAGATAAAATATTTGAAACCACCTCTTGCTTGGATAGTCATAGGTCCTCACAAATCAGAATGAACCAATTCCAACATGTCTTTGGCTCTATACCCCTTAGACTTAAAAGGCCTCTCGGTCATTTTTCCTTCCAAGCAAGACTCGCAGGTTGGAAAGTTTTCCACCACCAATGAACCCAAAAGTTCATCGGCTATTATCTTTTGAATCCTACTCAAGTTAATATAACCTAGCCTTAGATGCTAAAGATATGATTGGTTCATTTCCGAAGGTTGCTTTCTCTTATTAGAGTTAGAAAATGTGTTATTAATTTTCATTTGTTGCATCGTGTAATTTATTGGATTTATATAAATTGTCAACCAACGTACCAGAATAGATAACTTTCCTCTTTTTCTTGATAACAACTTTGTTATCAAAAGAGATAGAATATCAAGTTCTTTAAATAGTTTAGAGACTGAAATCTAGTTCTTTCTAAACTTGGTACGTAAAGACAATTTCTCAAAATCCATGTTTTATTCCTATCAGAGAATAAACATCTCCCACTGCAACAACTGCTATATTTGCAGTAGTACCCATGTAGACGGTGATTTCTCCTTCATATAGTTGTCGGGTTTCCTTGAACCCCTGCAATGAATTGTAGACATGATCAGTGGTTGCCGTATCTACACACCAGGTACTGGTAGATAACACCACCAAACATGTTTCAACAACTAAAAAACACCTTTATTGTTCTCAGTTCTAAGAGGGCAGTCCACCTTACTGTCCAAGTTTTATTTCCAATTATTATTGAGACTTCTAAGTCTATTCTATAGTATAACATCTAGGGGATTGACAAACATCCTAAGAATCCCAAAAATATTTGGTCAAGACCAACACCTCAAAATCTCAGTGATTTATCCATTAATTTTATTGTCTTGTCAACCTAACTTTATGACAAATAAAATTAATAGTTGGTCTTTCTCTGATCAAATATTTGGTCAAAACTTTGAATTTTAAATAATATTGATTTTTCAAAACAATATCATTTAAATTCGCCAACACCTCAAACACCGTGAATTTTGCATGCCACGATAGTGTGGACGTATACAAATTCAAACATTTGTAAGAGGAGGGTTTTATCCATTAATTATCTTGTCAATCTCTCTTTATGACAAATAAAATTATCTCAAATACCGTGAATTTTGTATGCCATGATAGTGTGGACGTATACAAATCCAAACATTTGTAAGAGGGGTTTTACCCATTAATTTTATTATCTTGTCAACCTGACAAATAAAATTACCTCAAACACTGTGAATTTTGTATGCCACAATAGTGTGGACGTATACAAAATCATACATTTGTAAGAGGGGATTTTAATTTTATTATATTGTCAACCTTTCTTTATGACAAATTAATAGTTGGTTTTCCTTCGATCACACAAATAATAGCAGTGACTCCGATGGGGAGGATATTATTAAATGCGCTTAAGTGTATACCATTACTTGATACTTAGTCCATTAAATAAGATTGTGTCCCTTACGATGGGGAAGATCACATGCTCCTAATTAATTTGGTATAACCATCCATAAAGGAAGTTTAATCTAGTAATCTGCAAACAAACTTATCCGATGGGGAGGGAGGCACTCAGAGCCAACACGCAAGTTTGTCGTATCATTTACAAACTAGTAATGGAGACCGTGGAATTTATTTACTAATCCCTCACCCACTTAGTTATTTAAGGTGAGGAATTTTAAACTATGCACACACACATCACAGTAAATAAAAGCAATAAATATGGAAATTAATTTTCCAACTATTATGACATTTTCCATCACTGTCCTTCGCGTGCTGCCAACCCTAGGGTTCATGTCGTCGGGTCCATCGAGCTTCCTTTTCCACTGCGCCTCTGGTCCTCCAATAGCACCACGCCTCGCAAGGATACGATCCGTGATAGAAAAAATAAAATTTTACATACATCGATTCTATATTCTACAAGGGAATGCACATCAATTCTAGATCGAACATAAATTTAAAATCCTAGGGCTAATACAACTCCTGCTGTATTAGTTAAATACAATTATGCACACAAAATAAAATGCCCTTGACATGTCCAAGTGTCTAATCACACACAATATCTATAAGCCATAATAGTTGGAGTCTGCAACCACAGAGTTAGCACATCCTACTATTATCCTGTCTAAATTATATATGACATGTGCATAATTAAACTGAAAACCAAACACACAGAGGCAAACCCTAGCTCTGATACCAATTGTTGGTTGGTCCTAGGAAGATCGTACCGGTTCCACTGTTCAAAAAATTTGTACAAGTGTTGAACCTTTCCTAACAACCTATTGTGTTCTTTAAAAATTAAATTCGAAATCGCAAACAGAACTTAACATTATTGATTCCAAATTTAACTTATCTGTCCTTAGTGGTTTAGACTCGGATCGCAAACGATACTTAACATTATAAATCCAAATCCACTTAGGTTACAACTTTAATTAAATATTTATTTCAAAAATCGGCTCCCAGGTCAAACATGGCGAGGCACTTGACCTTCTTGAGTATGGGAACATCCACCACTGCCTCGACAAATCCTCTTAACGAAATTCAATATTTAATTTCCTTATATAACCTTAGGTTTAACCAAAAAGAACAATCGAATCACAAGATCGACAAATAAAACAAAGAAACACAACTTCGAATTACAAATCCAAAAATCTAGAATATCTAGCCTCTTGTGTTTAGAATTCATACAAAGAAAAACTAGTATGATGCGGAAAAATAATTACTAGTTATACCTTTCTTTATAAGCAATAACCTCTTGATTTTCTACCGTATTCCTCTTCTTATCTTGGGCGTTGTGTGGGCAATGATCTACCGAGATGAGAACCACCAACACCTTCCTTCTTGCAAGATTCGGCTACCAACCTTCAAGCTCCAAGGGATGCAAGAGCAAAGCTTCCTTTCTCTCATTCTTCTCCTAGCTAGAACCGACCATCAAGGACTCCTCTTGTGTTGATGCCGTCGGCCACCAAGGAGGAAGAGAAAAGGAGAAGAGCAAGGACTAGGGCCGGCCACTGTTGGGTTTTTCGGGCCGCGAAAACCCCTTTTTCGCGTCGCGAAAACCCCGAAACCCCAAGCCACGGATCCGTGCGAAGAATAAAACTTTCAAAAAATACGAGTACGAGTTTACTAACCTATAGATCTACACTAGAACTATATGTTAAAGAGATTTACCCTTGAGGCGCGCCCTTCACAAATCCCACTCGTCCAAGGTGCCGGATCTCGAGAGTGTCAAAGTAGACACTCCTCTAGAAGTATCCACACAAACAAGTAGGTGGAGAAAAACCACACAAAAGGTGTGCTAGCACCTTTGGATGGTTCGGCCAAGATAGGAGGAGAGGGAGAGAAGGAAGAGCTTGAGGAGGAAGAAGAAAAGAGAGATACACAAAAAAATGAAAACTCCTCCTCAATTGCCTTGATGTGGCCGGCCACATTAGGAGGTGTAACCCCCTTCACATTAATCACAATTAATGTGGAGGCCATTAAAGTGAAGAATTGTAACCTCCATGAGGTGGCATCTCACTTAAGTAACCATGATGATGTGGAGCATCATCATTGGTCCACATCTTGCCAACTCACTATGAACCTAATCTCCATCTAATTGTCCTTAGTGTGTGACCCTATAGGTTCTTGTAACTTTGGCAATGCCCCTAAACCCATTTAGGAGCATAAGTAATGAGCGGTATCTAGCAACACATCATTACTACCCAAGTTACAAGAATGTTGAGATCCAACATCACCTTTGTGACTACTAATTGTGACTCCTCACAATATATGACATTGTCCTTCTATCCTAGACATCTAGATTGATCAATATGAGGCATAGACCGTGCCATCCTCTAATCAATCTAAATCTTGAACTCCAAGTAGACTCACTCAATCAAATGAGCTCAATATCTCATATTGACTCATTTGGGCATGACCATGCACTTCGTTGTCTCACTCTATCAAGAATATCGATGTCGCTCCCGTCATATAGGAGGGATAGATCTCATCCACATCACTCACATTTCTCTGCATAATTCGTTATATACCCAGTAATCGCCTTTATAGTCCACCCAGTTACGGGTGATGTTTGACGAAATCAAAGTACATAACTCCTTATATAGGGAACCATGGTGACTTCAGGTCTAAGGACTAGTAGTCATACTAATAGCCACATGAGAAAGTATATGACACTCATATAACGATCCATGATACTTTCTCATGGCGGGTCATTCAGTATACATTCTCCAATGCATACCCATGTGTCAACTTGATATCTCTATATCCATGACTTGTGAGATCAAGTCATCGAGTTGACCTACATGCTAGTCTTATTGCATTAACATTGTCCCTGAATGTTAATACTCGACTATGAATGATTAAGAATAGTATTCCCTATATCATCTCACTATCGGTTCAACTAACCGATTGATATAGGTGAGAATCTTCTACTCAAGGACGTTATTATACTTAGTTTATTTGGCACCAATGCAAGTAAGTATAATAACCAAAACAAATGCCTTTATTTATATATAAGAATATGATACAATAAGTCCATAATACAATCATCAAATGATTAGCTCTAGGGCTCTAACTAACAATCTCCCACTAGCACTAGTGCCAATCAGTGTAGGCTTTAAGCCCTAATGACCTAGTGTGACCATCATGCTTCCTCTGTGCCAAAGCCTTGGTCAAAGGATCTGCGATGTTAACCTCTGTAGGTACTCTGCATATCTTCACATCTCCTCTCTCGATAATCTCTCGAATGAGATGGAAGCGCCGTAGTATGTGTTTGGTCCGCTGGTGTGAGCGAGGTTCCTTCGCCTGTGCTATAGCTCCATTGTTGTCACAATAGAGCTCAATAGGGTCATCGATACAGGGAACCACCCCAAGTTCAGTGATGAACTTGTGGATCCAAACTGCCTCCTTTGCTGCCTCTGATGCAGCAATGTACTCGGCCTCTGTCGTAAAATCAGCGACTGTGTCCTGCTTCGAACTCTTCTAGCTCACAACACCACCATTTATGCAAAATATGAATCCTGAGTGCGATCGATAATCATCCTGGTCGGTCTGGAAGCTAGCATCACTGTAACCCTTTACAGCTAGCTCGTCATCGCCTCCATATATCAAGAAATATTCTTTAGTTCTTCTTAAGTACTTAAAAATATTCCTGACCGCTATCGAGTGACTTTCACCTGGATCTGACTAGTACCTGCTCGTCATGCTCAAAGCATACGAGACATCAGGATGAGTACATAGCATGGCGTACATGATAGATCCTATGGCTGAGGCATAAGGGATCTGATCCATGCGGTCTCTCTCTTCTCTAGAAGAGGGACCTTGAGTCTTCGAAAAACTCACGCCATGTGACATCGACAGAAATCCCTTCTTGGAGTTCTGTATGGCAAACCGAAGGAGTACCTTGTCAATATATGTACTCTAACTTAGGTCAAGCAATCTCTTAGATCTATCTCTATAGATCTGTATCCCTAAAATGCGGGATGCCTCACCTAAGTCCTTCATTGAGAAGCAACTCCCTAGCCAGGTCTTGACAGACTGAAGCATAGGGATGTCCTTCCCAATGAGTAGTATGTCATCTACATACAATATGAGGAAGACAACTATATCCCCTACAACCTTCTTGTAGACACAAGGCTCATCTTCGTTCTTGATGAAACCAAACTGTTTGATTGCATCATTGAATCGAAGATTCCAGCTCCGAGAAGCTTGCTTTAGTCCATAAATGGACCTATGCAGCTTGCATACTCTGCTAGTATGCTGTGGATCTACAAAACCTTCAGGTTGTGTCATGTACACATCCTCGAGTAGGTTTCCATTCAGAAACGCGATTTTGACATCCATCTGCCATATCTCATAGTCATGGTATGCTGCAATAGCAAGCATGATCCGAATGGACTTAAACATCGCTACTGGAGAAAAAGTTTCATCATAGTCAATACCATGAATATGCTTGAAACCTTTAGCTACCAAGCGACCCTTATAGATAAGTCCATCCATGTCAGTCTTTCTCTTAAAGACCCACTTACACCCAATGGGTTTTACCCCTTCAGGTGGATCTACCAAAGCCCATACTTGGTTGGTGTACATGGATTCCATCTCGGATCTCATGGCCTCTAGCCATTTCTCGGAATCTGGTCTCATCACAGCTTCCTGATAGGTGGTAGGCTCATCCTCTATGAGCACAACGTCATCATGGTCAGACAAGAGAAATGAGTATCTCTCAGGCTGACGACGTACCCTATCAAACCTGCGAAGAGGTATGTCTACTTGAACTGGTTGTTGTTCCTCAACTCCTTGTGGAGCAACATCATCCACAACACTTTGTGGTTCTAGTTCAACCTCCATCGAGGCATCAGTGCTATTGTTTGCATCTTGAACTTCTTCAAGATCGAACGTGCTCCCACTAGTCTTTCTAAAAACAAAGTCTCTTTCTAGAAAGACCTCAGTCTTTGCCACAACTACCTTGTGCTGACTGGGAATGTAGAAGTAATATCCCTTAGTTTCCTTGGGATATCCAATAAAGTAGCACTTGTCGGATTTGGGTCCTGATTTGTCTGAGACTTGACGTCTAACGTAAGCCTCACAACCCCAAATCCTCATGAAAGACACCTGGGCATCTCTCCCAGTCCATATCCTATATGGTGTCTTTATCACGACCTTGGATGGAACTCGGTTGAGTATAAATGCTTTATCCCCAAAGGTATGTCGGAAGATCTGTGTGACTCATCATAGATCGTACCATATCTAATAGGGTACGATTCCTCCTTTCGGATACACCATTCCACTGTGGCGTTCCAGGAGGAGTGAGTTGGGATAGAATCCCACACTCAGCTAGGTAGTCACGAAACTCATGGCTAAGGTATTCTCCACCTCGATCTGATCGAAGTATCTTAATACTCTTGTCAAGCTGGTTCTGTACTTCATTCTTGAATTCTTTGAACTTTTCAAAGGATTCTGACTTATGTGTCATCAAGTACACATAACCATATCTACTGAAGTCATCAGTAAATGTGATGAAGTACCTATAACCACCTCTAGCAGCGACATTGAAAGGGCCACATACATCACTATGTATGAGTCCTAACAAATCAGTCGCTCTTTCGCTGTACCCACTAAAGGGAGTTTTGGTCATCTTGCCTAGTAGGCATGACTCGCACGTCTCATAAGATTTAAAATCAAATGAGTCCAGTAAACCATCCTTATGGAGCTGGGATAAGCGCTTCTCATTTATATGATCTAAGCGACGGTGCCAGAGATAGGTTTGGTTCATGTCATTTGACTTGAACCTCTTGGTATTTATATTATAGATAGGGCTTTCAAGGTCTAGAATGTAGAGTCCGTTCATCAGAGGTGCACTACAATAGAACATATCTTTTAAATAAACAGAACAACATTTGTCCTTAATTATAAAAGAGAAACCTTTCTTGTCCAAACAAGAAACTGAAATTATGTTCTTTGTTAATGCAGACACATAACAACATTCATCTAATTCTATTACAAGCCCAGAGGGCAGAGATAGATGATAAGTTCCTACAGCAATAGCAGCAACTCGTGCTCCATTGCCTACCCGTAGGTCCACCTCGCCCTTCGCCAATGCCCTGCTATTTCTCAGGGCCTGCACATTAGTACAAATGTGAGAAGCACATCCGGTATCTAATACCCATGATGAAGAAATAGATAGATTGACTTCTATAACATATATACCTGAAGTGGAAGTCTCACTTCAATTCTTCTTAAGATCTTCCAGGTACACCTTGCAGTTCCTCTTCCAGTGCCCGGTCTGATCGCAGTGGAAGCAGGTAGTATCCTTGGCGACCCCTCCTTTCGGCTTCAGTGCCTTGCCTTTGCCCTTGGCTTGGGACTTTCCCTTACCCTTGGGCTTGCCCTTGCCGTTATGTTTCTGAACCATCAGAACAAAGTGGGGCTTTGCCTTCTTAAGGTTCAGCTCAGCAGTTCTTAACATGCTAAGCAGCTCGGGCAGTGGCTTGTCAATTTCGTTCATATTGTAGTTTAGAACGAACTGACTATAGCTATCCGGCAAGGATTGCAAGATCAGGTCAGTGGCCAGCTCTTGGCCAAGTGGGAACCCCAACCTTTGTAGGTTCTCTATGTACCCAATCATTTTAAGTACATATGGGCCTACGGGAGCCCCATCTGACATCTTGCACTGAAATAGTGCCCTTGAGATCACAAATATCTCATGCCTCGCTTGTCCTTGATACAGTTGACGAAGATGTTCAACCATATCGTAAGCGCCCATTAACTTGTGTTGCTTCTGAAGCTCAGAGTTCATGGTCGCAAGCATTAGACAGGACACATCTAATGCGTCATCTTGATGCTTCTTGTAAGCATCTTTGTCTGCTCGCGTGGCATTGGCAGGAGGAGCCTCCAGAATGGGTTGCTCCAGAACGTACAGTTTACGTTCCTGGGTGAGAACTATTCTCAAGTTCCTGTATCAGTTCAGGAAATTTGCTCCGTTGAGCTTGTCCTTCTCAAGGACAGTGTTGGTTGCTACTCGGAAAACCTAGAGGTTCCACTGTACAAAAATTTTGTACAAAGGTCTGAACCTTTTCCTAGCTACCATGTGTTCTTTTAAATTAAATTTTGGATCGCCTGCGGAACTTAACACGTTTGATCCAAAACTTAATCTATTTGTTCTTTAAGGTTTTGACTTGGATCTCCTGCGGAACTTAACACGTTTGATCCAAATCACCTAAGTTATTAATTCCATTAAATATTAATTTCCAAAATTGGTTCCCAGTACTGACGTGGCGAGGCACATGGCCTTCTTGGATATGGGAGCAACCACCACCGACTAGACAAAACCTTTTAAGGAAAGCTAATATTTAATTTCCTAAAATAACTTTAGGTCAACCAAAAAGAACAATCAAATCACAAGGAAAAGAAAAACAAAAGAACATTATATCGAAAACAAATTCGAAACACTAGAATTGTATGCCTCTTGTATTTAGTATTATTTCCAAAAATAACTAGTATGATGCGGAAAGAAAAATTACTAGTTATACCTTTTAGAAAGACCTCTTGATCTTCTACCGTATTCCTCTTCTAACCTCGGACGTTGTGTGGGCAACGATCTTCCGAGATGAGAACCACCTAGGCACCTTCTTCCTTCTTCCTTCAAGTTTCGGCCAAGCACAAGAACTTCCAAAGGATGAAGAATTTTTCCACCAACCAAGCTCCAAGGGATGCATGCTTTCTCTCCTTCTTCTCCTTCCTTGATCCGGCCACATCCTCCAAGCTCCAAGAGATGATAGATTTCGGCCACAACAAGAGGAGAGAAGAGAAAGGGAAGGGTCGGCCACCACACCAAGGAAAAGAGGGAGAAAAATAGAATAGAGTCCTTAGCCTTGAAGCCTCCTCTACCCCCTCTTTTATAATCCTTGGTCTTGGCAAATAAGGAAAATTTAATAAAAACTTCCTTAATTCTTTTGCTATTGAAAAGGAAAATTTATTTAATTAAAAACAATTTTTCTTTTCAATTTGTAATGGCCGGCCACCACATAAATTCTCCAAGCAAATAAAATTTTAAACAAAAATTAAAACTTCCTTATTTGCTTCCGGAAATTTATAAAAAAATTTATCCAATAATTTTTCCCTTGATTGATTTATAAAAAGGAAATTTAATAAATTAAAACTCCTTTCCTTTTAATTCCATGTGATCGGCCTCACGTGAACATATCAACGTTTGATAATTTTCTCAAAACTTCTTCACATGGCAAGCAAAACGTTAATAAGTTGTTCACGTTGATAAGCAACACCAATGTTCTGTTCACATTCATCTCAACATGTTGACAAGATTCTCACGTTGACCAATTGGCAAGAAAAACTTCTCATGTTGACTCAATTGGGAACTTGTTATTCTCATGAAGCATCCTTGGATAGCAACACTAATAACATGGACTTGAAGATGGGCTTGAGTGGATACAAGGTTTTATAAATAAGAGGCTACGATAGGGACCGAGAGGAGGAATTGGTTTTGGTCTCCTGATGAAATTAAGCATCCCGTGTTCGCCCCGAACACCCAACTTAATTTCATCAATAATAATTCATTCCACTAGAGAATTATTATTGAACTACCGCACCAATCCCAAATTACATTTTGGGCTCCTTCTTATTATGAGTGTGTTAGTCTCCCTGTGTTTAAGATAACAAATGTTCACTAATTAAGTAAGTTACTAACAACTCACTTAATTAATATCTAGCTCCAAGAGTAGTACCACTCAACTTCATCGTCATGTCGGACTAAGTCCACCTGCAGGGTTTAACATGACAATCCTTATGAGCTCCTCTTGGGGACATTCTCAACCTAGATTACTAGGACACAGTTTCCTTCTATAATCAACAACACACACTATAAGTGATATCATTTCCCAACTTATCGGGCTTATTGATTCATCGAACTAAATCTCACCCATTGATAAATTAAAGAAATAAACATCAAATATATGTGCTTGTTATTATATTAGGATTAAGAGCACACACTTCCATAATAACTGAGGTCTTTGTTCCTTTATAAAGTTAGTATAAAAGAAACAACCTCTAATGGTCCTACTCAATACACTCTTAGTGCACTAGTGTAATTATATAGTTAAGATAAACTAACACCTAATTACACTACGACCTTCCAATGGTTTGTTCCTTTCCATCATGGTCGTGAGCTACTGTTTATAATTTATAAGGTACTGATAACATGATCTTCTGTGTGTGACACCACACACCATGTTATCTATAATATAAATTAATTGAACAACTACATTTATCATAAATATAGATATTTGACCAATTTGATTCTTATTTCTAGATAAATATTTATACCAAAAGCTAGGCTTTTAGTATACACTCTAACAGACAGAACGCAGAGAGAAGGTGTTCGTATTCGACGTCATGGTTATCTACAATAGAAAAATGAAGAAAATAAATATCATATTCTTTTAAATCATTTAATTAGGCCTTTAACTAAATGATGCTCCCACTGAATTTTATAATTCATGTGAGACAAGATCCACATCATACTAACCCTTGAGTTAGCTTTGGCTAATACGCCCAAGATTTAGTATGATCGGTAGGTAACGATTTACCAATTACATCTCTATACAACTCTTGTTTATAGAATCATTATCCGCAGTTATATTAAAACTTGAGTTAGCTTTGGCTAATACGCCCAAGAATTAATATAAATGTGATTTATGTCCTATTTTTCCAACCATTGAAAGAATGCCTATAGTTATACTTGATCCAACCGAGTTAACTAGGAATACTCAATCTAATTGAGTTTGTATCCACCCATGCATTGATAAGCGGGACCAAGATTGTCCCTCCGTACCCTACCAAGATAATATGTGTTGCTCTACTTTGGCAGATTCAACAACACATGTGATCGAGGTAGTGATAGGTATCACGGCACGGTAGGCATTAAAGTTGACGTGATTTAGATCTAATCTAAACGATGATGCGTATCATATACTCGATAGATCTAATCTAATCGAAAGGGTGCATCATGTGCACGACTTAGATCTAATCTAATCGTTAGGCACTAATTAATTACTTAATCATGCATCACATATACATAAGCAATTAATTAAATTAATTTGTGATTAGTCATGGCCCTACTACGATCTTCTCAAGCCAATGAGAAGATCGGATTGTCAACCTAGGGTCAACAGCTTCTCAAGCTCCTTCCCTTGACCACCTTGTGTTGCTCGCGCCCTTCTCGTAACTCCGTCTCGAGTGGACCTTCCACCGCTCCAATTTTGTACATTACAATTTTGAAACTCGAGTTACATTCGAGTCTAAACTAATTTATAACAAGAATAAATAATAGAGAAAGGCACGATACGCAGGTCATGAATCAAATGTACAACATGCACAACACAAATAACGGCGCGCAGGCCGTAATATGAATTACAACACAAATCCAATCAGATTGGGTCTTTTGGGTCATGACTATCACAAATTATACATAATTCTAAATTATGTAATTTTCATAATTTTCTGTAATTTTAATACTAATTTTTACAATTTTACGAGTAAAATTTTTCAGCGGTCCCGTTTAGCGATTTTCGGGCGCAATCGCGGAACGAATCCCCTTGCGGGGCCAGGGGCAGCGCCCCTACCCTTGATCTAACCATTGCGAGTGTCCCTAAGAGATCCAACAGCGCCTTAGCCCGCTGTTCCAAAAAGTTTTGGGGTGAAACCTTACCGTTTCGGAAAAATCTTCTCGGTAGTCGAAGCCTACAAGTGTCGAAACACTTGTGCTTCGCTCCTACGAGAAAAATACCCATAAAACTCTTAAAATCATAAAATTATAGAATATCACAAAACCTATATTTTTCATAAAAAAAATCAAACTAAACTTGTACAAGTCTTCGCACGTGGCTCTGATACCACCGTTGGGTTTTTCGGGCCGCGAAAACCCCTTTTTCGCGTCGCGGAAACCTCGAAACCCCAAGCCACGGATCCGTGCGAAGAATAAAACTTTCAAAAAATATGAGTATGAGTTTACTAACCTATAGATCTACATTAGAACTATATGTTAAAGATATTTACCCTTGATGCGCGCCCTTCGCGAATCTCGCTCGTCCAAGGTGTCGGATCTCGAGAGTGTCAAAGTAGACACTCCTCTAGAAGTATCCACACAAACAAGTAGGTGGAGAAAAACCACACAAAAGGTGTGCTAGCACCTTTGGATGGTTCGGCCAAGATAGGAGGAGAGGGAGAGAAGGAAGAGCTTGAGGAGGAAGAAGAAAAGAGAGATACACAAAAAAATGAAAACTCCTCCTCAATTGCCTTGATGTGGCCGGCCACATTAGGAGGTGTAACCCCCTTCACATTAATCACAATTAATGTGGAGGCCATTAAAGTGAAGAATTGTAACCTCCATGAGGTGGCATCTCACTTAAGTAACCATGATGATGTGGAACATCATCATTGGTCCACATCTTGTCAACTCACTAATGATGTGGCATAAAGTCAAGTCAAACTTGACTCTTCCTCTTCCTCTTCCTCTCAAGTCAAGTCAAACTTGACTTAATCTCTCTCATGGTTGATCTAATCCAACCATTTAATTCAAGCCAACTTAATATAATGAATCTAATTCATTTAATTAAATTGATTCAATGAGTCATAATCTAAATTAGACTCATTGAACACATGAATCAACTTGAGTCCAACTCAATTAGCCCAATTAGGATTACTCTTAATCCAATTTGATTCATCAAATGAATCTAATCCTCTTGGTTCATCATATGAACCTAATCTCCATCTAATTGTCCTTAGTGTGTGACCCTATAGGTTCTTGTAACGTTGGCAATGCCCCTAAACCCATTTAGGAGCATAAGTAATGAGCGGTATCTAGCAACACATCATTACTGTTGGTGCAATTTCCACTAGGTCAAGGTTGACTTAGTTGACCAAGCGTAAACCTTGGTCATGGTTTCGATGTTTGACAATACAGAAAGACATGTAGACATGGACAATGCAGGTGCAGTTGTCCATGCGGAGAGATACTGATCAGGGTCTGATCAGGTTGGATGAAGAAAAGTCAAGTAGGTCAAGGTTGACCGGATACTTGACTAGGAAGTCCTAACTGGGATGTTAGGCAGTCGGGAAATCCTGGTGAGTGAAGCCAGGTGAAAATCCTAGTGAGTGAAGCTAGGTGAAAGTGAAAGTCCTGGTGAGTGAAGCCAGGCAGATGGGAAATCCTGGTGAGTGAAGCCAGGTGAAAATCCTAGTGAGTGAAGCTAGGTGAAAGTGAAAGTCCTGGTGAGTGAAGCCAGGCAGTTGGAGAAAGTCCTGGTGAGTGAAGCCAGGCAGATGGGAAACCCTGGTGAGTGAAGCCAGGTAAAAGACCTAGTGAGTGAAGCTATGCAGTTTGGAAGTCCTGGTGAGTGAAGCCAGGCAAGGGAAATCCAAATGGGCCAAGGTTGACCAGACATCTGGTGAAAAGTCCAAGCAGGGAGCTTGGCACGGGAAAAGTCCAAGTATGGAGACTTGGCACGGAGAAGACCAAGATGGAGACTTGGCACGGAAAGTCAGAGAGGGCTCGGTAGCTCGTTCTCCGGACTGTGGTCAGAGAGGGCTCGGTAGCTCGTTCTCTGGACCGGACGAAGTCGGAGAGGGCTCGGTAGCTCGTTCTCCGGACTGTGGTCAGAGAGGGCTCGGTAGCTCGTTCTCTGGACCGGACACTTGGTAGGGAGTCTTAGCAGGTCAAGGGAGTGACCAGATGCTAAGCATGAGATACCAATAGGTCAAGGTTGACCGGATATTGGTTTGGAAGGCTTGGGACTTGGTTTGGGCAAAAACCAAGCTCTGGATTGATCAGTGGATCGATCCAGTGATACACTGGGTATCTGGATCGGTCTGGTGACCGATCAGTAACCAAACAATAGCTTCTGTGAGTTATCTGATCGGTCTGGTGACCGATCAGTAAACGATCGAAGGCAAGAAGCTCGGGAGAAAAGGAAGGGGATCGGTCCCCAGGACCGATCAGGATGAAGCTGGACCGATCAGGAGCATGCCTGATCGGTCCAGAAGCTCTGTGGACCGATCAGGCTTCAGCCTGATCGGTCCAGGTCCTAGCCGTTGCGTAGCAACGGCTAGTTTCTTCTGTGTCTTCTTCGCAGGTACAGTGCAGGTTGAGTATAGAATATAAAAGGAGTTCAAGGGTTTCTACAGGGCAATTTCTTCTTCTTCTTACCCCTGCTTCTTGCTTTGTTTGAGCTTTGCTGAGCTCGCTTCTGCTTAAAGCTTCGTGTGAGCTTCATCGGCTGGGTTCCTACTGTTGTAGGCGTCGCTTGAAGCTGCTGCTTCATCCAGTCGAAGAGAAGGCAAGTAAGCGAAGGTTTTACAGTTGTATTGTATTTTGCTTCTTGCTGTACTTGTACTCCTGTTTATCTTGCTGATGCAAGACATTGTGGCGAGGTTTCTCCACCCAGAAGGAGTGATTATTAGCCGGGTTTCCAGGGACTCATCCACCGACGGATTGATAGGCTTCGTCCACCTTATGAATATGCCGAGGAGTAGGAGTTTCATCTCCGAACCTCGTTACATCGTCGAGTTCGAGTTTGAGGTTTGCTTCTCCTTTTGCGTTTCTATTTAGTTATTTCCGCTGTGCTAACTTGATTTGTAGAAAGAAACATGAATTTGGGGTCGGCTATTCACACCCCCCCCCCTCTCTAGCTGCGACCATCGGTCCTAACAATTACTACCCAAGTTACAAAAATGTTGAGATCCAACATCACCTTTGTGACTACTAATTGTGACTCCTAACAATATATGACATTGTCCTTCTATTTAGAAATCTAGATTGATCAATATGAGGCATAGACCATGTCATCCTCTAATCAATCTAAATCTTGAACTCCAAGTAGACTCACTCAATCAAATGAGCTCAATATCTCATATTGACTCATTTGGGCATGGTCATGCACTTCGTGGTCTCACTCCATCAAGAATATCGATGTCGCTCCCGTCATATAGGAGGTATAGATCCCATCTACATCACTCGCATCCCTCTGCATAATTCGTTATATACCCAGTAATCGCCTTTATAGTTCACCTAGTTACGAGTGACGTTTGACGAAACCAAAGTACATAACTCCTTATGTAGGGAACCATAGTGACTTCAGGTCTAAGGACTAGTAGTCATACTAATAGCCACATGAGAAAGTATATGACACTCATATAACGATCCATGATACGTTCTCATAGCGGGTCATTCAGTATACATTCTCCAATGCATACCCATGTGTCAACTTGATATCTCTATATACATGACTTGTGAGATCAAGTCATCGAGTTGACCTACATGCTAGTGTTATTCCATTAACATTGTCCCTGAATGTTAATACTTGACTAGGAATGATTAAGAGTAGTGTTCCCTATATCATCTCACTATCGGTTCAACTAACCGATTGATATAGGTGAGAACCTTCTACTCAAGGACGTTATTATACTTAGTTTATTTGGCACCAATGCAAGTAAGTATAATAACCAAAACAAATGCCTTTATTTATATATAAGAATATGATACAATAAGTCTATAATACAATCATCAAATGATTGGCTCTAGGGCTCTAACTAACAGCCACCATCAAGGGAGGAAAATATAATAGAGTTCTCCATGAAGGCACCCCTCCCTCTCTTTTATAATCCTTGGTCTTGGAAAATAAGAAAAATTTAAATAAAAACTTCCTTATTTTCTTTCCCATGAAAAGAAAATTTTAATTGATTAAAAACAATTTCCTTTTCTTAAATCAACATGACCAACCACCTCATAGCTCCAAGCAAGGAAAGTTTTGAATACAAAATTAAAACTTCCTTATTTGCTTTCGGAAGAATTTTAAAAATAAAAATTCTTCTTTTGAATCCCTTCATGGCTGGTTATAAAAGGCAATTTTATAAATTAAAATCTCTCTATTAAAACATGTGGATGATTTCTAAAAAGGAAAGTTTTCTCTAAAATTAAAATCATCCTTTCAATCTACAAATAAGGAAAGATATCAAATCTTTTCTTAATCTTTTGTAGAAACTTATAAAAGGAAATATTTAATTTTAAAACTCTCTTTTTAAATCATGAACATGGTTACAAAAAAGGAAAGTTTTATTAAAAATTAAAATCTTCTTTTTAACTACAAATAAGGAAAGATATCAAATCTTTCACTTAATCTTTTGTAGAAAGCTATAAAAGGAAAGATTTAAATTTTAAACTCTCTCTTTTAAAACCATGATATCCACATAAGAAAAGATTTTAAAATAAAATCCTTTTAATTTTATTAGGGTCGGTCACAACAAGCTTGGACTCTAAGCTATGGCCAGCCCCCTCAACTTAACTCATCCCTTGGCTTGGTCGGCCCAAACTTGGACTCCAAGCTTGCTTGGACGGCCACCTAAGGGTGGGTTGGAGGTGGGTATGTGGTGGGTATAATTCTCTATATACAAGAGGCTACGATAGGGACCGAGAGGAGGAATTGGTTTTGGTCTCCTGACTAAATTAAGCTTCCCGTGTTCGCCCCGAACACCCAACTTAATTTCATCAATAATAATTCATACCACTAAAGAATTATTATTGAACTACCGCACCAATCCCAAATTACATTTTGGGCTCCTTCTTATAATGAGTGTGTTAATCTCCCTGTGTTTAAAATGTCGAATGTCCACTAATTAATTGAGTTACTGACAACTCACTTTAATTAATATCTTAGTCCAAGAGTAGTACCACTCAACTTTATTGTCATGTCGGACTAAGTCCACCTACAGGGTTTAACATGACAATCCTTATGAGCTCCTCTTGAGGATATTATCAACCTAGATTACTAGGACACATTTTCCTTCTATAATCAACAACACACACTATAAGTAATATCATTTCCCAACTTATCGGGCCTATTGATTTATTGAGCTAAATCTCACCTTTTAATAAGTCAAAGAAATAAATACTAAATATATGTGCTTGTTATTATATTAGGATTAAGAGTACACACTTCCATAATAACTAAGGTATTGTTCTTTTATTAAGTCAGTATAAAAAGAACTTACCTTAAATGGTCCTGTTCAATACACTCAGAGTATACTAATGTAATTTATCAGTCAAGATAAACTAATACCTAATTACACTATGACTATTCTAATGGTTTGTTCTTTTCCATCTCAGTCGTGAGCTACTGTTTATAATTTATAAGGAATTGATAACATGATCTTCTGTGTGTGACACCACACACCATGTTATCTACAATATAAATTAATCGAACAACTACACTTAACTTATAAATGTAGATATTTGACCAATATGATTTTTATTTCTAAGTAAATGTTTATACAAAAAGCTAGGCTTTTAGTATACATTCCAACATGGCTTCGTTCGACCGATCATATGCTAAAATCTTTATAAGGCTAAATACCTTTACACTCGCTCAGGCTTTGCCTGGTTAAGCGTACACAAGAAAGCTTATGTTCTTCAGCCTTCGCTCAGCTGATCATATGCTAAGAGCTTTATAAGGATGAATACCTTTAAGTTCGCTCGGGCTTTGCCTAGTCGAGTGCACACAGACAACCTTATGTTCGTTCGGCCTTCACTCGGCCGATCGTACGCTAAGGGCTTTATAAGGCTAAGTACCTTTAAGCTTGCTCGGACTTTGCCCAATCGAGCGCACACAAGCAACCTTATGTTTTTTCGGCCTTCACTCAGCTGATCGTATGTTAAGACCTTTATAAGGCTAAGTAACTTTAAGCTCACTCGGGCTTTGCCCGGTCAAACACACACAGGCAGCCTTGTATTCGATCGAGTTTATAACTAGTCGGCCCTATCTAAGCATCCTACTCAGAAAACGCTCTGGCATGCTTTTAGGACTTTGATGCAGGGCGATCAACAGAATCAAGTAACAAACATCACCCTGTCCTAACCTTGATCATCATCTCACCTTGACTTTAATATTCCTGTCATTTCCTGAATCCACTCATCATAACCCGTATCACATCTCATTTAAAGATTTTATACTTCTGAAGTTTAAATTTTATAATAAAAATTTAAATTTATATGCTTATTTGATTTACTTAAATTATCTAGGTTAAGTTGATCATCTAAACTTTCATTAAAAAGTTGATGAAAATATTTCTTCCATTATTTTTTTATTGCCTCATTATTTAATAATATCTTATTGCATTCATCTTTAGTACATTTTATTTGGATAATATCTCCTCTCTTACTCTTTCTCGCTTTAGCCATTATGTAAATATCTATTTTCTTTCTTTTGTATTCAATTTTCATTATAAGCGTTTAAAAGTTTCAGTCTAAGCTTCATTCACTCTTCCTTGGCTATATTTTCTTAAATTTTCCTCGTTTTTGTAAGTATATAATATCTTATAGGTTATTTTTTCCCTTCACTTTCTCATGTTCTTTTTCATTCCACCACAAAGATTCTTTTCTTGGTGGTGTATGTTCCTTTGACTCACGTCATACACTCTTAGCTACTATTTTTAACTTTGATATCATCTTATCTCATGTCGTATTCAAGTCATCGTGTATCTTAATACTTGTACTGCTACTCTCTCCTTAAATATATTTTGATTTTTAACTTTCACCACTTAATTCTAGGAGTCATGGATATTTTCCTTCTATTGATATTATACTTGAGGAGTATATCCAACACTATTAATCTACATTGGTTAACTAACACTTAGAAAAAATTGACATTACCGACGGAATATTCCGTCAGTGAAGGGGTTTACCGATGAAATTATGACAGAAACAAGTTTGTTAGGAGTTGATTCATCGGGAACATTTTTACCGATGGAATATAGGGTCCATCAGTAAAAATTACTAAGGAAAATAAATTTCCATAGTAAAGTTTATCAACGAAAACTATGTTTTTTATCAGTAAATATCAATTTTACCGATGGAATACATAGTTTCTATCGGTAAAATTTTTTAATATTTACTGACAAAATACCGATTCTGTCTAGAATACCCTATTTACAATTTCTACATATACAAAGAAACCATCACACACAATGACATTTCATACATTTACATCCATACAATCAAATTTCACACAATCCACACATAAAAACACATTTTATGCATCTTCACAATCCATACATAAATTTCTTATAATCCATATTATCATGAATACAAATAAACTAACATTCATACAAATAAACATACTAAATTATGAAAACACTATAGAAAGTATCTAAATATCCAACAATCACAAGCATCTAAAATAAACAAAATCTAAACAAATCACAATAATAAAAAAACTATCCAAATATCCATGAATACATCCATATATAAGATAGTAATAGAAAACCTGCAGAAAGGTCAATACAAATATTGTAACGCCCGAAAATTCTCAAATTAATTTTAGAAATATTCTATTATTTTTTTGGAATTTTAGAATATTTTTATGGAATTTTTAGAATAGCCGAAGTAGCAAAATTAAATAAAAGCGTAAAATATCTTAGGCGGGAATCGAACCCGAGACCTATGGACTCTATGACATATAGGGTGACTTTAGTAACCAAGGGGCCCCAGCAGGGGTGTGCTGAAAGGAAAGGAGAACAATTATACTTAAGGTTTAGTAGGGGGTATCAATCACTTAATATAAATAGGGAAATGAAGCGGAGAATTATTATTGTTGGATCGACAATTCTTTTTCCCTCACCCTCACACGCCGCCCCCCTCCTTCTCCTCACCCTCTCGGCGCCCAAGCCCAAGAAGCCTAGGGTTCCGTCCCTAGGGTCGTAGGAGCACCTTCCGGCGACAATTCTGGCACTAGGACGCTCCCCTCCGCGAGAAGGAAGCGTAGACGCAAGAGGATCGTCGAAACGACCATCTTCTCTGGAAATCTAGCGATCGGATTGTAAGAATATCTAGCGCAGGATGTAAATAACCCCTCACCTGCAATATAAGTAGCTAATTGTATGTTTTTATGCCCTTAGTTCGCATTTATGTTCTTAGTTAGCCATATGTAGAATTAGAGCACGCCAAGTGCTCAATAAAATGCCTAGTATAGTTAAATGCTACAGTATGCATTTTAATAGCTTAGTTAAATGCCCTAGACGCATTTTAAATAGCATACATAGCCTTGCTTCAGTTATAGGGGACTACCGTCCAATGGGTGGGCTCCCATAGTCGCCTCTAGGTTCAGATAACCTAGCTCTAGGTTCAGATAACCTAGTAAAAGTAAGATAAGATAAATCAGTTATAAACAATATTTTACTTTATCAGTGGCACTGTACTAGAATTCAGTTGTCCATGGGTTGGGCTCCCATAGTGTAATGACCCGCCTTCTACTAACTAAGCTGTAAGGTTGATCGTCACATTATGTTGTGCTAACTATTCCGTGACCATCATTAAATCTAAGTGCGGAAGCTGTACTAATTAAAATTTTGCTAAACTAGTATCATTTCTTTATTCCATATGGGCTAAGAGGTGTAATCTAAGCTATTCATATCATGTTTTACATCCCCCATGGTCAAGGAACTGAACTAAAGGTTCCCCAGCTAATTTCAGGCCTTCCAATCGATCCACAGATCGATTGGAATGGTTGAATCGATCCGGTGATCGATTCAGCAGGCTACTGTATGCAAGACATAGGTTGGATCGATCCAGTGATCGATCCAGCATGCTACTGTGCACGAGGCAATATTCTGGATCGATCGGCTGATCGATCCAGACTGGCCAATCGATCCAGTGATCCATCCCAGGGCTTTCTGTTCGCGACAGAAGGCATCCGGATCGATCGGCTGATCGACCCAGGAGCTTACTGTTCGCGGTACGAACTTCTCAATCGATCGGCTGATCGATTGGGAAGCCTCCAATCGATCGGCCGATCGATTGGAGTTTCTGATTTCGTACCAGAACTCTGATTCCAGCACTGTTTCGTGCCAAATTCATACACATGAGTTCTAACATGGCTATAAACATACTAACAACATTTAACTGACATTCTAAGCATGATTACTAACAATCTAAACAGGTCTTTCACGATTCATGCATCAAAACAACTAAAAATGCGGAAATTAACATTATATAAATCTAAAGTCTTAGTTTGCTAGTTTCTCCAAGATCCCTACTCCAGGTTCCTTCCACACACATCTTCATCATTGCATTGACCTCCAGCCTCCGCTAGTCCATCTTTCCTTTACCTTTATATGCAGTATAAGGAAAAAGTATCTGTAAGCTTGAGAGCTTAGTAAGAAACCATCTACCTCACTAAAACATGCATACGATGCAATTTCATGATTTTAAAAACATGCTATTTGAAATACAAACTGAATATGCTAAGCATGGCATGACATACAACACATAGAAAGCTAACTGATCATGGCAATTAAAAGCTAATCATAACTATCAGGTTGTATCAACAGAAAACTAAGCTGATAGAAAAACTGAACTGAGCTAATTCCAGTTAATGATAGAGCTGTACTGAATTCACCTAGCTATTTTGGGGAAAGTCTGAAAACTATATATATATATAATAGGTGAAAATACTAATCATGCTGCTGGTGGGCCCGACATCTGTACGTGCTATGCGCGCTTCCCTAACTAGACCCGGGTTTGCAAGTCCCGAATTTAGTAGGGTTACTAGGTTATCTGAACCTAGGGACGACTGTGGGAGTCCAACCCAATGGATATCTAATCCAGTACAGTGTCACTGAGAAAGTAAAATACTGAACATAAGCTAATAAATTCTTATCTTGCTTTTGCTAGGTTGTCTAAATCCAGAACTAGGTTATCTAAACCTAGAGGTGACTGTGGGAGCCCACCCATTGGACATCTAGTCCTGTAAAAACTAAAGCAAGACTAAAATAAGCTGTAAAAATGCTTCTATTGCATTTATCTAAACTACTAGAATGCCTAAGTTGCATTTCACTGTGCTAAACAATTTAATCGAACACTTGGTATGCGCTAATTCGCATCCTTTGTGTCGAAAGTCTACATACTACTAAACTAAAACATGGAATTCACACGAAAGCTACTTATACTGCATGTGAGGGGTTTCTTACCTCCTGTTCGGATTTCCTTACAAATCTAATCGCTAGGTTTTCCGGTGGATACGATCTTCTCGACGATCTTCTCGCGTCTATGCGTTCTTCTCGCGGAGAGGAGCGTCCTCGTATCCCTTATGTCGCTGGGAGGTGCTCCTAGAGCCCTTGGCTTGGTGCGCCGAGAGAAGGAGGAGGAGAGGAAGGGGTCAGCGGAAACTAGGGTGAGGAAGGAGATAAGTCACGTTCAAAATAAAACTCCTCACTTAATTCCCTATTTATATTAAGGAATTAATTCCCCCAAACTCTAGCTTAAATAAAATTGATCCCCTTTCCTTTCAGCATGGCCCTGCTGGGTTCACTTGGTTACTAGAGTCACCCTATAAGACATAGAGTTCGCTAGGTCCCGGGTTCAATTCCCGCGTAGGCTATTTTCGTTCTCTATTTATTTTTGCTACCTCCGCTATTCTAAAAATTCCACAAAAATATCTTAAAATTCCAGAAAAATCGTAGAATATTTCTAAAATAATTTTGAGAATTTTTGGATGTTACACATATCATCCCTAGGTTTAGATAACATAGTACCCTACTAGATTCAGGACTTGCTACCTCGGGCCTAGTTAGGGATCCGCGGACAGTAAGTACAGTTGTCGGGCCCATTAGCAGCATGTTTAGTATTTTTATCTATTATGGAAATAGTATTCAAATCTTTACAAATCAGATATATGAATACAGTTCAGCGACAACAGTAATCTAACATAAGTTTAGCTCTGCTCCTGTATCGGTTTAGCTTCCTTGATGGTACAGTAATTAGTGTATGTTCATTATGTGATTGCTATGATTTACATGTCCATATACCATGCTCCTAGCACTTTTAGTATGATTCTCATTATGTATAACAGCATACCATTTCTCAAAAAGCATGATTTCTGCGAATGCATGTTTTTGTGAGGTAGATGGTTTCTTACTAAGCTCCCAAGCTTATAGTTTCCCTTTTTTCCTTATGCTGCAGATAAAGGTAAAGGGAAGGTGGATTAGCGGAGGCTGGAGGGTGATGCGATAAAGATGTGTGTGCAAGGAACTTGGAATAAAGACTCTTGGGGAGTAGCCCACCTAAAGACTTAGAATTTCAGCTTTTAGTTACTTTTCTGCACTTTTAGGATGCTAAGTCTCATGATTGTGAAACTAAGGGTTCTGCCATGCTTAGACTGCTAATTGTCTTATTAATAGATAGTAAAATGTGAGTGATGTTATGTTTTAGTGATTTCTGGAAGTTCTGTATGAATTCGGGTCTGATTTCTGTAGAAATCAAAAACCCAATCGATCAGCCGATCGATTGGGGAGCCCTCAATCGATCAGTTGATCGATTGGAAGAAGTCTTCGCGTACAGAATGTCATTGAGTCGATCAGCTGATCGATTGAGGAACCCTCGATTGATCAGCTGATCGATCAAAACGCGATCTGTCGTGTACAGAGAGCTGATGAGTCGATCAGCTAATCGATCGGCCATGGATCGATCAGCCGATCGATCGGGAATTTAAATCCCGTGAACAGAGAGCTTCGGAATCTATCTCTGGATCGATTGGCCAGACTGGATCGATCAGCCAATCGATCCAGATGGGACTTCCGTGCACAGTAGGACGTAGAATCGATCAGTGGATCGATCAAATAACTCCAATCGATCAACCGATCGATTAGAATGTCTGATTTCAGCCAGAAGCGTCTATTTTCAGGTTTTTGCTCAGATAGCAAGTTTGGCTTCCCCTCTTAGTATGTGTACAACCTTAGAAAGGTACTCTGAACATAGAATTCCAGATTTGATAGCAAATAGCAAAGGGTTTTAAATTAGTTCAGTTTCCACACTTTATAGTTCAGTTTAGCACAGCGATTGTAACCCCTGACCTTACAGTCTAGTCAGTAGGAGGTGGGGCGTTACAAATATTTATATCAGATTTATGTATAATTAAAATTTTTGCATATATGTATAACTAATTTTGATACATGGACAGAAATGAGATAATGATGATGTCATCATCAATATGTCAATAGGTTAGGACTCCTAAAATATATAATAATATAATAGTTAGAAAAAGCAGATTAAAATATAAAACAGAATAAATATATTTTACTAGGATAAATAAAAACTAAGTTTTAGTTGAACAAACCTCAGAAATAGCTAACCACCACGGTCTGTTAGGTCTTGAGTCTCTTGTGACTCAAAACCACCACGGTCTGATAGGTCTTGAGTCTCTTGTGACTCAAAACCACCACGGTCTGATAGTATTCAAACCTTTACAAATCAGATATATGAATACAGTTCAGCGACAACAGTAATCTAACATAAGTTTAGCTCTGCTCCTGTATCGGTTTAGCTTCCTTGATGGTATAGTAATTAGTGTATGTTCAGTATGTGATTGCTATGATTTACATGTCCATATACCATGCTCCTAGCACTTTTAGTATGATTCTCATTATGTATATCAGCATAGCATTTCTCAAAAAGCATGATTTCTGCGAATGCATGTTTTTGTGAGGTAGATGGTTTCTTACTAAGCTCCCAAGCTTATAGTTTCCCTTTTTCCTTATGTTGCAGATAAAGGTAAAGGGAAGGTGGATTAGCGGAGGCTGGAAGGCGATGCGATAAAGATGTGTGTGCAAGGAACTTGGAATAAAGACTCTAGGGGAGTAGCCCACCTAAAGACTTAGAATTTCAGCTTTTAGTTACTTTTCTGCACTCTTAGGATGCTAAGTCTCATGATTGTGAAACTAAGGGTTCTGCCATGCTTAGACTTCTAATTGTCTTGTTAATAGATAGTAAAATGTGAGTGATGTTATGTTTTAGTGATTTCTGGAAGTTCTATATGAATTCGGGTCTGATTTTTGCAGAAATCAGAAACCCAATCGATCAGCCGATCGATTGGGGAGCCCTCAATCGATCAGTTGATCGATTGGAAGAATTCCCCGCGTACAGAATGTCATTGAGTCGATCAGCTGATCGATTGAGGAACCCTCGATCGATCAGCCGATCGATCGAAACGTGATCTGTCGTGTACAGAGAGCTGATGAGTCGATCAACTGATCGATCGGCCATGGATCGATCAGCCGATCGATCGGGAATTTAAATCCCGCGAACAGAGAGCTTCGGAATCGATCTCTGGATCAATTGGCTAGACTGGATCGATCCAGACGGGACTTCCGTGCACAGTAGCACGTAGAATCGATCAATGGATCGATCAAATAACTCCAATCGATCAGCCAAACGAATTGGAATGTCTGATTTCATCCAGAAGCGTCTGTTTTCAGGCTTTTGCTCAGATAGCAAGTTTGGCTTCCCCTCTTAGTATGTGTACAACCTTAGAAAGGTACTCTGAACATATAATTCTAGATTTGATAGCAAATAGAAAAGGGTTTTAAATTAGTTTAGTTTCCACACTTTATAGTTCAGTTTAGCACAGCGATTGTAACCCCCGGCCTTATAGTCTAGTCAGTAGGAGGTGGGGCGTTATAGAGTGGTATCAGAGTAAGTTCCATACTTCCCCCACACACACACATCAGCATTGAGCCTGTAGCTTCCAAGTAAGAATATCTCTCACTTTATTTATGTTTCTCGCTTCTATGTTTATAAATAACTACAGCATGTTCCTATATGATAGCATCTAACAAGATAATAGTAGTTATGTCAACATGATTGTATTAGTTATGTATATCCTCTATTTCTTTAGAAAATGGTACGAGGACGCCCAGCTAGAAAGACACCAGCTGCTGAGCCCCAGCATGAGGCAGGCAGCTCAGTGCCTCCTCCAGACCTTGCAGAGATAGTGGCTCAGTTACAGAAGCAACTAGCTGAACAGCAACAGGAGATAGTCACCCTAAGGGCTAATCAGCAGAACACTCCCACTGTTACTCCAGAACCGAACCTAGCAACCCCAGTAGTTATAGAGGTTCCAGCAGTCCAACCTACAATACCAATAGCCCCAACAGCAGGGGCAAGGAGAGAAGCCTATCTGATCCAGTGGCCGTACTGGATCGACTGTGGTGGAGGGAAACTGGTCTTATTCGGGCATTGCTTAGCCATATGCCCTTCTTGGCCACATTCGAAGCATCCTCGTGTGCCCTTGCGACAAACTCCGGGGTGGAATTTTCCACAAGTGAAACACTTGGGGTAGCTAGGCTGTTTATTAGCTGGTCCTCCTTTTGGGTAACTCCCTGGCTTTCATTTGTTACTGGAGTTCCCTTTCCAGTTAGAGCTGTGGCCCTGGTGTTTCTGAGTACTTGAGCCTCCTTGGCCCTTAGATTATGAGAGGGCTTGCTTCTGTTGTTTGATGTTGTTCTAGTAATGCTCGGTGGTCAGAACACTACTTACCAGTTCTTCTGTGGTTTGTGGCCTATGAACGTCGCTGGCCACATTCATTGCTATTTCCGGCCTTAGCATTTTGAGCATCAACCGAATTCGTTCTCTTTCAGTGCTGACTAGTTCGGGGCATAGATGAGCCAGTCTGTTGAATTTCTTCACAGCCTCCTCAACTGAAAGGTTGCCTTGACGAAATTCAATGAACTCGTCGTAGTGGCAGTTTGTGACCCGCATGTGAAAGAATTCCTCAAAGAACTCTCTCTTGAAGTCGACCCATGTCATCTGGTTCACTGGGTGCTTCTCTTTAATTCTCTCCCACCATATACGTGCGTCTCCTGTCAGGCAGAAAGAGGCGCATTTCACCTTTTCATGTTCTGGCCAGTCCAGAAGCTCCATCGTACTCTCCAGTGTTTTAAACCAGGCTTGGGCATCCCATGGTTCACTAGTGCCTGAGAAGTTCTCTGGCTTGATCTTGCACAGTTACATCAGATGTAGGCTACTATAGATGGTCCACACATTAGCCAGGGCAGACTAGAAGCCCCCTCAGCCACGATGAACGCGAAGATCTACTCACTCACCAGAGAGGATGTAGCGAATGCCTCGACAGTTGTTACAGGTCAGATTAGTATTTTACAGCAAAGTGCAACTGTCTTATTCGATACTAGGGCAACCTATTCTTATATATCCAGGACATTTGCCGAAAAGTTAGCAATACCTCCAGATGTAATCCGTGGTCAATTTTTGACAACACTACCTTCGGAAGAAATCATGGCATCCACGCACTGGCTCTGAGCAGTGCCAGTCATTATAGCAGACAGAGAGATTTTGGTGACCTGATAGTGCTAGATATGGCTGATTACGATGTCATCTTGGGAATGGACTTTCTGATCAAGTACGATGCCTCCATAGAGTGCCGTAAACAGAGAGTTGTATTCCAACCTGAAGCAGGAGTACAGTTTGGGTACATCGGAGAACCAAAGAGAAAGGCTAAGAAGTTTCTCTTAGCTCTGAAAGCACAGAAACTACCGGATTCAGGAGGTACGGGATTCCTGACACATGTAGTCAGTGCCAGTCAGGACAAGAATCAAAAGCTAGAAGAGGTTCGAGTCATATGTGACTACCCAGCAGTCTTCCCTGAGGAGTTACCTGGCCTAGCACCCGACAGGGAGATTGAATTTGAGATAGAACTTATCCCCGGTACAAATCTCATCTCCAAAGCACCCTACCGCATGGCTCCAGCAGAACTAAAGGAACTTCAGGAGCAACTACAGGAGCTGCTTGACAAGGGCTTCATACGCCCTAGTCACTCACCATGGGGAGCGCCTGTATTGTTCGTGAAGAAGAAGGACGGGAGCGTGCACCTGTGTATAGACTACCGGGCAATAAATCAAGTCACGATTAAGAACAAGTATCCTCTCCCCAGAATAGATGACCTGTTCGATCAGCTAAAGGGAGCAGCAGTGTTCTCTAAAATAGACCTCAGATCGGGATACCACCAAGTGAGAGTTAAAGAGGGTGATATACCCAAGACAGCTTTCAGGACCAGATACGGACATTATGAGTTCGTAATCATGCCCTTTGGCGTGACGAATACTCCAGCTACCTTCATGGATCTCATGAACAGGGTATTCAGAGAATACTTAGATAAGTTTGTTATCGTGTTCATCGACGACATTCTTATCTATTCCAAAACTCAGTAAGAACATGCAGAGCACCTGAAGATAGTACTGCAGATCCTTCAGTAGAACCAGCTATATGCCAAGTTCACGAAATGTGAATTCTGACTGGATCAGGTATCCTTTCTGGGTCACATCATCTCCAAGGATGGTATCATGGTAGACCCCAGTAAGATAGAAGTTGTGAGTAACTGGAAGAGACCTAAGAACGCCAGTGAAATCAGAAGTTTTCTTGGACTAGCAGACTATTACAGAAAATTTGTAGAGGATTTCTCCAGGATAGCCTCCCCACTAACAGCTCTCACCAGGAAGAACAGAAAATTTCAGTGGACAGAGGACTGTGAGAACAGTTTCAGGGAGCTCAAAAGAAGATTGACCAATGCTCCCATTCTGACTTTGCCAGAAAACACAAACAGCTTTGATATTTACAGTGACACCTCTAAATTGGGATTAGGAGTAGTACTGATGTAAGAAGGCAAGGTGATCGCCTACGCCTCCAGACAACTCAAGGACTATGAGAGGAACTACTCTACTCATGACCTTGAGCTTGTAGCAGTTGTTTTCACCCTCAAAATTTGGAGACATTACTTGTATGGAGCTCAGTGCAGAGTGTATACAGATCATCAGAGTCTGAAGTACTTCTTCACTCAGAAGGATCTGAATATGCAACAGCGCAGATGGCTCGAGCTGGTCAAAGACTATGACATAGACATCCTCTACCACCCAGGAAAAGCCAATAAGGTGGCAGACGCACTTAGCAAGAAATCCAACGCCACCTTACTATCCTTAGCAGCTATGTCACCGCCCCTACAAAAGGAAATTACAGATTTTGGTCTCGACTAATAGTTGGGCAACTCTCTACTATGACATTAGCATCTACCCTGCTTGGTGACATCCAGACAGCTCAGGATCAGGACCCTGAAATTCAGAAAATCAAGAAAGGGTTAGCAGAATCAGAAAGTGGAGAGTTTCGAGTATCTGATAGTGGGGGAGGGCATTTTGGTGACAGACTATATGTTCCAAATCAGGAGGAACTAAGGAGGAAAATCCTAGACGAGGCTCACAAGACTCCCTACGCAATGCATCCTGGTTCCACCAAAATGTATCAAGACCTAAAGAGACGTTTTTGGTGGCCTGGGATGAAAAGAGACATCGCTAGATATGTCAGTACCTGTCTGACCTGTCAGAGGGTCAAGGCAGAACACCAGAGACCAGGAGGAATTCTGCAGCCTATTCAGATCCCAGAATGGAAATGGAAGGATATTTCTATGGATTTCATAGTGGGACTACCCAGAACCACAAATGGTTTTGATGTCATTTGGGTAATAGTCGACAGATTGACTAAATCAGTCCACTTTTTAGCTATCAGGATATCCTACTCCATGGAGCAGCTAGCTCAGTTGTATCTTAAGGAGATCGTCAGACTGCATGGAGTCCCACGGACCATTATTTCAGACAGAGACAGTAGATTCACATCACACTTCTGGGAGTGTGTACAGTCCGCATTAGGCACCAAGTTAAAGTTTAGCACAGCCTTCCATCCTCAGACAGACGGTCAGATGGAGCGAGTAAATCAGGTACTCGAAGATATGCTCCGAGCATGTGCCCTAGACTTCAAGGGAAGTTGGTGCAAATATCTGTGTTTAGCAGAATTTACATACAACAATAGCTATCAGGCCACCATCGGCATGGCACCCTATGAGGCTCTCTACGGACGGAGGTGTAGATCTCCAATCTGCTGGTATCAGAGTGGTGAACAGAAAGAACTAGAACTCCAGACAGATCTAGTAGCAGATACCACAGCAGCTATATAGCAGATTCGCCAGAGGATAGAGACAGCTCAGAACCACCAAAAAAGCTATGCCGATACACGACGTCGACCTTTAGAGTTTTCAGTTGGAGATACAGTATTTCTCCAAGTGGCTCCCATGAAGGGAGTAATGCGTTTTGGGAAGAAGGGAAAATTGAGTCTCAGATATGTGGGACCATACCTTATTACCAGAAGAGTTGGCAAAGTAGCATATGAGCTAGAGCTACCCCAAGAGATGTCAGCTATCCATAACGTATTTCATGTCTCTATACTGAAGAAGCATATCCCAGATGCCACCCAAGTGATTGAGCCCCAGTTGGTATCAGTCCGCGAAGACCTCAGCTATGACAGTCGGCCTATTCAGATAATAGACCGAGCAGTTAAAAAATTACGGAATAAGGAGGTACCATTAGTAAAAGTTATTTGGCAAAATCACACAACAGAAGAGGCAACTTGGGAGACAGAAGCTAGTATGAGACAGAAGTACCCAGAGTTATTCTAAGTTCGAGGATGAACTTTTTATAAGGTATGGAGGATTGTAACACCCGAAAATTCTCAAATTAATTTTAGAAATATTCTATTATTTTTATGGAATTTTAGAATATTTTTATGGAATTTTTAGAATAGTCGAAGTAGCAAAATTAAATAAAAAAGTAAAATAGCTTAGGCAGGAATTGAACCCGAGACCTATGGACTCTATGACATATAGGGTGACTTTAGTAACCAAGGGGCCCCAGCAGGGGTGTGCTAAAAGAAAAGGAGAACAATTATACTTAAGGTTTAGTAGGGGGTATTAATCACTTAATATAAATAGGGAAATCAAGTGGAGAATTATTATTGTTGGATCGGCAATTCTTTTTCCCTCACCCTCACACGCCGCCCCCCTCCTTCTCCTCACCCTCTCAACGCCCAAGCCCAAGAAGCCTAGGGTTCCGTCCCTAGGGTCGTAGGAGCACCTTCCGGCGATAATTCCGGCACGAGGACGCTCCCCTCCGCGAGAAGGAAGCGTAGACGCAAGAGGATCGCCGAAACGATCATCTTCTCCGGAAATCTAGTGATCGGATTGTAAGAATATCTAGCGCAGGATGTAAGTAACCCCTCACATGCAGTATAAGTAGCTAATTGTATGTTTTTATGCCCTTAGTTCGCATTTATGCTCTTAGTTAGCCATATGCAGAATTAGAGTACACCAAGTGCTCGATAAAATGCCTAGTATAGTTAAATGCTACAGTAGGCATTTTAATAGCTCAGTTAAATGCCCTAGACGCATTTTAAATAGCATACATAGCCTTGCTTCAGTTATAGGGGACTACGGTCCAATGGGTGGGCTCCCATAGTCGCCTCTAGGTTCAGATAACCTAGCTCTAGGTCCAGATAACCTATTAAAGCAAGATAAGATAAATCAGTTATAAACAGTATTTTACTTTATCAGTGGCACTGTACTGGACTTCAGTTGTCCATGGGTTGGGCTCCCATAGTCGTCCCTAGGTTTAGATAACCTAGTACCCTACTAGATTCGGGACTTGCTACCTCGGGCCTAGTTAGGGATGCGCGCACAGCAAGTACAATTGCCAGGCCCATCAGCAGCATGTTTAGTATTTTTATCTATTATAGAAATAGTATTCAAACCTTTACAAATCAGATATATGAATATCGTTCAGCGACAGCAGTAATCTAACATAAGTTTAACTTGGCTCCTGTATCGGTTTAGCTTCCTTGATGGTACAGTAATTAGTTTATGTTCAGTATGTGATTGCTATGATTTACATGTCCATATACCATGCTCCTAGCACTTTTACTATAATTCTCATTATGTATATCAGCATAGCATTTCTCAAAAAGCATGATTTCTGCGAATGCATGTTTTTGTGAGGTAGATGGTTTCTTACTAAGCTCCCAAGCTTATAGTTTCCCTTTTTTCCTTATGCTGCAGATAAAGGTAAAGGGAAGGTGGATTAGCGGAGGCTGGAGGGTGATGCGATAAAGATGTGTGTTCAAGGAACTTGGAATAAAGACTCTTGGGGAGTAGCCCACCTAAAGACTTAGAATTTCAGCTTTTAGTTACTTTTCTGCACTTTTAGGATGCTAAGTCTCATGATTGTGAAACTAAGGGTTCTGCCATGTTTAGACTGCTAATTGTCTTGTTAATAGATAGTAAAATGTGAGTGATGTTATGTTTTAGTGATTTCTGGAAGTTCTGTATGAATTCGGGTATGATTTATGCAGAAATCAGAAACCCAATCGATCAGCCGATCGATTGGGGAGCCCTCAATCGATCAGTTGATCGATTGGAAGAAGTCCTCGCGTATAGAATGTCATTGAGTCGATCAGCTGATCGATTAAGGAACCCTCGATCGATCAGTTGATCGATCGAAACGCGATCTGTCGTGTACAGAGAGCTGATGAGTCGATCAGCTAATCGATCGGCCATGGATCGATCAGCCGATCGATCAGGAATTTAAATCCCGTGAACAGAGAGCTTCGGAATCTATCTCTGGATCGATTGGCCAGACTGGATCGATCAGCCGATCGATCCAGACGAGACTTCCGTGCACAGTAGGACGTTGAATCGATCAGTGGATCGATCAAATAACTCCAATCGATCAGCCGATCGATTGGAATGTCTGATTTCAGCCAGAAGCGTCTATTTTCAGGTTTTTGCTCAGATAGAAAGTTTGGCTTCCCCTCTTAGTATGTGTACAACCTTAGAAAGGTACTCTGAACATAGAATTCCATATTTGATAGCAAATAGCAAAGGGTTTTAAATTAGTTCAGTTTCCACACTTTATAGTTCAGTTTAGCACAGCGATTGTAACCCCTGACCTTACAGTCTAGTCAGTAGGAGGTGGGGCGTTACAAATATTTATATCAGATTTATGTATAATTAAAATTTTTGCATATATGTATAACTAATTTTGATACCTGGACAGAAATGAGATAATGATGATGATCATCATCAATATGTCAATAGGTTAGGACTCCTAAAATATATAATAATATAATAGTTAGAAATAAGCAGATTAAAATATAAAACAAAATAAATATATTTTACTAGGATAAATAAAAACTAAGTTTTAGTTGAACAAACCTCAGAAATAGCTAACCACCACGGTCTGATAGGTCTTGATTCAATAATTAAATTTTTTTTCCTTATTTTACTAATTTTTTAATTGTATGAGTAAGTGTAGTCCTACAAACACGTTTAGCACATGGATTAAGAGATTCTTTACAAAAATCTTCAAATGTGCATTTAGATCCAAAATTAAAAGAAAGATGTTCTATGAAAACAAATTTAGCTAATGATTCTCTTAATTTATTATCTGAATATAAAAATAAACCGGAATCAATACTACCACTAGTTAAAGAAAATCTTAATAATTGTGTTTGAGAATGGTCATGTCCATATTCCGTCGGGTGCTTCATTTCTACATGTTGTTTCAACGACCCATAACCGCCACCAGCTTAAAATTTGTAGGAAGCAATGCAGTGCTTACATTTTGCATGCATTTCTCCCAACGGAAGAGTGACCTTCTCAAAATGTTTAGTAAAAATAGAAGACTTTAGAGGAGGAAGTTCCCGAACCTTAGAAGTAATTGCATCGATACTTCCTTGTATTTCGGGTGTCGGATTCAGAAGGTGCTCAATCTCATCATCGGTGGATTGAATGTTGGGGTCCTCCTCCCGCAGATTCATTATTTCCTTTCTCTTCCAAGCTCGAGATGATGCACCTCCATGACCTCTTTCCATTGTAATTGTAAATTGGAAGAAAGCGTATAAAGAATATGAAATTGAGATTAAGAGTAGAGAAGATATGTGTGAAAATGATGAAATGAGCTCTTTATTTATAGAGTTTGGATAGTAACGGACACTAAATCATAGCCATTAATTAAAAAATAGTTAAATAATCCTAACCGTTGAAAAAAAATACCGAAACCCCCCTCCCACCCGCCCCCAACGGCTAGGAACCACCGATTAATCGGCGGTTCAAATCATAAAAAAAAATTGGTTGAACCGGCTGTCCGCCAGGTTTTCACCAAAGGAACCGGAATCAGCTGGGAAACTTGTCGGGTGGGTTCCGGTTCGACCTAGTGAACCGAGTCAACGGGCAACCGGCCCATTGACCCGGTTACGGGCCCGGGCCAGGTCCGGGCCAGACCGACGAGGGTCAGGTCTACCTATGAGTTGAGGGCTTAGGAGTGCCTAAGTTTTGTGATTCCCTAGAAGGCTGAGGCATAATCCTGGCCGGATTCTCTAGATCGGGTACCTTGTTTGTATGCCAGTAGCGCTTACTCCTCGATCTTGGTTCATTTTCTTAAATAAAAGTTAATACAAAGAGTGACACATTCAAGTACGATAAGGTTGAATGTAATTAGCACTCCACGGGCAGTCCAACTTCCTACCATTAGCATCCTGTGGGTAATATGCACCTGACACGAGCTTTTTAATGATTTTATATGGACTGCCCCACTGAAGTGCTAACTTAGTTACCTCTTCCACTGACTTTATCTTTTTTCATACCAAATCTCCTTCTCCGAAGAAGCGGGGGGATCATGTTGATTGCTACTCGGAATATCGTACTGGTTCCCTTGTACAAAAATTTGTACAAGTCCCGAACATTTCCTAACAACCTATTGTGTTCTTTAGAAATTAAATTTAGAATCACAAACAGAACTTAATATTATTGATTCCAAATTCAACTTATCTGTTCTTAGAGGTTTTGACTTGGATCGCAAATGATGCTTAACATTATTGATCCAAATCCACTCATGTTACAAAGTTGATTAAATATTTATTTCAAAGATCAGCTTCCAGGTTAAACATGACGAGGCACTAGGCCTTCTTGGGTATGGGATCATCCACCACTTCCTAGACAAAGCCTTTCAATGAAATTCAATATTTAATCTCCTTACAATAACCCTATGTTTAACCACTAAGAACAATCGAATCACAAGATCAAAAAAACAAAAGAAACACATAATCGAAACATAAAATCGATTGCCTAGAATCGTTAGCCTCTTATGTTTGGTAATTCAAAATCCATACAAAGAAAACTAGTATGGTGCGGAACAAGACAACTAGTTATACCTTTCTTTGTTAACAAAAACCTCTTGATCTTCTATTGTATTCCTCTCCTTCTCTTGGATGTCATGTGGGCAACGATCTACCAAGAAGAAATCCACCAAAGCCTTCCTTGCTTCCAAGTTTCGGCCACCACCACAATGCTCCAAGGGATGCTAGAAAATAATGCCTCCTTTCTCTACTTCTTCACCTCCAAGCAACCGGCCACCAAGAGCTCCACAAGAGATGATGCCGCCGGCCACAAAGAAGAAGAGAAAGAGAAGAGGAAGGGTTGGCCACCAAGGATGGAAGAGAGGAACAATAGAATAGGTTGTGTGTCTCATGAAGGCACCCCCTCCCTCTCTTTTATAATCCTTGGTGAATCCAAAAAAGGAAAGTTTTATAACCAAAAATAAAACTTCCTTTTATTCCTCTCTATGGCCAGCCACACCATCTTTAAACAAATAAGGAAAGATTTTAAACAAAAATTAAAATCTCTCTTTTAAAATCCCTTTTGTGGTTAACTATAAAAGGAATGCTTTATAAATTAAAATATCTCTCTTTTAAATCCTTTTATGGATATCTATAAAAGATAAGATTTAAAAATAAAACTCCTTTTATATCATGGTTACAAAAAAAGAAAGTTTTCTTAAAAATTAAAATCTTTCTCTTAACATTATAGATATCTACAAATAAGGAAAAATATCTAATCTCTCTTTTAATCCTTTCTAGAAAATCTATAAAAGGAAAGATCATAAAATTAAAAACTCTCTTTTAAAACCATGTGGATAAAAACATAAAAGGAAAGATTTTATCAAAATTTTATTTTTAATAAAATCCCTCTTCCCTTTCACACTTGGCCGACCCCTTGCTTGGGCACCAAGCAAGGCTTGGCTGGCCCTAGCTTGAGCTCCAAGCTTGGCTTGGTCGGCCCCTTGCTTAGGGTCCAAGCAAGGATAGGGGCCCGCCCCTAGCATGGGTTAAGAGACTAGGCTTTGGGTGGATATAAGACTATATATAAGAGGCTACAATAGGGACCGAGAAGAGGAATTGGTTTTGGTCTCCCGATGAGCTTGAGCTTCCTATGTTCGCCCCGAACACCCAACTCAAGTTCATCAATAATAACTCATACCACTAAAGAGCTACTATTGAACTACCGCATTAATCTCAAATTACATTATGGGCTCCTTCTTATTATGAGTGTGTTAATCTCCCTGTGTTTAAGATATCGAATACCCACTAATTAAATGAGTTACTGACAACTCACTTAATTAATATCTAGCTCCAAGAGTAATACCACTCAACCTTATTGTCATGTCGGACTAAGTCCACCTGCAGGGTTTATATGACAATCCTTATGAGCTCCTCAAGGGGGCATTATCAACCTAGATTACTAGGACACAGTTTCATTCTATAATCAACAACACACCATATAAATAATATCATTTCTCAACTTATCGGGCCTATTGATTTATCGAACTAAATCGCACCCTTTGATAAATTAAAGAAATAAATATTAAGTATACGTGCTTGTTATTATATCATGATTAAGAGCACACACTTCCATAATAGCAGAGGTCTTTGTTCTTTTAAAGAGTCAGTATAAAAAGAAACTACCTCAAATGGTCCTACTCAATACACTCATAGTGTACTAGTGTATTTTATTAGTCAAGATAAACTAATATCTAATTACACTACAACCACTCCAATGATTTGTCCCATTTCATCTTGGTTGTGAGTAATTATTTATAATTTATAAGGAACTGATAACATGAACTTCTGTGTGTCTCCTCACACAATGTTATCTACAATATAAATTAAACGGACAACTACACTTAGTATAAATATAGACATTTGACCAATATGATTCTTATTTCAAAATAATTGTTTACAAAAAGTTAGTCTTTTAGTATACACTCTAACAAATCACTCTCCTATCATAATTTTGCTACATCTGCTGTCGATACATGGTTAACCGGGTGACAGCTCTTTCTTTCGTCTCACTAATAAGATCCAGTTCTAGAAGCCATCGCTCGGTATTATTATGGTTGTACAACAATCACCGGACGGAAGCGACCCCAACCTCGACTGGCATGACCTCTTCGCTGCCGTAAACGAGGTGAAACGGAGTGAGCCTAGTGCTTTCTCGTGGAGTCGTTCGGTACACCCAAAGGATGCTAAGGAGCTCTTTAACTCAATCACCTCTCACGTGGTCTATCTTGACCTTGAGCTCCCTGACTATCTCTCTATTAGGGCCTCGGTTTGTCCATTGTTTTGAGGATACGCTGCAAAAGTGAAGGCTTAGGTTATACCAAACCCTTGACACCATTCCTGAATCTTGCTCTCTTGAAATTGTCACTCATTGTCTGAGACCAGTTTGTGCGAGATTCCAAATCAGCACAAAATATTTGTCCATAGGAACTGGATGACCGCTCTCTCAATGATTTGGCTAGGGCCTCTACCTCCATCCACTTATAAAAGTAATCTACTGTTATGAGCAAGAATTGCTTTTGAGCTGGGGCTACGGGAAACAACCCCATAATGTCTATGCCCCATTAATCAAAGGGATAAGAGACTACATAGGTCTTCAAAATCTCGGTCGGCTGATGGGATAGGTTCTTATGCTTTTGGAAAGAGATACAAATGGCCACCAACTGCTGAGCATCTTTCTGCAGGGTGGGCTAGAAATATCCTAACAACAATACTTTATGTGCTACCATCCTTCCTCCCACATGTTGCCACAACATCCTTGGTGAATTTCTCGTAGAGTATAGTCCACCTCATCCAGTCCTAGGCACTTGAGTAATGGATAAGAGAATGCCTGCTTATACAACTAGTCCCCGATTAGTGTATAGGCATTAGCTCTCTTCTTGGTCAATCTCGCTACTTTAGCATCGGCTAGTAAGACACCCCGCTGAAGATACAGGATCATTGGGGCTCTCCAATCAATTGGCTCTTCCAAGTTGTTCTGCAAGTCAATCTGAGCTATTAGGAAACTCTGGGTTATCGACCTATCTAGGACCTAAGTAGTCAAAGAGCTAGCCATCCTGGCTAATTCATCTGCCCTTTGATTATCCGCCTAGGGTATATTTTAGTTACTGTGACTTCCTCGAAACCATTCTTCATTTTCTCATACGCTTCTCTATAAAGCTATAGCTTCTCATTATTAACCTCAAAGTTGTCAGCTACTTGCTAAGCCACCAACTGGAATCTAAGTGAATAATTACCTGTGTAGCCCCTACGTGTCGAGTTGCTTGTAGTCCGACCAATAACGCTTCATATTCTGCTTCATTGTTGGTATCCCAGAAATTTAGCCGAACGGCTAATTGCATGATATCTTCTTGAGGGGATATAAGGAGTATTCTCACCCCGCTCCCTTACTAAGTGGACGACCCATCCACATATATCTTCCATGCTCCCTCAGAATCATGCTACTAGATTTCCATCATAAAGTTGGTTAGGGCTTGTACTTTGATTGTTGCCCGGGGTTGGTATCATATATCATACTCCCCAGCTCCGTTGCCCATTTAATGAGACGATCGGTTGTTTCCGTGTTGGTAAGGACTCTCCCCATGGTGTTATTGGTTAACACGGTAATTGGATGTGCAAGAAAATAAGGCCTTAGGTAGTGAGCCATGAGGACTAACCCAAAGACCAACTTCTCAAGTGTCGTATACCGAGACTCAGCTCTTTTTAATAGATGACTGAAGAAGTACACTGGTTGTTGTACATTGTCTTACTCTTTCACCAAAACTACCTCCATAACCTCAGGGGTAGCTGATAATAAACTCAGAATGACTCCCCTGCGACAGGCTTGAATAATGAAGGCAAGATCTCTAAGTGATGCTTCAGTTCCTCAAAAGCTTTGTTATATTCTTCATCCCACTAGAACTTTGCAGCTCATTAAAGTACCTTAAAGAAGGAGAGAGCTCGATCTACTGACCGAGATATAAATCTGGAGAGTGTTATGATTCAACCCACCAGCTTCTAGGCTTCCTTTAGATTTCGGGGAGCCTGCATAGCTCGGAGTGCTTGGACCTTCTCTAGATTGGCTTCGATCCCTCGCTCAGTGATAAGATATCCCAGGAATTTCCCTCCTCGAGCTCCAAATAGACATTTCAGTAGATTCAGCTTTAACCCATACTACCACAGTGTGCTGCAAGTCTCCTCAACATCAGAGATCAGGTTTACCACCAAGGTGGACTTGATAAGGATGTCATCTACATAGACCTCCACGTTCCACCCTATTTGTTCTTAGAAGATCTTATTCATCATTCTTTGGTAAGTGGCCCCTGCATTCCGTAATCCAAATGGCATAACTGTATAACAAAAAGTACCATCTGTCGTGATAAAGCTAACTTTCTCCTAGTCTTCCCAAGTGAGAGGGATCTGGTGGTATCCTTGATAAGCATCGAACATGCATATCATTTCACAACCTGAAGTTAAATCCACCATCTAGTCGATCCTTGGTAGAGGGTAACAATCCTTGGGTCTAGCCCTATTAAGGTCCTAAAAGTCGATGTAGACCCTCCACCTGTTGTTAGGCTTGGACACTAGGATCATGTTAGAAATCTAGGGCAGGAATTGTATCTCTCTGACGTGTCATGTCTTTAAGAGCTGGTCTACTTCAGCTCGGATGATTTTATTATGCTCGACCAAGAAATTTCTCTTTTTTTTTGCTTAATCGGCCGGGAATCTGGCAAGAGATGAAGGTTGTACTCGACCACCTCGGGTCTGACTCCTGGCAGCTCCTTAGGGGACCAAGTGAAGACGTCCTTATTGTGCACCAGACATTCGACCAGATTTGACTTAATTTCTAGTGGCAGTTCACTCGTCACTCGCTATACGAGTGATGCTTTCAGGTCAGTCGAGATAAAGTTGAATCTCCTCCCAAGGAATGGGTTCTTCTGTTACAGGTAAAGGCTCCTCTTGAATAGCATGGACTCCCCCATCTTGGGTTTTCCGAGCCTTGCGTGCCTAGACTTTGACCATATCCACATAACACTGGTGCGAGACCAACTGTTCTCCTCTAACTTCCTCGACCTGGTCTCCCACCGAGAATTTCATTTTCTGATGGAAAGTGGAGACTGTTGCTCGAAATTTATGCAAGGCGGGTCTTCCCAAAATGATGTTGTAGGAGGATGGAGAAACCACTAAGATGAAGGTGGTCCTCCGAGTCCTCATCAATGGTTCACTACCCAAAGATATGGCTAGCTTAATCTGACGCATTGGTCGTACTTCATTACCTGTGAACCCGTACAAAGAGGTGGGCATGGGTAAAGTTCACTAGCATCAATTTGTATGCTGTCAAACACACTTCTGAACAACACGTTGACAGAGCTTTCAGTGTCAATGAAAACCCTAGCCACGCAACTATTAGCAATAACAACCTTAACAATGAGTGTGTCATCATAAGGGAGCTCCACTCCCTCAAGGTCTTGCAGCTCGAAACTGATCAAGGGCTCTGCAACCTGCTCTTGGCTGTAACCTACCACGTGTATCCCTATCCGTGGGTCCTCCGGAGATCATGCCAATTTCTTAAATAGCGGCATTGCCCCTATTCTCTTCTTCAGGAGACTCCATCAGCTCTTTGCCCCATCCTACATGCTGACTCCCCTGCCCTCCCTTCTCGAGCAAGGGTTTGCCAGCTTGACCTGCAGTAGTGGGTGAATTGTCCAACTACCTTTGGAGTTGGGGCGCAATCTAGGGTAGAGGCAAGCCAAGTTCGGAGGCCCCCCGAGAATCTTGGGCGAACTAGATGCAATCTCTTATGTAGTGAGTATGGGACCTATGGTAAGTGCAGTAATGGGGCTCCCACTGGGCGGGTTTATTAGTAGGAGTTCGGACGAACTCTACACGTTGTGCCATCCTGGATTCCTAGATGGGCGAAAAACTTGGTCAGGCATCTTTAGTGCAGGCAGAAGGTCAAGCGGGAGATTGGGGCAACCTTTTTCTGCTTTGTTGATAGGATCAGGTGTCTTGGCTTCTTTTCTCTAAGATGCTTGGGCTTCCTCTACATTGGTGTAGATTTCTGCCATTCCAAGCATCTCATTAAAATTTTTCATGGGCTCTCGAATGAGGGATTGGAAGAAATCCCCCTCCACCAGACCTTAGGAGAAGGTGCTCATCAAGATATCAGAGGTAGCAGATGGGGCATCCAAAGCTACCTGGTTGAAGCATTTTATGTAGGTCCTTAGGGGTTCCATGGGTCCCTATTTGAGAGCAAATAGGTAGTGGTCAGTCTTTTGATACCTCCTACTGCTGGCGAAGTGGTGTAGGAAGACGTTCTTGAAATCTTGAAAATAAGTGATGGATCCGACAGACAATCTATCGAGCCACCTTTGTGCCGAGCCTGATAGAGCGTTTAAGAACACTCAGCATTTAATGGCGTTGCTATATTGGTGCAACAATGCAGTGTTCTGATACTTGCAAAGGAGATCCTCAGGGTCTTTATTTCCTTCATATTCCCCAATAGCTGGGGGCTTATACCCCTTCAACAGTTTTTCCTCGAGCACCCTTTGAGAGAAGGATACTTGTAGTTCCTCGAGCACCTCTTGAGGCTCCTCTCAGATGACTATAGTCTTTCCCTTTTTTGAGTCTATCGGCGAGGAACTTTTGACCGTGGAGGCCTGGTATTGCTCCTTCTTGTTGTTGCTATCCCAGTCGAGGTTGCAATAGAAAGCTTGAGGAAAGTCCTCTGGTTATTTCCTCTTAGGCCCCCTATCTGAAGCATGGTTCTTGTACTTTGAGGCCGCAGGTACCTTTTGTGACTATGAATATGATGTCTGCCTCTTGGAGGCTACTCATCTCTTGGCTTCTTTGAACAACTCATATTCTCCTGTTATCATGGTTACATTGATCTTATCGATGTCCTCCATCTTCACGCTCCAGAACAGGTGGAGAGGTTTCCCACAAATGATGCCAAATTGATCCTATCCAAAAGCTGAGTTAGACAAAGGCCAGCGAAAGTGGTGTTGACGTTGACGAAGCAGTGAATTTGACACACCCTATATGTGTGTGTCAGAAACTTGGACCCCCAAGGGGAACCAAATGTCTGTGATAACAGAACTAGTGGTACTTGAATCCTGCACACACTCAGACAAGCACACAGAGTGTTAGAAATCAAAAACCAAGGAAGAGGTTGTTGGTGCAGGGTGCACCAAAATCAAACCTGAGTTTTGATGTTGTCAAAGGTTCAAGTTAAGTCTTGTTGTGATGTAACAAGTTGACTAAGTGTGCAGGCTGTTTACTCAACCGAGAAAGCCCTAGTCATAACTAGGCAGGAAAGACTTAGCAGATCATGGAAGTCAGGTGAAAAGACCAAGTGGGTCGAGAGGATTCGACACTTGGCAGGGAAGCTCAATAGGTTTGGAGGACCGAAGATCGAAAGAAAGTCCTAGGTGGTCGATCCAATACTAAGCAGTAAAGTCTAAACAGGTCTAGAGGACCATATTTAGTAGGTAGGTTGAGGTAAGCAACTGGAGGAGCGACAGTTAGGTCATGTTCCGGAATGGAACAAACCCTAGGTCGCTAATCCAACTGAAGAAACCAGGAAAATTTCCAAATTTAGATCAAGACAGTGTTACTGTTACTACTTATGCATCTTACTATTATTTAAATATTACTGTGCTAACTCTATTTTGTAGGAGCTTTCGTTCTAACTTATATTGCAAGAACCAAAGTTTATCGGTCGACCGAACAAAAGGATTGGTCGACCAAACCAAGTCGATTCAGACCAGTGATCAGTTGAAGCAGAGTTGTAAAGTGACTAATAGTCCGACCAAACCCATCTATTGGTCAATCGAACCTTGGTGATGTGGCACAGTACATATCGACCAGAAGCAAAGAAAGAATCTAGACTGATTAGTCGACCAGACCATAGGATCGGTTGACCAAACGATCATCGCATTAAAGGCGCATTAATGAAGAATCTTGACGAACGGGGAAAGTGCACCATTCTATTGATCAAACAAGGTGATCGATTGGCCGAACCATTTAATGTCATCAATGGCCGAAGATCCAATCTCAAGGAAGAAGGAAGGGAGCGGGTTCGGTCGACCGAACCCAAGGATCGGTCGACTGAAAGTTGACCATTCTTATAAAAAGGAGCTCGAGGTCTGAGGCTCAGCAACATATCGGTTCTGAGTTCATCTCTGTAGAAAGCTATTCGTGCAACAAGTCTACTACTCATCTCCAAGCAAGCTGCTGCTCCATCCAAGAAGTACCGACCGAGCTTCATCCTACTTCTAGTGTCGGCATATTTTTATTTAGCTTGCTTTGTACTTTAATTTCAAGTAAGATAGTAGGTTGTTATTATCTTATACATTTCATTGTACGAATTGCTTCTATCCAAAGATTTCAAAAAGAAGGATTTTAGTGAATTGCCCAACGGTGTGATCAAGGATCGCGGGTCTTGGAGTAAGAGTCGACTTAGTCTCTGAACCAAGTAATTGAATCGTGTTCTTTATTTTTCTGCTGCACTACTTTGGTTTAAATGTTAAAAAGAAAAGAGTTTTTGAAAAAAGTAATATTCACCCCCCCCCCTCTATCGTACTTTCTTGATCCTTCAATTGGTATCAGAGCCTGGTAGCTTTGAAAAGACTTAATCATTTTTCAAAGCAATTTTAAAAAAAATTTCTTTTCTTCTTAAAAAGATATCCTTTTTTTTCATTCTTAATTTGTTTTTATCTCGCACTGCTAATCCCAAGATGAAAGTCATGGAAATTTCTTTTGTTAATTTTCTTGTGCAAGAATGGAATTGACATATCAAGAAGGGCAAAGCATCCATGAACCTCCACCATACGATCAAGTCTATTTCACTGGAGGTGAATGATGGAATGTTTCATGGGAAGTAATAATTGCGATAGCTGGATTGCAATGAAACAACCATCTCGAAACTCAAAAGTGAACACAAAGGTAATGGATATATTAATAAATATTTTGCCTAATGAAATTTTGTGTCAATTAGAAAATTACAAGAATGCATTCGAGTTGTGGACCATAGTGATCAAGCTTCATGAGGCTCCATCGAAACTAGAAGAACATGGAAAAAGTGAGTTCGAACCAGAGTTCAAATTTGGAGAGCTATCCTTAGAGTCAGATATAGAAGAGCAAGACCAAATCAACTTCATTATGCTAATGGTTGAGGAGGAAGCTGATGGATCCAAACTCTTGTCAGAACAAGTGTCCAAGCCTGAATCTGAGATGGAAACAATCAAGGGGGAGAATCTTATTGAGGATTCAAAAGGTAACATTGTCAATTCATAGTTTTAAGATCACATAACTTGTTTTAAGTGCAGTAAAGAAGGGCACTACAAAACTAAATGTCCTATGAACCGATCCGTACAATCGGAGGCAAAGGAGGAACCAATGCTTAGAGTCCTAAAAAGAAAGGAGCACATCCAATGCTTCAAGTGCAAAAGAATGGGATATTACAAATTTCAATGCCCGGAGAGAAGACCCAAGGATTTAGGAGGAGCAATTAAGATAAATCAATTTATTTTACATGAAAATTTGCATGCTTTAAATCTTTCGTGTTGTACTATGAAAAAGCATGAAAATCTTACATTAACATTACTTAACAAAAATAATTAAATTAATAAAATTTTACTAAAATTGATCAAATCAACCCAAACCTTAATCAAGACCTAGATCTACTTAATCAACATTTATTTACTTAAGATAATTTAAATCAAAATAATTATCTAAAGTTAATTAATAATAAACAAAATTTAATAAAAAATTTAGCAAATAAAAATAAGAAACCAAACTGTAAAAATTTAAGATTAAATAAAAAATTAAATTTTAGAAAACTAGAAAAACAAAACAATTTTTTAAAAAATAAAATTGATAAACTAGAAAATATGATTAATAATTCTATCAACTCACAAAATCTAGATCTAAGTTACAAATTCAAACCAAATCACTATTTGATCTCTAAGAGTCAAATTCATTACTTAGATAGACCATATTTAAGCTATGACTCAGGGGAGCAAATAGAAAGACTGTTCAACAAACTTAATTAACCTACTTTGCATACCTAGGATTAGGTTTACTTTTTTCATAGTTTAGAATGGTTAGTTAAAAAAGGTTAACCAAACCCTAATAACATAGCAACGAAATGGATTGGGATGATAGTACGTCAAAGAAGGTTTGTCAAAGGCATGTCTAGGCTGAATCTTGTGTATTCTACCTGGTACACTAGATTTAGTGGATATAACCAAAGCTACCACAGTCAAACATGGACTAATTAAACCAAAACTTAGTATTAAGTTTTTTGGACAGGAATATTTTAGAAAGTATTCAACAAGTGGTCTACTGTTGATACACAAGAAGGTTATATGTCTCGCCACTGAACTGAAAACTTATCCTTAAGAAATCTGCTTGATTAACTCAAAGCTAAGTTTGAATCTACCATGAGTTAAACAACCTTTTTTTTGTATAAGTTCTTTATTTAACGTAATTGAATCAACACAAACATAACCTTAAAATCAAAATTCTAAACTAAGTAAAATTAATTAAAACTTAAAATTAATTAAAAGTTAAAGTCAATTAATTTAAACTTAAATTGTTAAACTAAAACCTAATTAAATTTAAATATAAAATTTAAAATTTAAATCTAAAATAAATTTAATTAAAATTTTAAAACTAAAACTAAAATTTAAATTTAAACTAAACTAAAATTAAACTTTAAAACTTAAATAAAAATTTAAAATTTAATCAAAATAAATTCCAAGAAAATAAAAACTTAAATAAAATCAAAATTAATTTAAAACTAAATTATTTTCAAACTTAATTATTTTAAAACTTAGTTAATTTAAAAGTTATTTAAAACTGATTTAAAAATTAATCTAAAACTTAAACAATATTAAAATTTATTTAAAACTTAATCAAATCTAAATTAAATAATTAATCAATTAATCTTGAACTTATCAACTAATTACTTAAGTACATTCACCATAAACAAAATTAATTTTCAAAATTAATAAAACTAATTTTTAATCTTTACTTAATTAATTCCAATGAAACTAATTAATTCATAACTAATTTACTATGAAACTTTAATCAATAATAATTGAAATAAGTAATAATTATTCTAATAATTATAATAATTAATTAATCTGAATGTAAATTTTTTACTCAATTAATAATTATTAAAATATAAATCAACCTAATTAATCTTAAATTAAACCTTAACCTAAAATTTCTAAACTAAACATATATTAATTCAATTAACTTAAAAAATAATAGTGTTATCATTAATATTAACTTAATCCAACTTCAACTAAATTCAAACTCAATTCAAACCCAAGTCAAATTACAACAAATCAATAAAGTCATCTCACACAACTATAGGATTACCATTAGTGAGATGCTAAGAAAAGTAAATTGAAAATATTGTTTAAAATATTTTTCAGAACCTATAAATCTATTTTCTTAAATATATTTTCAAAATATTGATTGATGATTGATTGGGTATATTAAAAAATTATTTTGTTGATCATCACCTAAGTTTATAGATGTTCAAGTCAATCTTAACTCTTAGATCATCATTAAGACTTTAGAATGAGTAGGAGAGACTCTATTGAAAGAGATATTTTCAACATTATTTCTTCAAAATCATAATTTTGAAAATATTTTGAAAAATCATAGTTTGAAAAATCCTTTGAAAATTTCTTTGAGAATTTATGAAAAGGATGCTTGATAAAAACTCTTTGCATATCTTTTTGAAAGAAAATTTTATTCATTGACAAATATATTTGGAAATAATTTGCAAGCATTAATTCTTCTATATCTTGATTTTGCAAAAATATTTTAAGTCTTGAAATATCTTTTTTGAAAAATATTCTTGAAAATTTTACTAAGTAAATTCTTTAAAAATTCCGTGAAAAACATTTTTGAAATTACCTTGGAAATATTTTTTCCAAAGTTTCTTGGAAATTTTTTGAAAATGGTTCCTTCAAAAGAATTCTTGAAATTATGAACACATATTTTTCAAAATATATTTGAATCATGATCATTCTAAAACCCCTAAATACATCTTATTAAGTCTTTCAAAAGGGGGAAAAGAAGGGTTTAGGTTTGAAATCTAAAATAGTCCTATCTTGTCGTAACTTATCTTTTGCAAACTTATAAAGATTTCAAAATCACTATAGTGAATTCAAGTTTCTCCTATTTTTGATATGTGTCAAGGGGAGAGAGATAGTGAATTCAGGGGAGAGATACTGAATTCAGGGAGTTAAGTGAAAAATAAATGCTTGTTTACTTATATCTTTGCATATATTGACTTAATTGTGAACCTTGGTTGCTAAACATCAAAAAGGGAGAGATTGTTGGTGCAGGGTGTACCAGAATCAAACCTGAATTGTTGATGTTGTCAAAGGTTTAAGTTACATTAAATTTTGTTGTGATCTAACAAGTTGACTGAGTGTGCAGGCTGTTTGCTCAACCACGAAAGCCCTAGTCGCGACTAGGCAGGAAAGACTTAGCAGATCTGTCGAGAGGATTCGATACTTAGCAGGGAAGCTTGATAGTTTTGGAGGACCAAAGATCGAGAGAAAGTTCTGGGTGGCCGATCTAATGCTAAGTGATAAAGTCTAAACAGGTCTGGAGGACCATGTTTGGCAGGTAGGTTGAGGTAAGCAACTAGAGGAGCGAAAGTAAGGTCATGTTCCAGAAGGGAACAAACCCTAGGTCGCTGATCCAACTGAAGAAACTGAGAAGATTTCCAATTTGATATCAAGACAATGTTACTCATGCATCTTACTATTATTCAAATATTACTGTGCTAACTCTATTTTGTAGGAGCTTTCTATTGGAGCAATCTGAGTACCCTAGGTTTTGATATTTGGGCAAAGGTTTAAGTTAGGTTTATTTTTGTATTGATATACATTGTGAGTGTGCACGATACAAGTACAACAAGGAAAGTCCAAGGGTGATCTTGGCAAAGGAGGAAAGTCCAAAGGTGAGTCTTGGCGGTGTAAGTCCAAGTATATAGTCTTGGCAATGTAAGTCCAAGTGTGAATTGGCAAAAGATGAAGTCCCAGAGCGTGGCTCTTGGCAGTGAAGACCCGACAATGATGACAAGGTTAATGGAAGCTCCAAAAGGTAAGGCATGAAGGATGAGGAGGCATCCGAGGGATGCAAGGCTGATGGAGGAGGCTAGAAGGCTAGGTCTAGGTTGTGTGGGCAAGGACGAGTCCATGAGAGATTATGCTATGGGTAAAATTTCATTGTGCATTGTAGCAGTATTGTAGTGTTATTGTAACAACACTATAGCATTACTATAGCGTTACTACAGTAGTCGATTGGTGTTTTCATCAGTCGACTAGTAGCTGATCGTTGGCTTGTAATGGTCGAATTTCACTTATGATCAGTCGACTAGTGGCGGGAAACACAGTTAGTTGTTTCCTCCCGAGCTCTATTTAATAGAGTTCGGGGTGCTTAGCTAAGGTTGATGTTAATAGAGATGGTTAACCCCCCATTAGATTCTCCAAGGTCTTCTTAAGTGATCAAGAGCTTGTGCGAGTTTGTGGCGAGGTTTCTCCACTCACAAGGAGCTACTCGAGCTAGCCAGAGGTTTTCTGGGGAGTCATCCACCGATAGATCAGGATCGTCCACCTTATGGACAACCATGGAGTAGGAGCTTTATCTCCAAACCACGTTAAATCAATGTGTTAGGTTTGCTTTCTCTTGTTAGTATTTGTTTTTGTATTTCGTTGTGCATACTAACCATTGTAGGAAGCAAATGTTGGGTGAGTCTCTATTCACCCCCCCCCTCTAGCGGCGTCATGGCCCCAATAATTGGTATCAGAGCGGGTCACTCTTCTACAGACTAATCGCCGAGGGAGCAAAGTGTTAGAGGAAGATGGAGTCCGAATGCCCTCTAGGATGGGATATCTGAATCCCACCTCCATATGATCGAGATGATTTTGAGTATTAGAGGAAGCGGTTGTTGGTTAGTCCTAGGAAAATGTACTGGTTCCACTGTACAAAAAATTTTTGTACAAGTGTCGAACCTTTCCTTAAATAACCTATTGTGTTCTTTAAAAATTAAATTAGAAATCGCAGACGGAACTTAACATCATTGATTCCAAATTTAACTTAGCTGTTCTTAATGGTTTAGATTTGAATCGCAAGCGGAACTTAACACTATTGATTCAAATCTACCTAAGTTATTAATTCCATAAATATTAATTTCTAAAATTGGCTTCCAGAACTGCATGGCAAGGCACATGGCCTTCTTGGATATGGGAGCAACCACCACCGCCTAGGCAAAGCCTTTTAAGGAAAGCTAATATTTATTTCCTTAAATAACTCTAGGTTAACCAAAAAGAACAATCGAATCACAAATTTGAAAAAGAAGAAAAACACAAACTCGAAAAGAAAACTATTTCGAAAACTCTAGAATCATATGCCTCTTGTGTTTGGTATTTCCATAAATAACTATACAAAGAAAAACTAGTATGATGCGGAAAACAATTACTAGTTATACCTTTCTTTGTAAGCAAAAATAACCTCTTGATCTTCTACCGTATTCCTCTTCTAACCTCGGACGTTGTGTGGGCAACGATCTTCCGAGATGAGAACCACCAAGCACCTTCTTCTTCCTTGCAAGTTTCGGCCACCACAATTCTCCAAGAGAAGTAAAGGTCCGGCCACCACCACCAAGCTCCAAAGGATGCAAGAAACAAAACCACCTTTCTCTCCTTCTTCTCCTAGCTAGAACCGGCCACCATCAAGAGCTCCAAGAGAGGTTGCCGCCGGCCACAAGAAGAAGAGAAGAGGAAGAAGCTAGGGCTGGCCACCAAGGAGGAAAAGAGAGGAGAAGAATAATAGAGTTGATCACCCGTGAAGGCACCTCTACCCCCTCTTTTATAATCCTTGGTCTTGGCAAATAAGGAAATTTTAATAAAAAAAAATTTCCTTAATTCTTTTGTCATAAAAAAGAAAAATTATTTTAATTAAAAAACAATTTTCTTCTTTTAATAATAATGGCCGGCCACTTCTAATTCCCCAAAACAAGGAAAATTTAATTCACACAAGAATTAAAACTTCCTAATTTGTTTCTAGAAATTTATAAAAATTTCTCCAATAATTTTTATCCCTTCATGATTGGTTAATAAAAAGGAAATTAAAATTCTTCTTTTAAACATGTGGATAATTTCCAAAAGGAAAGTTATCTCTAAAAATTAAAATCTCTTTTCAATCTACAAATAAGGAAAGATATCAAATCTTTTCTTAATCTTTTGTAGAAACTAATAAAAGAGAATATTTAATTTTTAAACTTCTCTTTTAAATTATTATCATGGTTAAAAAGGAAAGTTTTTCTTAAAAATAAAATCTCCTTTCAATCTACAAATAAGGAAAGATTTCAAATCTTTTCTTAATCTTTTGTAGAAAGCTTTAAAAGGAAAGATTTAATTTTTAAACTCTCTTTTAAAACTATGATATCCACATAAGAAATAATTTTAATAAAAAATCCTTTTTAATATGATGTGGTCGGCCACCTAAGCTTGGGCTCCAAGCTATTGGCCGGCCACCTTAAGGCCAACCTTTAGGCTTGGCCGGCCCTAAGCTTGAGCTTCAAGCTTAGCTTGGCCCCTATTGGTTGGGTAAGAAGGTGGGTATGTGGTGGGTATAAATCTCTATATACAAGAGGCTACGATAGGGACCGAGAGGAGGAATTGGTTTTGGTCTCCCGATGAAATTAAGCTTCCCGTGTTCGCCCCGAACACACAACTTAATTCCATCAATAATAATTCATTCCACTAAAGAACTATTATTGAACTACCGCACCAATCCCAAATTACATTTTGGGCTCCTTCTTAGTATGAGTGTGTTAGTCTCCCTGTGTTTAAGATGTCAAATGTCCACTAATTAAGCGAGTTACTGACAACTCATTTAATTAATATCTTAGTCCAAGAGTAGTACCACTCAACCTTATCGTCATGTCGGACTAAGTCCACCTGCAGGGTTTAACATGACAATCTTTATGAGCTCCTCTTGGGGACATTATCAACCTAGATCACTAGGACACAGTTTCCTTCTATAATCAACAACACACACTATAAGTGATATCATTTCCCAACTTATCAGGCTTATTGATTTATCGAACTAAATCTCACCCATTGATAAATTAAAGAAATAAATATCAAATATATGTGCTTGTTATTATATTAGGATTAAGAGCACATACTTCCATAATAACTGAGGTCTTTATTTCTTTATAAAGTCAGTATAAAAGAAACGACCTCTAATGGTCCTACTCAATACACTCTAAGTGTACTAGTGTAATTATATAGTTAAGATAAACTAATATCTAATTACACTACGACCTTCCAATGGTTTGTTCCTTTCCATCTTGGTCGTGAGCTACTGTTTATAATTTATAAGGTACTGATAACATAATCCTCTGTGTGTGACACCACACACCATGTTATCTACAATATAAATTAATTGAATATCTACATTTGGTATATACAAATGTAGACACTTGACCAATGTGATTCTTATAAATGTATATACAAAAGCTAGGCTTTTAGTATATACTCCAACAGCGGTTAGAGACTTAGTTCCAAATGAATTGGAACCAATGGATCGTGTTGGAAGAATCATTTGAAGCTCCAACGGACAAGAAGGGAAAGCCCCTCCAGCCTCGGTATTGGACCAAGGAGCAAAGGGAGCAATCGGATGTGGACAAGGAGGTAACTAGAATTTTGATTAATTTATTACCTCTTAATTTGGTATTTAATGTAGGTGAATACAAGAACGCAAGCGACATTTGGAAAAAGGTAATTACGCTTCATGAGGATCCTACAAAACTCTAAGTAGTGGAGGAGCCCAAGGAGAAGAGCTCATTGGTCCAAGAGGAGAACGGTCAATCGATTGTTGACAAATGTTCAACATCCAAGGAGGAGAAGGAAGATGAGGAGGTATCATCCACATCTTCAATGGAGGAAGAATTGGAATCATCCACATCTTCAAGTGAAGAGGAAGAAGAGTAATCCAAGGAAGAGGAGATTTTGGAAGCTCAACCCTCCACCTCAACTACCAAGAAGAGTACAAAGGACCGCATCAAATGCTTTGAGTGTGGTAAGATGGGGCACTACAAGAGTAGGTGTCCTTCATTCAAGAAGGTAAAGGAGGTAAACCCTAAACTCACTAAAGTTAATTTAGAAATTAATGTGAGTTGTAGGAAGAAGACGAAGGAGAAGAAGCACATTAGGTGCTTTACATGTGGTGAGTGTCATTATTAATAAAAGGCAAAGTTGGTTATTATATTTATTTCAGTTCAGTGTCAATTGAATAAGTATAATAATTTCCTTGGGTAGTAAGTTCTTATCTACAGTATATCAATTGGTCGAATTGATAGTGAGATATTATAAAGAACACTACTCTTAACTGTTCCTAGTCGAGTATTAATATACAAGGACAATATTAATGCGTTGAGACTAGCATGTAGGTCAACGGATGACTTGATCTCACAAGTCATGGATATGAGATATCAGGTTGACACGTGGGTATATATTAGAGAATATATACTGAATGAAGAGAATATATACTGAATGACCTGTCATGAGAATGTTTCATGGATCGTTATATGAGTATTATAAACATTCTCATGTGACTATTGGTATGAATAGTACTTTGACCTTAAGTCACTAAGGTTCTCTACATAAGGAGTTGTGTACTTTGGTATCGGCAAACATCATCTGTAACAAGGTGGACAATAAAGTCGATCACTGAGTATGCAATGAATTATGCGGAGGGATGTGAGTGATGTAGATGGGATATATCCCTTCCATATGAGGGAAGCGATATCTGTGGGCCCCTTGATTAGTAGGACACAAGAAAGCATGGTCATGCGCAAATGAGTCAATATGAGATATTGAACTTATTTGATTGAGTGTGTCTACTTAGAGATCAAGAAACACAAAGGTTGATAAGAGGATAACATGGTCTATGCCTCATTGATCAATCTAGATATCAAGGATAGAGGGACCAAGTCATACAAGATAATAGCCACGGATAGGTTAGGTCAGATCTTGACCTTCTCGTCACTTAGGTAGCAATGATGTCTTGCTAAATGTCACTCATTGCTTATATATCTAAATGTTGATTTGGGTACATTGCCAACGTTACAAGAACGTATTGTGCTACACACAAAGAACAAGTAAATTTGGAGATGTATTCATATGATGAATAATTGGATTAAGTCTAATCCGAATTGGACTTATTGAGTTAAACTCAATTGGATCTAATTATTGGATTAAGTCCAATTCAAACTAGACTAGAGAAAGTCAATTCAAATTAATGAAATAGTGATTCATTGAATTTGAATTGCATGAGAATTAATTGAGTAAGACTCGATTGAATTAGACTTGAGTTAGACTCGAGTGAATTAGACTTGAGTTAGAGTCAAGTGAGGCTTAATGAAGATATTCATTGAATTTTGAATTTAATGATAAATGGTGACATTCATTGAATTTTAAATTCAATGAATCATTGGATTCAATTTTTCAAAATTGAATCTGAACGATGAGGAGCTTTAAAATGGCCCTTAATGAAGAGTGATGCTCATTAAGGCTCATTAATGGAGTTAATGAGCATTAAGTATTTTCATTAGATGAAAATACTTAAGCCAATTTTACTCTCATTTTTCTCACTTCTTCATCATCTCCTCCCTCTCTTCTCCTCTTGGTCGAATCCTCCTTCATAGGTTGCTAGCACAACCTTACGTGGTAGGCATCTCCACTTAGTGAGTTTGTGAGATAAATGAACCCTTGTTCATGTGGATGCCATAGAGTTGCAAGCATGTGTTCGTGCTGAGATCCAAGCTATCGGGAGTCTGTGAGCATGCAACAAAGGTATACTCTATCATGTTCTTAGATATAAACTTAGTATATAATTTTGTTTCCCTTCGCATGGATCTTCTGGAGGAAATATGTTTTTCCGCTGCGCGTTTGCGTGTTTAGCAACATATTTCCTTACAGTGAGTGGGGTCACTATGACACAAAGTGCCCAAGGAGAAGAGAACTCAAGAAATTGACACACTTGAAGAAATGAGAAAAGAAGAGCAGCTCAAGTTAAGGAGGAGCTTCAAAGGTAAAATCCTAAAAGGAAAGGTAATCCCTATTTTAAAGTTTAATCCAAGCTCTAATTCTTATATGCTTGTTAAAAATAATATAAATTATTTACCCAAGCATAATCATGGATTTATGTACAATGATAGGGATAGGGTTAATGTAGGTGATAATCCTAGGAGACCTATTCATGCTAAATCTAGTAAGGATAGACCTAAACCACTTTACTTAAGGGAAAGAAAGTGGGTGAAAACCTAAGCATAAATCCTAAGAAGGAGAGACATATGCCTAGGAAAGTGGGTAGGTCTAAGGATATCCAAGGTGGACATGTTGATTCAAGGGTTAGAACCCTAGAATTAGAAAATCAAGCATTGAAGGTAAGACTTGAAGAAATGGAGAAAGTCCTAGATAGGTTCATTATTTGACCTAGAGGACTTGACATGTGTTTGGATGGTCAAAGATCCAAAAGTGTCAAATTGGGTCCCTCCCATGTCAAGTGGAGGTCAAGTGCTAGGGTGACACATGACATTGGTAAGGGAGGTGTGACAATGGACAAGGGAGAGTCATCCAAGGCCAATAAAAAGGAATATGCTAGGGTGGCATATAATTATGGCAAGGATGAGGTGTCCAAGGTGAAGGACAAAAAGAAATTAACCAAAGACAAGGTGTCTAAGGTTAAGAAAGTCAAGTTTGTAGGCTAAGTGTCATCTATGGTACACCATGTGGGTGTAGCCATAGTGGATGAGCCACCAAAGGAGGTGACTAAGGTTAAGATTCCTAAGGTTAGGAAGAGCCTCTAGGACCTATGGTAGACGGGTTATCAAATGTGCAAGTGGTTAGGAGACGGACTTAAGTCTCTAACCTAGTGGGTTGACACAATTGAGATGTGTTTCATACATTAAAATGTGAATTGGATTCATATTACATGAAAAATAGTTTTTGATGTATAAATGTCATATAAACTAATGTTAGGGATGCATTATGGTTTAGTATGAGTAGATACATAAAGAGGAATCCAAAACTAGGACTTTAGGTCAAGGTTCAATTGAACCATTTAGTTAGTTTTGAATTTTATATCAATCTTGGGATCTGTGATAAATATATTTATATATATATATATATATATATATATATATATATATATATATATATATATATATATATATATATATATGTATATATATTCCAAGTGGACATGGATAAAATAGACCTCTCCACAAAATTTAGAATTTTTTAGAGGTATGTGGAATTTTTGTTGCATTTTTGAAATTAGGTCAGAAAGGCTAATTTTTACAAAAATAGAGTACCAATCGATTAATACAGTTACTACTCGATTGCTAACAGTAATTTTGAGTACAAAATGTCTTTGTAAGCTCATTTTGACGATGACTGTCGATTGAGACTTATGGCAGTCGACTAACATGGTCTAAAAATATTTTTCAGCATTAGAAAATTACCAAAAGAGTGGTAAACATATATATAATCTTATGGGGGATTAATACATGATGTTTATAGTCATTAGAGATCAAAGAGCCCAATAATTAGGATATTGTTGAAGCTCTTTTTGATGTATGGCAAAGGGGGAGAAGTTTAGGTTTAAGTAGGAAACTGTAAAACCCGAAAAATTCCCGAATTTATTTTAGAAATATCCTATGATTTCTCTAGATTTTTAGGATATTTTCACATAATTTTTGGAGTATCGGAAGTAGCAAAAACAAATAAGTCGCAAAATAGCTTAGGTAGGAATCGAACCCGAGACCTATGGTTTAAGGGATAATGCTAGTAACCGGTTGAACCCAGCAGGGCCGTGCTGAAAGAGAAGGGAAACATTTATATTTATATTGGAGTTGGGCCTAGTTACCCACTTAATATAAATATAAACTTAAGTTGGGGTTGAGTGATATTATTTTGGTTCGGCACATCCTTCTCCACCGAAACCCTCCCAACACCACCGCCGCTTCTTCCTTCTTCCCCTCTTCTTCACGCACGGCACACCAAGCCAAGGGTCAAGGGAACATCTTCCGGCGACGACTCCAACACGAAAAAGGTTCTTCTCCGCGAGAGGAACGCGGAGACGCGAGCGGATCGTCGAGAAGATCATCTCCACAGGAATCCTAGCGAATAGAATCGTAAGAAATTACGAACAGGAGGTAAGAAACCCCTCACCTGCAGTATAATTGCTCTCGCTTGTTAGTTTTGGCATTAGTTCAGTAGTTCTATAGTTTTTAGTTTTAGGGTGTGCTTTTGGTGCACACCAAGCATTCGGTAGAATGCCCAGTTCAGAAGGATGCACCAGTAGGCGTCCTAACCGCATGTAAAATGTATTAGAAACATTTTATTCAGCTTATTACCAGTTATTACAGCTATATGGATCAGATATCCATTGGGTGGGCTCCCACAGTAGCATCTAGGTTCAGATAACCTAGCTCTAGGTTTAGATAACCTAGAACAGCAAAGTAAAATAAAACAGTATTCAGTATTTTACTTTTATTCAGTTGGCACTGTACTTGGATCAGATATCCATGGGCTGGACTCCCACAGTCGTCCCTAGGTTCAGATAACCTAGTAACCCTGCTGGATTCGGAACTTGCAATCCCGGGTCTCGTAGGGATGCGCGCATGCCAGGGCCCAGCAGCATGTTTAGTATTTTCATCTATTATTATATATAGTTTTCCAAATATGTAATCAGTGATGGAAACACTAACTTAGTTCAGTTTCAGTTAATTATCTCAGTTAAGTTTCATGATTTGAGTTCATGACCAGTTAGATGTATATGCATGATCAGTTCAGTATTCATGCTTAGTTTCAGATATAGTATGCTATGCTCAGCTTGTTTGTATGCCATGAAGTTCAGACATGTTTGTATGCCATGTCATGTTGCCATGCTCAGTTCGATTTTCAAATAGCATGTTTTAAAAACCTAATCGCATCGTTGCATGTTTTGTGAGGTAGATGGTTTCTTACTAAGCTCTTTAGCTTACAGTACTACTTTTATACTGCAGATATCGGTAAAAGAAAAGTGGACTAGCGGAGGCTGGAGGACAATGCTATGGAGGTGTGTGTGTGCAAGGGGTTTGAAATAAAGATCCTAAGGGTCTAAACAGCTTAATTCCAGCATTTACGTTGTTAGTTTACTTATGGTTTAGTCCTTAGCTTGTTAAATGTTTTAATCCAGTAGAACTATGCACTATTCAGTTTGTCCAGTTTGGGACGCATGTAGGTTAATGTTAGAATGTTTTTCATGTATCTAGAACCTATGTCTGTTAGTTGTGGCACGTTCCAGTGCCTGGAAGTTCTGAAATCGGAACTCGATTCTATATGAGGTGGATCGGTCTACCGACCGATCCAGGAGTGTGGTCCTGGATCGGTCGGAGGCATACCGTATGCTACTGTATGCTATCTGATCGGTCGTCCGACCGATCCAGCATCGAACAGAGGGCATCCCAGCATCTCCAGGTGCCTGGATCGGTCTGCAGACCGATCCAGACACACTTGGATCGGTCATGTCTGCCGATCCAGCCTCTGCTGGATCGGTCCGCAGACCGATCCAGCAGGGCACAGAATCGTAGCAAGTTTGATCGATCCGTGGATCGATCAATAGTAGCTGGGAAGTTAGATTTGAGTTCCTAGCTCAGATGGGAGGTCAAGTATCCTCCTTAGCACATGTACACCAACCGGAAAGGGCCCTGAATCCTTCCTTATAACAGCATGGGTGTATCTGTTGTCAGATCAACAGAGTCAGTTAGTGAAAATTTTATTTTACCCAGTTTTCTGCACAGTACGGCACAGTAGCGTCAGTAGTTAATGTAGCGATCCGGCTCACAGCTTAGTACCCAGGAGTTGGGTCGTTACAGAGTGGTATCAGAGCAAGTTCCTCACTTCCTACACACACATCAGCATTGTGCCTACAGCTTCCAAGTAAGAACATCTCTCACTCAGTTTTGTTTTCAGCTTTCATATCTGTTATATGGGCTTTCATGTTTGCTCTCATGTTGGTAGTTAATTAATTCATGTTTACAGTAATAGTATTTAACATGTTACCAGTAGTTAACTATAACATGATAGCCTAGTTATATATATATGTATTCTCTGCTATTTAGAAAATGGTACGAGGACGTCCAGCTAAGAAAGCATCGGTGAGCCCGACAAGAAGCGGGCGATTGGTGCCTCCCGGACCTTCTGACACTAGTGGCTCATTCGGCGATTAGCTGAGCGAACGGCGGAGATAGCCTCCTTAAAGGCTAACGTGAGACTACTCCCAGTCACTCCGATCGAACCTCACGACTCCGGTAATCACGGAGGTTGTACCCTCGGCTGCGATACGGTCCCGTAGCGATGGCGAGGGGCTAAGAGAGAAGCTTACCTTGTCCAGTGGCGGAGAATTAAGCCAGAACTTCTCAAGCACCAAGAAACCATGGGATGCTCGGGCATGGTTTAAAACACTGGAAAGCACGATGGAGCTTCTAGACCGCGAGCACGAAAAAGTGAAGTGTGCCTCATACATTTAACAGAGGCACGCATGTTGTGGGCGGATTAAATCGAGTGGCGATAAACCCGGATGACATGGGCCAACTTGAGAAAGAATTCTTGAGAATTCTTTCATATGCAAATCACGAACCGACACTATGGCGAGTTTCAAATTTCGTCGGGCAACCTATCGATTCGGGATGGTGAAGAAATTCAACAGATTAGCCCGTCTGTGTCCGAACTAGTCAACACAGAGAAGGAACGAGTACGGTTGATTTGAAGATGCTCGGACCAGAGATCGCAATGAATGTGGTGGTGGCGTTCATAGGTCACAAACCACGGAGGAGCTAGTGAGTAGTGCTCGATCAGCACAGCATCACCCAGCAGAAGCAGGTTTCCACAGAGTCCAAGGGACAAGCTGGCTCAGGTACTCAACAGAAACAACAGGGACATAGCTCCAACTGGAAGGGGAAACGCAAGGCAAGCAGTGACCCAAAAGGAGGACCAGCTGGAAAACATTCCAGACATCCCAAGTGTGCTACTTGTGGGAAACATCATCCAGGAGTTTGCCGCAAGGGTACGCGAGGTTGTTTTGAATGTGGACAGGAAGGGCACATGGCTAAGCAGTGCCCGAACAAGAACAGTCTTCCTCAGCCTCAGCCGATACAGTATGGAGCTCAGCCAGCGCAGCTACACCAGATGTATGCTGCCTTAGATGGTCCACAGATCAGTCAGGGCAGATTAGAAGCCCCCACAGCTACCACGAATGCCAGGATTTTCTCACTGACCAGAGAGGACATAGCAAATGCCTCGACAGTTGTCACAGGTCAGATCAGTATTTTACAGCATAATGCAACTGTCTTATTCGATATCGGGCAACCCACTCTTATGTATCCGGGCATTTGCGAGAAATTAGCAACACCTCGGAGGTACTCAATAGTCGACAACACTACCTCGGAGACATTATGGCATCTACACACTGGCTTAGAGCAGTGCCAGTCATTATAGCAGACAGAGAACTTTTTGGTGATCTGATAGTGCTAGAAATGACTGACTACGATGTCATCTTTGGAATGGATTTTCTGATCAGATACGGCGCTTCTATAGAGTGCCGTAAACAAAAGGTCATATTCCAACATGAAGCAAGAGTATAGTTTGAGTACATGGGAAAACTAAAGAGAAAAGCCAGGAAGTTTCTCTCAGCACTGAAAGCACAGCAGCTAATGGATTCAGGATGCATGGGATCTTTAGCAAATGTAGTCAACACCAGCCAGGACAAGAACCAACAGCTATCAGAGGTTCGAGTCGTTTGTGACTACCCAGCAGTCTTCCCTGAAGAGCTACCAGGCTTAGCACCAAATTGGGAGATTGAATTTGAGATAGAGCTCATTCTCGGCACAAATCCAATTTCCAAGGCACTGTATCGCATGGCTCCAGCAGAACTAAAGGAACTTCAGGATCAATTACAGGAGCTTCTTGACAAGGGTTTCATACGCCCTAGTCACTCACCATGGGGAGCACCTGTGTTGTTCGTGAAGAAGAAGGATGGAAGCATGCGCCTATGCATAGACTACCGTGCCTTGAACCAGGTCACAATTAAAAACAGGTACCCTCTCCCCAGGATAGATGACCTGTTTGACCAGCTAAAGGGAGCCACGGTGTTCTCTAAAATTGACCTCAGATCAGGATATCACCAGGTTAGAGTCAAGAAAGGTGATATACCTAAAACAGCTTTCAGGACCAGATACGGACATTATGAGTTCGTAGTCATGCCTTTCGGCGTGACAAATGCTCCAGCTACTTTCATGGACCTCATGAACAGAGTATTCAGAGAATACTTAGACAAGTTTGTCATCATATTCATTGATGACATTCTTATCTATTCAGGCACTCAGGAGGACCATGCAGAGCATCTGAAGATAGTTTTGCAGATCCTTCAGCAGAACCAGCTGTACGCCAAATTCACAAAATGTGAATTTTGGCTAGACCAGGTAGCCTTTCTCGGTCACATCATCTCCAAGGATGGTGTTATGGTAGATCGACAAGATAGAAGCGGTAAATGGCTGGAAGAGACCGGGAATGCCGGTGAAATCGAAGTTTTACAGGATTAGCGAGGCTACAGGGAAATCGTGAGGACTTCTCCGGGATAGCCTCCCCAGCAGCTCTCACCGAAAGAACAAGAAATTTCGGTGGGCGGAGGCTGAGAGCGACATTCAACTAAAGCGGAGATTGACCGGTGCTCTATTTTAGCTATACGAAAAACAGGCGGACATCTGGTGGCGCCTCTAAATTGGGATTAGGAGCGATCTGATGCGAGGCAAGGTGATCGCTTATGCCTCCAGACAACTCAAGGATTATGAGAGGAACTATCCTACTCACGACCTTGAGCTTGCAATGGTGTTCGCTCTCAAGATTTGGAGACATTATTTGTGCAGAGCTCGGTGCAGAGTGTATATAGATCATCAAAGTTTGAAGTATTTCTTTACTCGAAGGATCTACGACAGCGCAGATGGTTAGAGCTGGTCAAGGATTATGACATAGATATCCTCTACCATCCGAGGAAAGCTAATAAGGTAGCGCACTCAGCAGGAAGTCCATGCTACCTTATTATCTTTAGCAACTATGTCACCACCCCTAAGGAAGGAGATTACAGCTTTTAGTCTCGAGCTTATAGTCGGGCAGCTTTCCACTATGTCCTTAGCATCTACCTTGCTTGATGATATCCAGACACTCGGGAGCGGGATCCCGAAATCCAAAATCAAGCAAGGTTAGCAGAATCCGAAAGTGGAGAGTTCGAGTGTCCGCTTGATGGGGTAGTGTATTGTGGTGACAGACTTTGTGTTCCAGATCAAGAGGAACTACAAAGCAGATTCTAGACGAGGCTCATAGGACTCCCTATCGATGCATCCCGGTTCCACCAAAATGTATCGGGATCTAAAGCGATTTTGGTGGCACAGGATGAAGCGAGATATCGCGATATCGTCGATCTGTCTAACCCGCCGAGAGGTTAAGGCGGAACATCGGCGACGAGGAGGAGTTGCGGTGATCCAGTTCCATAATGGAAGTGGGACGATATCTCTATGGACTTCATAGTGGGATTACCCGAACCACGAATGGTTTCGATGCCATCCGGGTAATAGTCTGACTAAATCAGCCCACTTGTTAGCTATCAGAATATCCTATTCCATGGAGCAGTTAGCTCAGTTGTATCTCAAGGAGATTGTCAGGCTGCATGGAGTCCCACGAACCATTATATCAGACAGGGACAGCAGATTTACATCACACTTCTGGAAGTGTGTACAGTCAGCTATGGGCACCCAGTTAAAATTCAGCACAGCCTTCCATCCTCAGACAGATGGTCAGACGGAGCGAGTAAATCAGGTACTCAAAGATATGCTCCGGGCTTGTGCCCTAGATTTCAAGGGAAGTTGGTGCAAATATCTGAGTCTAGCAGAATTTGCATACAACAACAGTTATCAGGCCACTATCGGCATGGCACCTTATGAGGCACTCTATGGGCGGAGGTGCAGATCACCAATCTGCTGGTATGAGAGTGGTGAACAGAAGGAACTAGAGCTTCAGACAGATCTAGTAGCAGATACCACAGCAGCCATACAGCAGATTCGCCAGAGGATAGAGACAGCACAGAGCCGTCAGAAGAGCTATGCTGATACACGACGCAGACCCCTAGAGTTTTCAGTTGGGGATACAGTTTTCCTCAGAGTAGCTCCCATGAAGGGAGTCATGCGTTTTGGGAAGAAGGGCAAGCTAGCTCCCAGATACGTGGGACCATACCTTATCACGAAGAGAGTAGGCAAGGTAGCATATGAGCTAGAGCTACCTCAGGAGATGTCAGCTGTCCACAACGTATTTCATGTCTCCATGCTGAAGAAGCATATTCCAGACGCCACCCAGGTGATTGAGCCCCAGTTGGTACAGGTCCGTGATGATCTCAGCTATGACAGTCGGCCTATTCAGATAATAGACCGAGTAGTAAAGAAATTACGGAACAAGGAAGTACCATTAGTCAAAGTCAGCTGGCAAAATCACATAGCAGCAGAGGCGACTTGGGAGACAGAGGCCAGCATGAGACAGAAGTACCCAGAATTATTTTAAGTTCGGGGACGAACTTTTTATAAGGTAAGGGGGATTGTAAAGCCCGAAAAATTCACGAATTTATTTTAGAAATATCTTATGATTTCTCTAGATTTTTAGGATATTTTCACATAATTTTTGGACTACTGGAAGTAGCAAAAACAAATAAGTCGCAAAATAGCTTAGGCGGGAATCGAACCCGAGACCTATGGTTTAAGGGATAATGCTAGTAACCGGTTGAACCCAGCAGGGTCGTGCTTAAAGAGAAGGGAAACATTTATATTTATATTGGAGTTGGGCCTAGTTACCCACTTAATATAAATATAAACTTAAGTTGGGGTTGAGTGATATTATTTTGGTTCGGCACATCCTTCTCCACCGAAACCCTCCCAACACCACCGCCGCTTCTTCCTTCTTCCCCTCTTCTTCACGCACGGCACACCAAGCCAAGGGTCAAGGGAACATCTTCCGGCGATGACTCCAACACGAAAAAGGTTCTTCTCCGCGAGAGGAACGCGGAGACGCGAGCGGATCGTCGAGAAGATCATCTCCACAGGAATCCTAGCGAATAGAATCGTAAGAAATTACGAACAGGAGGTAAGAAACCCCTCACCTGCAGTATAATTGCTCTCGCTTGTTAGTTTTGGCGTTAGTTCTGTAGTTCTACAGTTTTCAGTTTTAGGGTGTGCTTTTCGTGCACACCAAGCATTCGGTAGAATGCCCAGTTCAGAAGGATGCACCAGTAGGCGTCCTAACCGCATGTAAAATGTATTAGAAACATTTTATTCAGCTTATTACCAGTTATTACAGCTATATGGATCAGATATCCATTGGGTGGGCTCCCATAGCCTCTAGGTTCAGATAACCTAGCTCTAGGTTTAGATAACCTAGAACGACAAAGTAAAATAAAAGATTCGATTTTACTTTTATTCAGCTTGCCTACTTGGATCAGATATCCATGGGTTGGACTCCCACAGTCGTCCCTAGGTTGAGATAACCTAGTAACTCTGTGGATTGAACTTGCAATCCGGGTCTCGTGGATGTCATGCCTAGTTAAATGTTATGCCATGTTTAGTATTTTCATCTATTATTATATATAGTTTTCCAAATATGTAATCAGTGATGGAAACACTAACTTAGTTCAGTTTCAGTTAATTATCTCAGTTAAGTTTCATGATTTGAGTTCATGACCAGTTAGATGTATATGCATGATCAGTTCAGTATTCATGATTTGAGTTCATGACCAGTAAGTACAGTTGCCAGGGCCCCAGCAGCATGTTTAGTATTTTCATCTATTATTATATATAGTTTTCCAAATATGTAATCAGTGATGGAAACACTAACTTAGTTCAGTTTCAGTTAATTATCTCAGTTAAGTTTCATGATTTGAGTTCATGACCAGTTAGATGTATATGCATGATCAGTTCAGTATTCATGCTTAGTTTCAGATATAGTATGCTATGCTCAGCTTGTTTGTATGTCATGAACAGTTCAGTACATGTTTGTATGCCATGCCATGTTGTCATGCTCAGTTCAGTTTTCAAACAGCATGTTTTAAAAAACCTAATCGCATCGTTGCATGTTTTTGTGAGGTAGATGGTTTCTTACTAAGCTCTTTAGCTTACAGGTACTACTTTTCTTATACTGCAGATACAGGTAAAAGAAAAGTGGACTAGCGGAGGCTGGAGGACAATGCTATGGAGGTGTGTGTGTGCAAGGGGTTTGGAATAAAGATCCTAGGGGTCTAAACAGCTTAATTCCAGCATTTACGTTGTTAGTTTACTTATGGTTTAGTCCTTAGCTTGTTAAATGTTTTAATCCAGTAGAACTATGCACTATTCAGTTTGTCCAGTTTGGGACGCATGTAGGTTAATGTTAGAATGTTTTTCATGTATCTAGAACCTATGTCTATGAGTTGTGGCACGTTCCAGTGCCTGAAAGTTCTGAAATCAGGAACTCTGATTTCATATCAGAGTTGGATCGGTCTGCCGACCGATCCGTTGCAGTATCAGGGTCCTGGATCGGTCAGCCGACCGATCCAGAGGCATACAGTATGCTACTGTATGCTATCTGATCGGTCGTCCGACCGCATCGAACAGAGGGCATCCCAGCGTCTCCAGGTGCCTGGATCGGTCTGCAGACCGATCCAGACACACCTGGATCGGTCATGCCGACCGATCCAGCCTCTGCTGGATCGGTCCGCAAACCGATCCAGCAGGGCACAGAATCGTAGCAAGTTTGATCGATCCGTGGATCGATCAATAGCTAGCTGGGAAGTTAGATTTGAGTTCCTAGCTCAGATGGGAGGTCAAGTATCCTCCTTAGCACATGTACACCAACCGGAAAGGGCCCTGAATCCTTCCTTATAACAGCATGGGTGTATCAGTTGTCAGATCAACAGAGTCAATTAGTGAAATTTTTATTTTACCCAGTTTTCCGCACAGTACGGCACAGTAGCGTCAGTAGTTAATGTAGCGATTCGGCTCACAGCTTAGTACCCAGGAGTCGGGTCGTTACAGAAACCTATACACCTTTGCAAGAAATCCTAGCTTAAGGGGGAGCTTAGGTGAAGGGGGAGCGATTGCTCATTTATTAGAAAAGGGGGAGAAGTTTACCTTTACAAGAAATCCTACCTCAAGGGGGAGCTTAGGTAAAGGGGGAGCCTGGGGATTTAGGTTCCATTATTTAAGCATGAGTTGATTTGTATATTTATTTACTTATGTATTACTATATTGTTTCCCTAACTTAAACGGGTTGCCAAACATCAAAAAAGGAGAGATTGTTGAAGAAATTTGGGTACCTTAGGTTTTGATGTTTGGGTAAAGGTTTAAGTTAGGTTTATTGTTGTATTTGATATGCATTGTGAGTGTGCAGGATACAGGTACAACAAGGAAAGTTCAAGGGTGATCTTGGCAAAGGAGGAAAGTCCAAGGGTGAGTCTTGGCGATGTAAGTCCAAGTATGTAGTCTTGGCAATGTAAGTCTAAGTGTGACTTAGCAAAGGATGAAGTCTCAGAGCGTGGCTCTTGGCAGTGAAGACCCGACAATGATGACAAAGCTAATGGAAGCTCCATAAGGCAAGACGTGAAGGATGGGGAGGCATCCGAGGGACGCAAGGCTGATGGAGGAGACTAGAAGGCTAGGTCTAGGTTGTGCAGGCAAGGACGAGTGCATGAGAGATTGTGCTCAGGGGAAAATTTCATTGTGCACTATAACAGAACTGTAGCATTACTGTAACAATACTGTAGTATTACTGTAGCATTACTGTAGCAGTTGACTGGTGTTTTCATCAATCGACTAGTAGCCGACTGTTGGCTTGTAATGATCAAATTTCACTTATGACCAGTCGATTGGTGGCGGAAAACACAGCTAGGTGTTTCCTCCCGAGCTATATTTAATAGAGCTCGGGGTGCTTGGCCAAGGTTGATGAAAATAGAGGTGGTTATCCCTATTAGAGTCTCCAAGATCTTCTTTAGTGATCAAGAGTTTGTGCGAGTTTGTGGCGAGGTTTCTCCACCCACAAGGAGCTACTCGAGCTAGCCGGAAGTTTTTCGGGGAGTCATCCACCGACAGATCGGGATCGTCCACCTTATGGACAGTCGTGGAGTAGAAGCTTTATCTCCGAACCATGTTAAATCCACGTATTAGGTTTACTTTCTCTTGTTAGTATTTGTTTTTGTATTTTGCTGTGCATACTAACCATTGTAGGAAGCAAACGTTGGGTGAGTCGCTATTCACCCCCCTCCCCTCTAGCAGCGTCAAGGTCCCAACACTTTCGTTCTAACTCTGTGTTGCAGGAATCGAAGTTTATCGGTCGATTGAACAATAGGATTGGTTGACCGAACCAAGTCGATTCAGACCAGATATCAGTCGAAGCAGAGCTGCAAAGTGACTGATCGATTGATCAAACCCATCTATCGGTCGACTGAACCTTGATGATGTTGCATAGTATAGATCGACTAGAAGCAAAGAAGGAAGTTAGTCTGATCAGTTGACCGAACCATAGGATCAGTCGACTGAACGATAATCCCATTAAAGGCGCATTAATGAAGAATCTTGACGAATGGGGAAAGTGCACCGTTCGATCGACCAAATAAGGTGATCGGTCGACCGAACCATTTAATGTCATCAATGCCCGAAGATCAGATCTCAGCAAAGAAGGAAGGGAGCGAGTTCGGTCGACCGAACCCAAGGATCGGTCGACCGAATGTTGACCATTCTTATAAAAAGGAGCTCGATGTCCGAGGCTCAGCAACGTATCAATTCTGAGTTCATCTCTGTGCAAAGTTGTTCGTGCAATAAGTCTACTACTCATCTCCAAGCAAGCTGCTGCTCCATCCAAGAAGTACCAACCGAGCTTCATCCTACATCTAGTGTCAGTATATTTTTATTTAGCTTGCTTTGTACTTTAATTTCAAGTAAGATAGTAGGTTGTTACTACCTTACACATTTCATTGTACGAATTGCTTCTATCTGAAGGTTTCGGAAAGAAGGATTTTAGTGAATTGCCCAACGGTGCGTTCAAGGATAGCGGGTCTTGGAGTAGGAGTCGACCTAGGCTCCAAACCAAGTAACTGAATCGTGTTCTTTATTTTTCTGCTGCACTACTTTGGTTTAAACGTTAAAAAGAAAAGAGTTTTTGAAAAAAGTGATATTCACCCCCCCTTTATCGCACTTTCTCAATCCTTCAAAGGTACCTAACACAAGTCTTCTGACGCTCAAGTCGGATCCTTTTTCTAGCGAAGCAGTGTACGAATGAAGGAAAAAGAACTTCTGAAGATGCGTGCGGATGTACGCATACCTGGCCAATGAAGACGACCTCCCTTTTTATATGACTCTGCTTGCCTTTTGAGCCTACGCACTGCCAAAGAATGTTGGGTACTCTGGGCGTGTCGGTTAAGGGAAGATATTCGGCAGACTCCCATTGGTAAGAGGAAGGTTCCACTCTTAATGTGTGGCAGAACACTGGAATATTCCCTAACTCACGGTAGTTATTCTCTGACAGAAGGTTACGATTCTCTTACACTGTTATCACTTAGTGTTATCCACCATGCCCAGGTTCAATCGCAGATAGCTTGAGATGATTGCTCAAATGCGGTGAGAGGATTGAGCCTTGATGTCTTGGCCTATGTGCAGCTGACCAGGGGCTATCAAGGGACTATGCCTGAGCGAGATGAAGAGAAGAAGAGAATAAGCTACACAGCACCAGCTGAGGATCATCTAAGACTGCGACCAAGGACTAAACCTTCATGACCCAACCGGTGAAGAGCCGGTCAAGGCTTGTCTGGTAAATACGCCCTGGCCATATGTAGGAGACTGAGCTTGGGAGATCTAATCAATAGGTGGCAGGCCAAGAACTAGTTAAAACCCCGTCCTAGGGCTTAAACCTGAGAACCCAACCTGCCTATGACCAGCCAAGAATTATACAGATGGTGAAGTGGGGAGGCTTAACCGCTGTCTTCCCTTGACTGTTGACTGTCACGTCCTCCTGACCATTACTGCCACGTTCTCTTGACCCTTGACTCTCTGGCATTATCGGGCCTCTCATTTACGCACTGTATCATATACTAACTTGTAATATGATGATACTTCTAAATAATTCAGTAAAATATATGTCTAGACTTCCCATCATTCTTGACCAATTAAGAATCTCTACTTACATGGTCCACTTGGTCGACCAATGTAGTTAAAATTGAGAATGAGTTCAAATTTGAATCAATAGGGTCGTAATCATTTTTTCATGCTCTTTGCCTTTTACTCTGAACGTGAAACTCAATATAATATAATGCAAAAGTTGTTACTTTCTTCACAATTCATGCATTAACAATAGAGGTTTCAACTTGTGCCTTTTTTCACTTTTTTCTTCAAATGATATAAGAATGGTAATAAACTAAATTACATTAGATATTAATATATAATAAAATTAGTAAATTTTTATGCATTCAAATTGTCAAAATATAGAAGATGAAAATTTTACCTTTCAAATGGATATATCTATTGAAAATGGACAGATCTTCTAACTTTGGTCTCGTATAACAAGTGAATCAAAAGGTGTTTCATGGAATTAAAAAATGAGGGTGAAAATATCTTTCCAAATGACCCAAAATGATCTAACGGCTCCATGTGAGAATGTCTCACAACTATTGATCATGTAAGAAAATGTTTAACTCTATAATGACACCCCATATAAAATTTGGTAAGAGTTCCTTAAAAGCAATAGGAATGAGTCTTTGTATGAATATATGACAGTCATGACTTTTCAAACTAAGCAATTTACATTCCTTCATATGACACATCTTTCACGATTAGATACATAATCATCTAAAATTTTTAATAATTTTAACCATTCACCAACAACACATCTCTGATCCTTATTCAATGTATAAACTGCCTTTGACTTTGGTCCCCTAATACTTTCATCGACATAAAAATTAAGTTTTTTACAAATAAGTTACATATCTTTTCTTGCATTCAAATTGTCTTTAGTTTTTTCATTGATATCCATCATTATATTTATCAAATTATCAAAAATATTCTTCTCAATATGCATTACATAGAGAATATGATAAATCAAATGACTAAACCAATATAGTAAATCCTAAAACATACTTTGTTTAATCCATTTATGTGTACTTCCATATTCATATGTTGTATCATGTGGATCTTCAATGATAGATGGAAAGTTAAACACTCTGAACTAAATTTGTTCACTTATTAATCTCAATGGCGAAGGTGTTCTTTCAATTCTATTTTTAGTGAATTTATTTTTATTCTTTCTGAAATTATGATTTAGTGATAAAAATTATCTATGACAATCAAAATAACTTAGCTTCTTCCTGTATTTCAATCTAATTAACTTTAATCTCTCCATACATATTGGACATCCTAAGATCTCAGCGGTACTCTAATTCGATAGCATCTCATAAGTTGAAAAGTCATTTATGGTCCAAAGAAAAGAAAAGAGCGGTCTTTATTACAAACTTCTGATTACTATGAACATTATATGTAGGAAAACTTTCATCCCATAGTTATTTTAATTCTACAATCAGTGATTACATATAGACATCTAATGAACATTAACTTATTTGGATTTTGTGGGTCAAACACAACTAATGTTAAAAATATATAGGGTGTTTTCATGTACATCTTAGGTGGAAGATTATACAAAGTTAAGATAATCGAACAACAAGAATAATTTCTTCCTGATTTGACAAATAGAGCAAATCCATCAGCACAGAGACCTAACTAATGTTTCAAGTATCCTTTGTAAATTTTGGATATATTCTATCAAAATTTTTCCACTGTCTGCATTTGATGAATGACACATTAGCCCCTCTTTTTTGAATGTCAAATCATGTGTTCATCAATTGTCTTTGATGTATAAAGCCTTTGTAACCTAGGAGTTAAAGGCAAATAAAACAACATGATTGTATGATTTACATCGTTGTTAACTCCTTTTGATGCTCTTGTACCTAGCTTGATTACAAAATTTACAAACATCTACATTTTCATCATCTCTCTAATATAGCATACAACCATCTCTACAAACATCAATTCTTTCCACCAGAGAACTTAATTCTTTCATACGTTTTTTCATACTATAAAAATCATTGGGCAGTTTGTGATCAAGCGACAATGCTTCTCCAATAACTTGAACAAAATCATTAAAATAATCCTGTAATACATTATGTTTTGCCTTGATATTCAACAGTCTTATGATGAGAGATAATTTAGTGTGACTACCACAACTAACCCATAATAGTTCATTTGCAGCATTCAACACTTCTTGAAATTGGAGATATGTTTCATCAACACTTGGTACTTTTACCTGACCATCATGCTTTCTCTGTGCCAAAGCCTTGGTCAAGGGATCTGCAATGTTAGCCTCTGTAGGTACTCTGCAAATCTTCACATCTCCTCTATCGATAATCTCTCGAATGAGATGGAAACGTTGTAGAACTGCTGTGAACTCTGCCAGCTTATAGCACTACCATTCAAGCAAAACACGAACCTCGACTGCGATTTTTAATCATCCTGGTCGGTCTGGAAGCTAGCATCACTGTAACCCTTTACAGCTAGCTCATCATCGCCTCCATATATCAAGAAATATTCTTTAGTCCTTCTCAAGTACATAAGAATATTCTTGACCGCTATCGATCTGACTCGTATCTGCTCGTCATGCTCATAGCATACGAGACATCAGGTCGAGTACATAACATGGCATACATGATAGATCCTATGGCTGTGGAACTACAAAAACCCTCAGGTTGTGTCATGTACACATCCTCGAGTATGTTTCCATTCAGAAACGCGGTTTTTGATATCCATCCGCCATATCTCGGAATCTGGTCTCATCACAGCTTCCTGATAGGTGTTAGGCTCATCCTCTATGAGCACAACGTCATCATGGTCAGACACGAGAAATGAATATCTCTCAGGCTGAAGACGTACCCTATCAGACCTGCGAAGAGGTATGTCTACTTGAACTAGTTGTTGTTCCTCAACTCCTTGTGGAACAATATCATCCACAACACTTTGTGGTTCCAGTTCAACTTCCATCGAGGCTCCAGTGTTATCGTTCGCATCTTGAACTTCTTCAAGATCAAAGGTACTCCCACTAGTCTTTCTAGAAACAAAGTCCCTTTCTAGAAAGACCCCAGTCTTTGCCACAACTACCTTGTGCTGACTGGGAATGTAGAAGTAATATCCCTTAGTTTCCTTGGGATATCCAATGAAATAGCACTTGTCGAATTTGGGTCCTAACTTGTCTGAGACTTGACGTCGTACGTAAGCCTCACAACCCCAAATCCTCATGAAAGACACCTGGGCATCTCTCCCAGTCCATATCCTATATGGTGTCTTTATCACGGCCTTTGATGGAACTCGGTTGAGTATGAAAGCTGCCGTGTCTAGAGCATATCCCCATAGATATGTCGGAAGATCTGTATGACTCATCATAGATCGTACCATATCTAATAAGGTACGATTCCTCCTTTCGGATACACCATTCCACTGTGGTGTTCCAGGAGGAGTGAGTTGAGATAAAATCCCACACTCAGCTAAGTAGTCACGAAACTCATGGCTTAAGTATTCACCACCTCGATCTGATCAAAGTACCTTAATACTCTTGCCAAGCTGGTTCTGTACTTCATTCTTGAATTCTTTGAACTTTTCAAAGGATTCAGACTTATGTGTCATCAAGTACACATAACCGTATCTACTGACCTATAACCGCCTCTAGCAACAACATTGAAAGGGCCACATACATCACTATGTATGAGTCCTAACAAATCAGTTGCTCTCTCGCTATGCCCACTAAAGGGCGTCTTGGTCATCTTGCCTCGTAGGCATGACTCGCATATCTCATATGATTCAAAATCAAATGAGTCCAGCAAACCATCCTTATGGAGCTGGGATAAGCGCTTGTCATTTATATGACCTAAGCGACAGTGCCAGAGGTAGGTTTGGTTCATGTCATTTGACTTGAACCTCTTGGTACTAATGTTATAGATAGGGCTCTCAAGGTCTAGAATATAGAGTCCGTTTATTAGTGGTGCACTACAATAGAACATATCTTTTAAATAAACAGAACAACATTTGTCTTTTATTATAAAAGAGTATCCTTTCTTGTCTAAACAAGAAACTGAAACTATGTTCTTAGTAAGAGCAGGCACATAACAACAATCATCTAAATTTAGTACAAGCCCAGAGGGCAGATAAGTTCCTACAGCAACAGCAGCAACCCGTGCTCCATTGCCTACTCGTAGGTCCACCTCGCCCTTTGCCAATGCTCTGCTATTTCTCAGCGCCTGCACATCAGTACAAATGTGAGAAGCACATCCAGTATCTAATACCCATGATGTAGAAATAGATAGATTGACTTCTATAACATATATACCTGAAGTGGAAGTCTCACTTCGCTTCTTCTTAAGATCCTCCAAGTATACCTTGCAGTTCCTCTTCCAGTGCCCGGTCTGACCGCAGTGGAAGCAGGTAGCATCCTTGGCGACCCCTCCTTTAGGCTTCAGTGCCTTGCCTTTGCCCTTGGCTTGGGACTTTCCTTTGCCTTTGGGCTTGCCTTTGCCCTTATGCTTCTGGACCATCAGAATGGGCTTAACCTTCTTAAGGTTAATCTCAGCAGTTCGTAACATACTAAGGAGCTCGGGCAGTGGCTTGTCAATCTCGTTCATGTTATAGTTCAGAACGAATTGACTATAGCTATCCGGCAAGGATTGCAAGATTAAGTCAGTGGCCAGCTCTTGGCCAAGTGGGAACCCCAGTCTTTGTAGGTTCTCTATGTACCCAATCATCTTGAGTACATAAGGACCTACAGGAGCCCCGTCTGACATCTTGCACTGAAACAGTGCCTTCGAGATCTCAAATCTCTCATGCCTCGCTTGTCCCTGATATAGTTGGCGAAGATGCTCAACCATATCAAAAGCGCCCATCAACTCATGTTGCTTCTGAAGCTCTGAGTTCATGGTCGCGAGCATTAGACAGGACACATCTAATGCGTCGTCTTGATGCTTCTTGTAAGCATCTTTGTCGGCTCGTGGGGCATTGGCAGGAGGAGCCTCCGGAATGGGCTGCTCCAGAACGTACAGCTTACGCTCCTGGGTGAGAACTATTCTCAAGTTCCTGTACCAGTCCAGGAAATTCGCTCCGTTGAGCTTGTCCTTCTCAAGGACAGATCGCAGGGAGAAGGAATTCGTGTTCGACGTCATGGTTATCTACAACAGAAAATTTGCATAAATAAATATCATATTCTTTAAAAAATCATTTAATTAGGCCTTTAATTAAACGATGCTCCCACTGAATTCTATAATTCTTGTGGGACAAGATCCACATCATACTAACCCTTGAGTTAGCTTTGGCTAATACGCCCAAGGGTTAGTATGATCGGTAGGTAACGATTACCAATTACATCTCTATGCAACTATTGTTTATAGAATCAATATCTGCATTTATATTAAAACTCGAGTTAGCTTTGGCTAATACGCCCGAGAGTTAATATAGATGTGATTTTGACCTATCTTTTCCAACCGTTGGAATAATGCCTATAGTTGACTCGATCCAACCGAGTAACTAGGAATACTCAATCTAATTGAGTTTGTATTCACCCATGCGTTGATAGGCGGGACCAAGATTGTCCCTCCGTACCCTACCAAGATAATATGTATTGCTCTGCTTTGGCAGATTCAACAATACATGTGATCGAGGTAGTGATAGGTATCACGGCACGGTTAGGCATTTAGAGTTGGTTCGATCTAGATCTAATCTAATCGAGAAGGATGCATCTTGTGCATGACTTAGATCTAATCTAATCGCAAGGGTGCATCATGTGCACGACTTAGATCTAATCTAATCGTTAAGGCACTAATTAATTAATTAACTATTAAACATGCATCAGATACATAATAATTAATTAATTAATCTATTTGTGATTTAGTCATGGTCCTACTACGATCTTCTCAAGCCAATGAGAAGATCGAATGGTCAACCTAGGGTCAACAGCTTCTCCAAGCTCCTCCCTTTGACCACCTTGTGTTGCTCGTGCCCGCCTCGGAACTCCGTCTCGTGTGGACCCTCCACTGCTCCAATTTGTACATTACAATTTGAAACTCGAGTTACATTCGAGTCTAAATCTAATTTACAACAAGAATAAAAGACGAGGCACGACGCGCAGGTCGCGAATAATAAAAAAATACAACGCGCGAAAACACATCACGGCACGCAGGCCGTACTATGAATTACAACACAACCAATCATATTGGGTTTTGGGCTATGACTATCACAAAATTAATATATAATTCAAAATTATATATTTTCTTATTTTCTGTAATTTTAAAAATAATTTTTTTTTTAATAATTTTACAAGTAAAATTTCTCGGCGGTCCCGGTTAGCGGTTTCGGACGCAATCGCGGAACGGATCCCCTTGCGGGGCCAGGGGCAGCGCCCCTACCCGCGATCTAACCATCGCGAGGGTCCCATTGCGATCCAACAGCGCCCAAACCCGCTGTCCCAAAACGATTTGGGCCGAGACATTACCGTTTCGGAAAAATCTTCCCGACGGGTTCGTTTTTAGCGATTTCGGGTGCGATCGCGGAGCAAATCCCCTTGCGGGGTTAGGGGCAGTGCCCCTACCCACGATCTAACCATCGTGAGTTGCTCCGTTGCGATCTAAAGGCACCCGAGTCCGCTGTCCCAAAAGATTTTGGGTCGAAACGAAGCCGTTTGGGAAAATTCTTCCCGATAGCCGAAGCCTACAAGTGCCGAGACACTTGTGCTTCACCTATAAGGAAAAATTACCCATAAAAACATAAAAATTGAATTTTTACAGAAAATCACAGAAGCTTTTTGTTTTCCAAAAACCAAAAACTAATTCGTACAAGTCTTTGCACGTGGCTCTGATACCACTGTTGGGTTCTTCGGGCCGCGAAAACCGCTTTTTCGCGTCGCGGAAACCCCGAAGGACCCAAAGCCGTAGATCCGTGCAAAGATTCGTATACAAAATTCAAAAAACTATTTCTTGTACGAGTTCACGAACTGATCTACTACTTAGATCTACGAGGAAAAATGTTTACCCTTGTAGCGTGCCTTTCGCAATCCCGCAAGGTCCAAAATCGTCGGAACTCAAGATTGTCAACATAGACAATCCTCTCTCGGTATCCACACGAACAAGGAGGGTTCTCTAACTCTCAAGGATGGAAGAGAGAGCACCACAAGTGTGCTAGCACTCTCTAGATGCTCTCGGATGGGATTGGAAAGAAGAGAAAAGAAGAGAAAACAAGAAGAATCTCACCACTCCTCTAGTAGTCTTCTCCTTTGTGACCTTCACACTCTCTTATTGTCTTGGACTTAACTCACACCTCTCCTCCCAATGAAGTGCACGGCAACCATCAGCCATGGAGAGCCAAAGCAAGAAGGAAGATGATACAATACAACCACATCAATGCACACAAATGAAAAAAAAACTCCACACCATTAAGTGTGGCCGGCCACATAACTCCTCTCATTAATGTGGCCGACCACATTAAAGAAAGGAGAGTGTAACCTCCAATGAGGTGGCACACCTCATGAGGTGGAGGTGATGTGGTAACTATGTGTCATGCCATGTAGGATGAGTCAACCTACATGATGTGGCAATGCATCAAGTCAAACTTGATGTTTCAACTTCCAATTTGGTCAAGTCAAACTTGACCCAATCTCTTCCTTGTTGAGTTAAATCCAAGCTTTGATTCAAGTCAATTTTAATTTAATGAATCTCAATTCATTAATATAAATTGACTCAATGAATCAAATGTAAATTAGACTCATTCAACAATTGAATCTAATTGAGTCTAACTCAATAAGTCTAATTCGAATCCAATCTTTGGTTCATCATATGAACCTAATCCTATTGGTTCATCATATGAACCTAATCTCCATCCACATGTTCTTTGTGTGTGACCCAATAGGTTCTTGTAACGTTGGCAATGTTTCTAAACTCTTTTAGAAACATAAGCAATGAGCGGCATCTAGCAATACATCATTGCTACCCAAGTTACAAGAAATGTCGAGATCCAACATCACCTTGTGACTACTAATTGTGACTCCTCACAATATGTGACATTGTCCTTCTATCCTAGACATCTAGATTGATCAATATGAGGCATAGACCGTGTCATCCTCTAATCAATCTAAATCTTGAACTCCAAGTAGACTCACTCGATCAAATGAGCTCAACATCTAATGTTGACTCATTTGGGCATGGCCATGCACTTCGTGGTCTAACTCTATCAAGAATATTGATGTCGCTCCCGTCATATGGGAGGGATAGATCCCATCTACATCACTCACATCCCTCTGCATAATTTGTTACATACCCAGTAATCGCCTTTATAGTCCACCCTGTTACGGGTGACGTTTGACGAAACCAAAGTATATAACTCCTTATATAGGGATCCATGGTGACTTCAGGTCTAAGAACTAATAGTCATACTAATAGCCACATGAGAAAGTATATGACACTCATATAACGATCCATGATACTTTCTCATGGCGGGTCATTCAGTATACATTCTCCAATATATACCCATGTATCAACTTGATATCTCCATATCCATGACTTGTGAGATCAAGTCATCGAGTTGACCTACATGCTAGTCTTATTGCATTAACATCGTCCCTGAATGTTAATACTCGACTAGGAATGATTAAGAGTAGTGTTCCCTATATCATCTCACTATCGATTCAACCAATCGATTGATATAGGTAAGAACGATCTACTCAAGGACGTTACTATACTTAGTTTATTTGGCACTAAAACAAATAAGCATAATAACCAAACTATTGCCTTTATTAATATAAGAATATGATATACATGAGTCCATACAATCATCAAATGATTGGCTCTAGGGCTCTAACTAACAATCTCCCACTAGCACTAGTGCCAATCAGTATAGGCTCTAAAGCCTAAAGACCTAGTGTGACCATCATGCTTTCTCTGTGCCAAAGCCTTGGTCAAGGGATCTGCAATGTTAGCCTCTGTAGGTACTCTGCAAATCTTCACATCTCCTCTATCGATAATCTCTCGAATGAGATGGAAACGTTGTAGAACTGCTGTGAACTCTGCCAGCTTATAGCACTACCATTCAAGCAAAACACGAACCTCGATTGCGATTTTTAATCATCCTGGTCGGTCTGGAAGCTAGCATCACTGTAACCCTTTACAGCTAGCTCATCATCGCCTCCATATATCAAGAAATATTCTTTAGTCCTTCTCAAGTACATAAGAATATTCTTGACCGCTATCCAGTGACTTTCACCTGGATCTGACTGGTATCTGCTCGTCATGCTCATAGCATACGAGACATCAGGTCGAGTACATAACATGGCATACATGATAGATCCTATGGCTGTGGAACTACAAAAACCCTCAGGTTGTGTCATGTACACATCCTCGAGTATGTTTCCATTCAGAAACGCGGTTTTTGATATCCATCCGCCATATCTCGGAATCTGGTCTCATCACAGCTTCCTGATAGGTGTTAGGCTCATCCTCTATGAGCACAACGTCATCATGGTCAGACACGAGAAATGAATATCTCTCAGGCTGAAGACGTACCCTATCAGACCTGCGAAGAGGTATGTCTACTTGAACTAGTTGTTGTTCCTCAACTCCTTGTGGAACAATATCATCCACAACACTTTGTGGTTCCAGTTCAACTTCCATCGAGGCTCCAGTGTTATCGTTCGCATCTTGAACTTCTTCAAGATCAAAGGTACTCCCACTAGTCTTTCTAGAAACAAAGTCCCTTTCTAGAAAGACCCCAGTCTTTGCCACAACTACCTTGTCTTATTGGGAATGTAGAAGTAATATCCCTTAGTTTCCTTGGGATATCCAATGAAATAGCACTTGTCGAATTTGGGTCCTAACTTGTCTGAGACTTGACGTCGTACGTAAGCCTCACAACCCCAAATCCTCATGAAAGACACCTGGGCATCTCTCCCAGTCCATATCCTATATGGTGTCTTTATCACGGCCTTTGATGGAACTCGGTTGAGTATGAAAGCTGCCGTGTCTAGAGCATATCCCCATAGATATGTCGGAAGATCTGTGTGACTCATCATAGATCGTACCATATCTAATAAGGTATGATTCCTCCTTTCGGATACACCATTCCACTGTGGTGTTCCAGGAGGAGTGAGTTGAGATAAAATCCCACACTCAGCTAAGTAGTCACGAAACTCATGGCTTAAGTATTCACCACCTCGATCTGATCGAAGTACCTTAATACTCTTGCCAAGTTGGTTCTGTACTTCATTCTTGAATTCTTTGAACTTTTCAAAGGATTCAGACTTATGTGTCATCAAGTACACATAACCGTATCTACTGAAATCATCAGTAAATGTGATGAAGTACCTATAACCGCCTCTAGCAGCAACATTGAAAGGGCCACATACATCACTATGTATGAATTCTAACAAATCAGTTGCTCTCTCGCTATGCCCACTAAAGGGCGTCTTGGTCATCTTGCCTCGTAGGCATGACTCGCATATCTCATATGATTCAAAATCAAATGAGTCCAGCAAACCATCCTTATGGAGCTGGGATAAGCGCTTGTCATTTATATGACCTAAGCGACAGTGCCAGAGGTAGGTTTGGTTCATGTCATTTGACTTGAACCTCTTGGTACTAATGTTATAGATAGGGCTCTCAAGGTCTAGAATACAGAGTCCGTTTATTAGTGGTGCACTACAATAGAACATATCTTTTAAATAAACAGAACAACATTTGTCTTTTATTATAAAAGAGTATCCTTTCTTGTCTAAACAAGAAACTGAAACTATGTTCTTAGTAAGAGCAGGCACATAACAACAATCATCTAAATCTAGTACAAGCATAGCTGATAAGTTCCTACAGCAACAGCAGCAACCCGTGCTCCATTGCCTACTCGTAGGTCCACCTCGCCCTTTGCCAATGCTCTGCTATTTCTCAGCGCCTGCACATCAGTACAAATGTGAGAAGCACATCCAGTATCTAATACCCATGATGTAGAAATAGATAGATTGACTTCTATAACATATATACCTGAAGTGGAAGTCTCACTTCGCTTCTTCTTAAGATCTTCCAAGTATACCTTGCAGTTCCTCTTCCAGTGCCCGGTCTGACCGCAGTGGAAACAGGTAGCATCCTTGGCGACCCCTCCTTTAGGCTTCAGTGCCTTGCCTTTGCCCTTGGCTTGGGACTTTCCTTTGCCTTTGGGCTTGCCTTTGCCCTTATGCTTCTGGACCATCAGAATGGGCTTAACCTTCTTAAGGTTAACCTCAGCAGTTCGTAACATACTAAGGAGCTCGGGCAGTGGCTTGTCAATCTCGTTCATGTTATAGTTCAGAACGAATTGACTATAGCTATCCGGCAAGGATTGCAAGATTAAGTCAGTGGCCAGCTCTTGGCCAAGTGGGAACCCCAGTCTTTGTAGGTTCTCTATGTACCCAATCATCTTGAGTACATAAGGACCTACGGGAGCCCCGTCTGACATCTTGCACTGAAACAGTGCCTTAGAGATCTCAAATCTCTCATGCCTCGCTTGTCCCTGATATAGTTGGCGAAGATGCTCAACCATATCAAAAGCGCCCATCAACTCATGTTGCTTCTGAAGCTCTGAGTTCATGGTCGCGAGCATTAGACAGGACACATCTAATGCGTCGTCTTGATGCTTCTTGTAAGCATCTTTGTCTGCTCGCGGGGCATTGGCAGGAGGAGCCTCCGGAATGGGCTGCTCCAGAACATACAGTTTACGTTCCTGGGTGAGAACTATTCTCAAGTTCCTGTACCAGTCCAGGAAATTCGCTCCGTTGAGCTTGTCCTTCTCAAGGACAGATCGCAGGGAGAAGGAATTCGTGTTCGACGTCATGGTTATCTACAACAGAAAATTTGCAGAAATAAATATCATATTCTTTAAAAATCATTTAATTAGGCCTTTAATTAAACGATGCTCCCACTGAATTCTATAATTCTTGTGGGACAAGATCCACATCATACTAACCCTTGAGTTAGCTTTGGCTAATACGCCCAAGGCTTAGTATGATCGGTAGATAATGATTACCAATTACATCTCTATGCAACTCTTGTTTATAGAATCAATATCCGCATTTATATTAAAACTCGAGTTAGCTTTGGCTAATACGCCCGAGAGTTAATATAGATGTGATTTTGACCTATCTTTTCCAACCGTTGGAATAATGCCTATAGTTGACTCGATCCAACCGAGTAACTAGGAATACTCAATCTAATTGAGTTTGTATTCACCCATGCGTTGATAGGCGGGACCAAGATTGTCCCTCCGTACCCTACCAAGATAATATGTATTGCTCTGCTTTGGCAGATTCAACAATACATGTGATCGAGGTAGTGATATGTATCACGGCACGGTTAGGCATTTAGAGTTGGTTTGATCTAGATCTAATCTAATCGAGAAGGATGCATCTTGTGCATGACTTAGATCTAATCTAATCGCAAGGGTGCATCATGTGCACGACTTAGATCTAATCTAATCGTTAAGGCACTAATTAATTAATTAACTATTAAACATGCATCAGATACATAATAATTAATTAATTAATCTATTTGTGATTTAGTCATGGCCCTACTACGATCTTCTCAAGCCAATGAGAAGATCGAATGGTCAACCTAGGGTCAACAGCTTCTCCAAGCTCCTCCCTTTGACCACCTTGTGTTGCTCGTACCCGCCTCGGAACTCCGTCTCGTGTGGACCCTCCACCGCTCCAATTTGTACATTACAATTTGAAACTCGAGTTACATTCGAGTCTAAATCTAATTTACAACAAGAATAAAAGACGAGGCACGACGCGCAGGTCGCGAATAATAAAATAAATACAACATGCGAAAACACATCACGGCACGCAGGCCGTATTATGAATTACAACACAACCAATCATATTGGGTTTTGGGCCATGACTATCACAAAATTAATATATAATTCAAAATTATATATTTTCTTATTTTCTGTAATTCTAAAAATAATTTTTTTTTTAATAATTTTACAAGTAAAATTTCCCGGCGGTCCCGGTTAGCGGTTTCGGACGCAATCGCGGAACGGATCCCCTTGCGGGGCCAGGGGCAGCGCCCCTACCCGCGATCTAACCATCGCGAGGGTCCCATTGCGATCCAACAGCGCCCAAACCCGCTGTCCCAAAACAATTTGGGCCGAGACATTACCGTTTCGGAAAAATCTTCCCGACGGGTTCGTTTTTAGCGATTTCGGGTGCGATCGCGGAGCAAATCCCCTTGCGGGGTTAGGGGCAGCGCCCCTACCCACGATCTAACCATCGTGAGTTGCTCCGTTGTGATCTAAAGGCACCCGAGTCCGCTGTCCCAAAAGATTTTGGGTCGAAACGAAGCCGTTTGGGAAAATTCTTCCCGATAGCCGAAGCCTACAAGTGCCGAGACACTTGTGCTTCGCCTATAAGGAAAAATTACCCATAAAATCATAAAAATTGAATTTTTACAGAAAATCACAGAAGCTTTTTGTTTTCCAAAAATCAAAAACTAATTCGTACAAGTCTTTGCACGTGGCTCTGATACCACTGTTGGGTTCTTCGGACCGCGAAAATCGCTTTTTCGCGTCGCGGAAACCCCGAAGGACCCAAAGCCGTAGATCCGTGCAAAGATTCGTATACAAAATTCAAAAAACTATTTCTTGTACGAGTTCACGAACTGATCTACTACTTAGATCTACGAGGAAAAATATTTACCCTTGTAGCGTGCCTTTCGCAATCCCGCAAGGTCCAAAATCGTCGGAACTCAAGATTGTCAACGTAGACAATCCTCTCTCGGTATCCACACGAACAAGGAGGGTTCTCTAACTCTCAAGGATGGAAGAGAGAGCACCACAAGTGTGCTAGCACTCTCTAGATGCTCTCGAATGGGATTGGAAAGAAGAGAAACGAAGAGAAAACAAGAAGAATCTCACCACTCCTCTAGTAGTCTTCTCCTTTGTGACCTTCACACTCTCTTATTGTCTTGGACTTAACTCACACCTCTCCTCCCAATGAAGTGCACGGCAACCATCAGCCATGGAGAGCCAAAGCAAGAAGGAAGATGATACAATACAACCACATCAATGCACACAAATGAAAAAAAAACTCCACACCATTAAGTGTGGCCGGCCACATAACTCCTCTCATTAATGTGGCCGGCCACATTAAAGAAAGGAGAGTGTAACCTCCAATGAGGTGGCACACCTCATGAGGTGGAGGTGATGTGGCAACTATGTGTCATGCCATGTAGGATGAGTCAACCTACATGATGTGGCAATGCATCAAGTCAAACTTGATGTTTCAACTTCCAATTTGGTCAAGTCAAACTTGACCCAATCTCTTCCTTGTTGAGTTAAATCCAAGCTTTGATTCAAGTCAATTTTAATTTAATGAATCTCAATTCATTAATATAAATTAACTCAATGAATCAAATGTAAATTAGACTCATTCAATGTAAAGCCCGAAAAATTCCCAAATTTATTTTAGAATTATTCTATGATTTTTCTGGAATTATTAGATATTTTTCCGGAATTTTCCGAGTAGCGGGAGTAGCAAAAACAAATAGGTCGCAAAATAGCTTAGGCGGGAATCGAACCCGAGACCTATGGTGTAAGGGATAATGTTAGTAACCAGTTGAACCCAGCAGGGCCGTGCTGAAAGGAAGGAGAACCAAATATATTTATATTAGAGTTGGGTTCATTAAACCACTTAATATAAATAATAAACTTAAGTGGGGTTTGGTTTATTTTGGTTCGGCACCTCTTCACCTCACGACACTTTCTCTTCCAAAACCTCACCGCCGCCTCTCCCTTCTTCTCCTCTTCCTCACGCACGGCACACCAAGGCAAGGGTCCATAGGATCATCTTCCGGCGACGACTCCAACACGAAAGGGGCTCTTCTCCGCGAGAGGAACGCGAAGACGTAAGCGGTTCGTCGAGCGGACAGTTTTCCGGAAACCCTAGCGAATAGGATCGTAAGAAAGCATTACGATTGAGGTAAGAAACCCCTCACCTGCAGTATAATTGCTCTCGGTTGTTAGTTTTGGCGTTAGTTCAGTAATTTTATAGTTTTCGGTTTTAGGGCATGCTTTTAGTGCACGCCAAGCATTCGGTAGAATGCCCATTCGAAGGATGTACCAATAGGCGTCCTAACAGCATATAAAATGTAATAGAAACATTTTATTCAGTTTATTATTAGTTATTACAGCTATATGGATCAGATATCCATTGGGTGGGCTCCCACAGTAGCCTCTAGGTTCAGATAACCTAGCTCTAGGTTCAGATAACCTAGAACAGCAAAGTAAAATTAAGCAGTATTCAGTATTTTACTTTTATTCAGTTGGCATCGTGCTTGGATCAGATATCCATGGGCTGGACTCCCACAATCGTCCCTAGGTTCAGATAACCTAGTAACCCTGCTGGATTCGAACTTGCAATCCCGGGTCTCGTTGTCAGGGCCCAGCAGCATGTTTAGTATTTTCATCTATTATATGTATAGTTTTCAAATTTGAAACCAATGATGAAAACACTAATTTAGCTTTCAGTTCAGTTCAGGTTCAGTTCAGATTTAGACATATGCATGACTAGTTCAGTTTCGTGCTCAGTTTATATGTTATGCCATGTTTCAGTTCCAGTTTATGCTTGGTTTGATATGCCATGCCATGCTTGCATGTTCAGTATGTTTTTTTCAAACAACATGATTTAAAATCATAATTGCATCGTATGCATGATTTAGTGAGGTAGATGGTTTCTTACTAAGCTTTAAGCTTACAGGTACTACTTTTCTTATACTGCAGATACAGGTAAAAGAAAAGTGGACTAGCGGAGGCTGGAGGGCGATGCTACAATGATGTGTGTGTGCAAGGGGTCTGGAATAAAGATCCTAGGGATCTAAACAGCTTAAATTTCAGCATTTAGGTTTCAGTTTGCTTAATGTTCACTTTTGAGCTCGTTAAATGTTTTAATCCAATAAAACTATGCACTATTCAGTTTGTCAAGTTTAGAATGCATGTAGGTTCATGTTAGAATGTTTTTCATGTATTTAAAATTCATATCTGTGAGTTGTGGCACGTTTTAGTGCCGGAAAGTCCTGAAATCAGAAACTCTGATTTCATATCAGAGTTGGATCGGTCTGACCGATCCGTTCTGATATCGAGATCCGAGGATCGGTCGGACCGATCGAGCCTCTGATATACTCAGTATGCTATCGATCGATCGTCCGATCGATCCAAAGCCCAGAGAGTTCGGGACGAAATCTGCGGTCGCTGATCGGTCGGCCGATCGGTGAAACTGAATCGATCGACGGCCGACCCGCAGGCAAACGTAAACATAAGAGTGCATCGGTCTACCGACCGTCGGTGCTCTGAATCGTCGATGAACCGATCCGATTAATAACGAGCACGGAGGCTCACCGATCGGTCTCCCGACCGATCAACGTGTGCCAGTATCAGCTGGAACGATCTGTGAATCGTTCCGAAGGCTCAATCGACTTACGGATCGGTTGAAATGTCTGATTACAGCTAGCAGGACCTTCAAGAGGCATAGATTGTCTCTCCTAGTATGTGTACAACACTTAGGTACTCTTAGAATGTCAAGTTGAGACTTTACAGTAATTAGTTTAGCAAATTTCAAATTTGCTCAGTTTTCCGCACAGCATTTTCAGTAGTTAATGTAGCGATCTGGCTCACAGCCTAGTACCCAGGAGTTGGGTCGTTACAGAGTGGTATCAGAGCCAGGTTCCTTACTTCCTACACACACATCAGCATTGTGCCTACAGCTTCCAAGTAAGAACATCTCTCACTCAGTTTGTTTTCAGCTTTCATATCAGTTATGTGTGCTTCCATGTTTGCTCTCATGTTGGTAGTTAATTAATTTATGTTTACAGTGATAGTATTTAACATGTTACCAGTAGTTAACTATAACATGATAGCTTAGTTATATATATGTGTTCTCTGCTATTTAGAAAATGGTACGAGGACGTCCAGCTAAGAAAGCAGCAGCGGCTGAGCCCCAGCATGAGTTAGCTGAACAGCAGCAGGAGATAGCCTCCTTAAAGGCTAACCAGCAGACTACTCCCCCAGTCACTCCAGTACCGAACCTCACGACTCCAGTAATCACAGAGGTAGTACCAGCTCAGCCTGCAGTACCGGTCCCAGTAGCCCCAGTAGCAGGGGCTAAGAGAGAAGCTTACCTTATCCAGTGGCAGAGAATTAAGCCCGAGAACTTCTCAGGCACCAGCGAACCATGGGATGCTCAGGCATGGTTTAAAACACTGGAAAGCACGATGGAACTTCTAGACTGGCCAGAGCACGAAAAGGTGAAGTGTGCCTCCTTCTGTTTAACAGGAGACGCACGCATGTGGTGGGAGCGGATTAAATCGAAGTGGCCAGTAAACCAGATGACATGGGCCAACTTCGAGAAAGAATTCTTCGAGGAATTCTTTCATATGCAAGTCACAAACCGACACTATGACGAGTTTACAGAATTTCGTCAGGGCAACCTATCAGTTCAGGAGGCCGTGAAGAAATTCAACAGGTTGGCCCGTCTGTGTCCAGAACTAGTCAGCTCAGAGAAGGAACGAGTACGCTTGATGCTGAAGATGCTCAGACCAGAGATCGCAATGAATGTGGCTGGTGGCGTTCATAGGCCACAAACCACAGAGGAGCTAGTGAGTAGTGCTCTGATCACCGAGCACTATCAGCACAATATCACCCAGCAGAAGCAGGTTTCCACAGAGCCCAAGGGACAAACTAGCTCAGGTATTCAGCAGAAACAACAGGGACATAGCTCCAACTGGAAGGGGAAACGCAAGGCAAGTAGTGACCCAAAAGGAGGACCAGCTGGAAAACATTCCAGACATCCCAAGTGTGCTACTTGTGGGAAACATCATCCAGGAGTTTGCCGCAAGGGTACGCGAGGTTGTTTTGAATGTGGACAGGAAGGGCACATGCCCGAACAAGAACAGTCTTCCTCCGCCTCAGCCGATACAGTATGGAGCTCAGCCAGCCCAGCTACACCAGATGTATGCTGTCTTAGATGGTCCACAGATCAGTCAGGGCAGATTAGAAGCCCCCACAGCTACCACAAATGCCAGGATTTTCTCACTGACCAGAGAGGACGTAGCAAATGCCTCGACAGTTGTCACAGGTCAGATCAGTATTTTTCAGCATAATGCAACTGTCTTATTCGATACTGGGGCAACCCACTCTTATGTATCCAGGGCATTTGCCGAGAAACTAGCAACACCTCCAGAAGTACTCAATAGTCAGTTTCTGACAACGCTACCCTCAGGAGACATTATGGCATCTACGCACTGGCTCAGAGCAGTGCCAGTCATTATAGCAGACAGGGAGCTTTTTGGTGATCTGATAGTGCTAGAAATGACTGACTACGATGTCATCTTTGGAATGGATTTTCTGATCAGATACGGCGCTTTTATAGAGTGCCGTAAACAGAAAGTCATATTCCAACCTGAAGTAGGAGTACAGTTTGAGTACACGGGGAAGCCAAAGAGGAAAGCCAGGAAGTTTCTCTCAGCATTGAAAGCACAACAACTATTGGATTCAGGATGCATGGGATTTTTAGCAAATGTAGTCAACACCAGCCAGGACAAGAACCAACAGCTATCAGAGGTTCGAGTCGTTTGTGACTACCCAGCAGTCTTCCCTGAAGAGCTACCAGGCTTAGCACCAGACAGGGAGATTGAATTCGAGATAGAGCTCATTCCCGGCACAAATCCAATTTCCAAGGCACCATATCGCATGGCTCCAGCAGAACTGAAGGAACTTCAGGAGCTTCTTGACAAGGGTTTCATACGCCCTAGTCACTCACCATGGGAGCACCTGTGTTGTTTGTGAAGAAGAAGGATGGAAGCATGCGCTTATGCATAGACTACCGTGCCTTGAACCAGGTCACAATTAAAAACAGGTACCCTCTTCCCAGGATAGATGACCTGTTTGACCAGCTAAAGGGAGCCACAGTGTTCTCTAAAATTGACCTCAGATCAGGATATCACCAGGTTAGAGTCAAGGAAGGTGATATACCTAAAACAGCTTTCAGGACCAGATACGGACACTATGAGTTCGTAGTCATGCCTTTTGGCGTGACAAATGCTCCAGCTACTTTCATGGACCTCATGAACAGGGTATTCAGAGAATACTTAGACAAGTTTGTCATCGTGTTCATCGATGACATTCTTATCTATTCAGGCACTCAGGAGGACCATGCAGAGCATCTGAAAACAGTTTTGCAGATCCTTCAGCAGAACCAGTTGTACGCCAAATTCACGAAATGTGAATTCTGGCTAGACCAGGTAGCCTTTCTCGGTCACATCATCTCCAAAGATGGTGTTATGGTAGATCCCAGCAAGATAGAAGCAGTAAGTAACTGGAAGAGACCCAGGAACGCCAGTGAAATCAGAAGCTTTCTGGGATTAGCAGGCTACTACAGGAAATTCGTAGAGGACTTCTCCAGGATAGCCTCCCCACTGACAGCTCTCACCAGGAAGAACAAGAAATTTCAGTGGACAGAGGACTGCGAGAACAGCTTCAGCGAACTAAAACGGAGATTGACCAGTGCTCCTATTTTAGCTATACCAGAAAACACAGACAGCTTCGACATCTACAGTGACGCCTCTAAATTGGGATTAGGAGCAGTACTGATGCAGCAGGGCAAGGTGATCGCCTATGCCTCCAGACAACTCAAGGATTATGAGAGGAACTATCCTACTCACGACCTTGAGCTTGCAGCGGTGGTGTTCGCTCTCAAGATTTGGAGACATTATTTGTACGGAGCTCAGTGCAGAGTGTATACAGATCATCAAAGTCTGAAGTATTTCTTTACTCAGAAGGATCTGAATATGCGACAGCGTAGATGGTTAGAACTAGTCAAAGATTATGACATAGATATCCTCTACCATCCAGGAAAAGCTAATAAGGTAGCAGACGCACTCAGCAGAAAGTCCAGTGCTACCTTATTATCTTTAGCAGCTATGTCACCACCCCTAAGGAAGGAGATTACGGCCTTTAGTCTCGAGCTTATAGTCGGACAACTTTCCACTATGACCTTAGAGTCTACCTTGCTTGGTGATATTCAGTCAGCTCAGGATCAGGACCCCGAAATTCAGAAAATCAAGCAAGGGCTAGCAGAATCGGAAAGTGGAGAATTCAGAGTGTCCGACAGCGGGGTGTTGTATTTTGGCGACAGACTCTGTGTTCCAGATCAGGAGGAGCTACGGAGACAGATTTTAGATGAGGCTCACAGGACTCCCTATGCGATGCATCCAGGCTCCACCAAAATGTATCAAGACCTGAAGAAACATTTTTGGTGGCCCGGGATGAAGCGAGACATCGCCAGATATGTTAGCATCTGCCTCACCTGTCAGAGGGTCAAGGCAGAACATCAGCGACCAGGAGGAGTTCTGTAGCCTATACAGATTCCAGAATGGAAGTGGGAGGATATCTCCATGGATTTCATAGTGGGACTACCCAGAACCACGAATGGTTTTGACGCCATCTGGGTAATAGTCGACAGGTTGACTAAATCAGCCCACTTTTTAGCTATCAGAATATCCTATCCCATGGAGCAGCTAGCTCAGTTGTATCTCAAGGAGATTGTCAGGCTGCATGGAGTCCCACGAACCATTATATCAGACAGAGACAGCAGGTTCACATCACACTTCTGGAAGTGTGTACAGTCAGCTATGGGCACCCAGTTAAAATTCAGCACGGCCTTCCATCCTCAGACAGATGGACAGACGGAGCGAGTAAATCAGGTACTCGAAGATATGCTCCGAGCTTGTGCCCTAGATTTCAAGGGAAGTTGGTGCAAATATCTGAGTCTAGCAGAATTTGCATACAACAACAGTTATCAGGCTACTATCGGCATGGCACCTTATGAGGCACTCTATGGGCGGAGGTGCAGATCACCAATCTGCTGGTATGAGAGTGGCGAACAGAAGGAACTAGAGCTTCAAACAGATCTAGTAGCAGATACCACAGCAGCCATACAGCAGATTCGCCAGAGGATAGAGACAGCACAGAGCCGTCAGAAGAGCTATGCTGATACACGACGCAGACCCCTAGAGTTCTCAGATGGGGATACAGTTTTCCTCAGAGTAGCTCCCATGAAGGGAGTCATGCGTTTCGGGAAGAAGGGCAAGCTAGCTCCCAGATATGTGGGACCATACCTTATCACGAAGAGAGTGGGCAAGGTAGCATATGAGCTAGAGCTACCTCAGGAGATGTCAGCGGTCCACAACGTATTCCATGTCTCCATGCTGAAGAAGCATATTCCAGACGCCACCCAGGTGATTGAGCCCCAGTTGGTACAGGTCCGTGATGATCTCAGCTATGACAGTCGGCCTATTCAGATAATAGACCGAGCAGTAAAGAAATTACGGAACAAGGAAGTACCATTAGTTAAAGTCAGCTGGCAAAATCACACAGCAGCAGAGGCGACTTGGGAGACAGAGGCCAGCATGAGACAGAAGTACCCAGAATTGTTTTAAGTTCGGGGACGAACTTTTTATAAGGTATGGGGGATTGTAAAGCCCGAAAAATTCCCAAATTTATTTTAGAATTATTCTATGATTTTTCTGGAATTATTAGATATTTTTCCGGAATTTTCCGAGTAGCGGGAGTAGCAAAAACAAATAGGTCGCAAAATAGCTTAGGCGGGAATCGAACCCGAGACCTATGGTGTAAGGGATAATGTTAGTAACCAGTTGAACCAAGCAGGGCCGTGCTGAAAGGAAGGAGAACCAAATATATTTATATTAGAGTTGGGTTCATTAAACCACTTAATATAAATAATAAACTTAAGTGGGGTTTGGTTTATTTTGGTTCGGCACCTCTTCACCTCACGACACTTTCTCTTCCAAAACCTCACCGCCGCCTCTCCCTTCTTCTCCTCTTCCTCACGCACGGCACACCAAGGCAAGGGTCCATAGGATCATCTTCCGGCGACGACTCCAACACGAAAGGGGCTCTTCTCCGCGAGAGGAACGCGAAGACGTAAGCGGTTCGTCGAGCGGACAGTTTTCCGGAAACCCCTAGCGAATAGAATCGTAAGAAAACCTTACGATTGAGGTAAGAAACCCCTCACCTGCAGTATAATTGCTCTCGCTTGTTAGTTTTGGCGTTAGTTCAGTAATTTTATAGTTTTCAGTTTTAGGGCATGCTTTTAGTGCACGCCAAGCATTCGGTAGAATGCCCAGTTCAGAAGGATGTACCAATAGGCGTCCTAACAGCATATAAAATGTAATAGAAACATTTTATTCAGTTTATTATTAGTTATTACAGCTATATGGATCAGATATCCATTGGGTGGGCTCCCACAGTAGCCTCTAGGTTCAGATAACCTAGCTCTAGGTTCAGATAACCTAGAACAACAAAGTAAAATTAAACAGTATTCAGTATTTTACTTTTATTCAGTTGGCATCGTGCTTGGATCAGATATCCATGGGCTGGACTCCCACAGTCGTCCCTAGGTTCAGATAACCTAGTAACCCTGCTGGATTCGGAACTTGCAATCCCGGGTCTCGTAGGGATGCGCGCACAGTAAGCACAGTTGCCAGGGCCCAGCAGCATGTTTAGTATTTTCATCTATTATATGTATAGTTTTCAAATTTGAAACCAGTGATGAAAACACTAATTTAGCTTTCAGTTCAGTTCAGGTTCAATTTACATGATTTGAGTTCATGTACAGATTTAGACATATGCATGACTAGTTCAGTTTCATGCTCAGTTTATATGTTATGCCATGTTTCAGTTCCAGTTTATGCTTGGTTTGATATGCCATGCCATGCTTGCATGTTCAGTATGTTTTTTTCAAACAACATGATTTAAAATCATAATTGCATCGTATGCATGATTTAGTGAGGTAGATGGTTTCTTACTAAGCTTTAAGCTTACAGGTACTACTTTTCTTATACTGCAGATACAGGTAAAAGAAAAGTGGACTAGCGGAGGCTGGAGGGCGATGCTACAATGATGTGTGTGTGCAAGGGGTCTGGAATAAAGATCCTAGGGATCTAAACAACTTAAATTTCAGCATTTAGGTTTCAGTTTGCTTAATGTTCACTTTTGAGCTCGTTAAATGTTTTAATCCAATAAAACTATGCACTATTCAGTTTGTCAAGTTTAGAATGCATGTAGGTTCATGTTAGAATGTTTTCATGTATTTAAAATTCATATCTGTGAGTTGTGGCACGTTTTAGTGCCGGAAAGTCCTGAAATCAGAAACTCTGATTTCATATCAGAGTTGGATCGGTCTGCCGACCGATCCGTTACAGTATCAGGATCCAGGATCGGTCAGCCGACCGATCCAGAGGCATACAGTATACTACTGTATGCTATCTGATCGGTCGTCCGATCGATCCAGCACCGAACAGAGAGTTCGGGACGAAATCTGCAGTCGCTGATCGGTCGGCCGACCGATCAGTGAGAAGCTGGATCGGTCGACAGACCGACCCAGAGGCGAACAGAAACATAAGAAGTGCACTGATCGGTCTACCGACCGATCAGGGTGCTTCTGGATCGGTCGGTAGACCGATCCAGTTGTGAACAGAACGCAGCAGAAGCACGGAGGCTCACTGATCGGTCTCCCGACCGATCCAGAGGGTGCCTCCGTGCCAGTATTAGCTGGAACGATCTGTGAATCGTTCTGAAGGCTCAATCGACTTACGGATCGGTTGAAATGTCTGATTACAGCTAGCAGGACCTTCAAGAGGCATAGATTGTCTCTCCTAGTATGTGTACAACACTTAGGTACTCTTAGAATGTCAAGTTGAGACTTTACAGTAATTAGTTTAGCAAATTTCAAATTTGCTCAGTTTTCCGCACAGCATTTTCAGTAGTTAATGTAGCGATCTGGCTCACAGCCTAGTACCCAGGAGTTGGGTCGTTACATTCAACAATTGAATCTAATTGAGTCTAACTCAATAAGTCTAATTCGAATCCAATCTTTGGTTCATCATATGAACCTAATCCTATTGGTTCATCATATGAACCTAATCTCCATCCACATGTTCTTTGTGTGTGACCCAATAGGTTCTTGTAACGTTGGCAATGTTTCTAAACTCTTTTAGAAACATAAGCAATGAGCGGCATCTAGCAATACATCATTGCTACCCAAGTTACAAGAAATGTTGAGATCCAACATCACCTTGTGACTACTAATTGTGACTCCTCACAATATGTGACATTGTCCTTCTATCCTAGACATCTAGATTGATCAATATAAGGCATAGACCGTGTCATCCTCTAATCAATCTAAATCTTGAACTCCAAGTAGACTCACTCGATCAAATGAGCTCAACATCTAATGTTGACTCATTTGGGCATAGCCATGCACTTCGTGGTCTAACTCTATCAAGAATATTGATGTCGCTCCCGTCATATGGGAGGGATAGATCCCATCTACATCACTCACATCCCTCTGCATAATTTGTTACATAACCAGTAATCGCCTTTATAGTCCACCCTGTTACGGGTAACGTTTGACGAAACCAAAGTACATAACTCCTTATGTAGGGATCCATGGTGACTTCAGGTCTAAGGACTAATAGTCATACTAATAGCCACATGAGAAAGTATATGACACTCATATAACGATCCATGATACTTTCTCATGGCGGGTCATTCAGTATACATTCTCCAATATATACCCATGTATCAACTTGATATCTCCATATCCATGACTTGTGAAATCAAGTCATCGAGTTGACCTACATGCTAGTCTTATTGCATTAACATCGTCCCTGAATATTAATACTCGACTAGGAATGATTAAGAGTAGTGTTCCCTATATCATCTCACTATCGATTCAACCAATCGATTGATATAGGTAAGAATGATCTACTCAAGGACGTTACTATACTTAGTTTATTTGGCACTAAAACAAATAAGCATAATAACCAAACTATTGCCTTTATTAATATAAGAATATGATATACATGAGTCCATACAATCATCAAATGATTGGCTCTAGGGCTCTAACTAACAATAGTAATGTATAAGTAGTAAACATTTGTTCAATTGTTAAAGCACAACTAGAACTTGCACCACATGGTTCGGTAATGAAATTTTGATCCGTTGCATCAATTACCATCCTTTGATATGAATTTAGTTAATTATAATAACTTTGATCCCCACTAACTAAGACTTGCATGTTTCGTCCATAATCCTCATCAGATATAAACAGTTCATCATGATATGTCCAATTATAATAATTCGAGATAAAACTAAATCTGCAAAGATGCTCTGAAACTTGTTCGCATTATAAAAAATTGTCACTATAACACTTTCGACACAGACATCTTATCTTATTGTCATCTATACACTCAACAATACTTGATGTAAAATTCAAAAATTAGTTCAATCTAGTCACAAACTCATCAGTTAAATCTCGATGGTCAAGTAAATTCTTTTTATACATCAAACTTCTTTCATTCTACATTTTGTCTGTTACCAATTTATTACAACATTAATAAAAACTACTACACATAAAAACTAGACAATACTAATGGGTTCACATACAAATGAAGAGAAAATGTAACATATAAAATCAATAACATGAGATAGTACACTAATGCTATCATTATTCAAGCAACTGATGTAGATATACCTAACAAAGGTTTACAAAGACGAGTATCTCTCCAAATATGTCAAATATAGACATGCACAAACTATATTACAATAACATAGTACAATAACAAATAGAAAAATCCATTGATAGCCGCAGCTAGCAAAGGTCGGCCTCGACCGGGCGCACTGGCCATGGGTGGGCACAGCCAGCCAAGGTCAGCCTTGACCTGCCTTGGCCGACCGTAGCCACCCAAGGCCATTCATGGTCGATCGCGACCTGCTGCAGCCGCTAAGGCTAGTCGTGGTCAGTCGCAGCCAGCCAAGCCCGATTGCTAGACGGAGAGGAGAGAAAAGGGTAAGGGGAGAGAGAGGGAGCTGACTAGCCGGAGATTGTCACTAAGAGGAATCGTCGTCGCCGAGGGGGAAAAAAGGATAGGGCTAGGGGGAATTGGTCAAGTTGAGAGTTTTTAGGGCTTTTACGATGAAAATATTTTCATTACCAAATTCGAAGCAGAATTGGCGATAAATCCATGAATTCATTGTAGATTATTAATAAAAATAAAAAAAATGTGTCTAAAATGGTAGATGGACCTAAAGAGCTCGGAATAATATGAAATCAGTTTCTATGTGTTCGTATAAATCTCCTGATTATATAAATGCCCTTAAACATTAATTTAACCAAATATATTGAGAGCAGTGATTTTTTTAATATGAATTAGATTTTTTTTATATATTTGTATTAAAAAATCACTAATTTCAATATATTTGATCAAATTAATATTTAAGACATGAATATAATTATTATGAGCTCTCTAGGTTCATCTGTCATTTCTGACACATTTATTTTTATTTTTATTTTTTTTACCAATCTGTAAATTTGTGACGAATCTATGAATTTTTCACCAAAACAACAACAAATAAACAAATTCATCGTAGAATAGTTAATATTTTAAACTAAAAAAAATATCTTTGAAATCAGATGATGGATCTAAAAAGCTCAGAATGACATGAAAATAGTTCCTATGTGTTCGTCTAATTCTCCTAATTATATACATGTCCTCAAATATCAATTTAACCAAATATCTTGAGTTCAATAATTTTTTAATATCAAAATGACTCTAAAATGTTCAATCAATAACTCTTTATTATTTTTACTAGGTCATAAGTCGATTAAAGTTCATCTAATTGACTTAGGTATGAAAAAAATATTTTGTCAAATTAATGTTTGAAGGCATGGATATAATTAGAAGAACTGGACAAATATATAGAAAATAGTTTCATATCATTCTAAGCTCTTTAGGTGCATTTGTGGTTTCACACATTTATTTATTTATTTATTATGAATTTGCAATGAATCCATGGATTCATCACAGATTTAGCGATGAAACCTTGGATTCGTTGCAGATTGGCTAGATCAATTCCATATAAACTCAAGTTGTTGTGACAAATTCAGAATTCATTGCATACTTTGCAATGAATATCATTTTCGTTGTAAAATTTACAACAAATATGGAATTTGTTGTAAATTTTACCATGAAGATCGAATTTCGTCATTAATTGGCAACTAATTTTCGACAACATATTATTTGTTACTAATTTCGTTACAAATTTTGTTACAAATATTAATTGGAACGTATTTCGTTACTAATTTTGTTACAAATTAGTGACGATTTATTTTTCATTGCTAAATTTGTTGCAAATTAGGGATGGAAAATTTTTGTCCCAAAATCATGATTTTTTAATAGTGTTACTAAATTTAATAAATAATATTTATATTTATAAAAAAAAAAAGTGTGCATTATTTTTTCATAAACGACATCTATATCGGTATTCCACCTTGGAGCAATTTTGATGGTGTAGCTTGGTCGAAGTTGCTAGCCTATAGATGATAACGCTCATTCTAGTATCATCAGCTCCCTTGCTAAATATAGACGAATAAATCATGAGGGGTTTGCACAATAATAATAGTGCATGCAAGGAAATGAGGTAACCAGTCGGGATTTTCACACCTGTTAAAAATCAACCCAGATTTATCTATGATAATACCATCGCTGTTTGAAGCATCTGCGCTAGCCTGGGAGGCATTGGTCGAAGTTGCTCATGCCCTTTAGAAAATTATATCTCCAAGGTGGAATAGAATATAAAAGTCCATCTCATTTAGAAAGATCTCGTCAATATAAAATCTCAAAAAAAAAAAAATCATATTAAATTAGATTTATTATACACAATCTTATTCTTAATTAAAAAGATATATTAGATTTATTATAAGTAATCTTATTCGTAATTAATTGTTTTCAATACTTAAACTCGTAACCTTCAAGTAACTTTATTATTGTGTCAACCTCCCCTCAACTTTAATTGATATTACAATTGATATTTTAAAATTTTTAATTTTTAATATATTAATACAAGGTATCAATCAATTGTGTAAATACCTACTTCAATAGAACAAATGCATCGAACAAAAATGAAGAACAAACACAATTGTCTTCTATTTTCATGGATTTAAACAAATACTACAAGATTCAGCTAAAGTTCTCTTAAGAGAGCAAAACAGGCCTTGTTATGCAATTTGATATGCATAAACTACATATAGTACTGCCGAGATCAATTCGACATGCAATGCACATGCGGAAGAAAATGATATATTGCAGTAGCAGCAATTTACCGAAAACTCGATTGTGAACGACCTTCAATCAAGCAACTTCAAGATCAGACTCTTCCTCAATGCATCGTTAGCCATCAGTTGTGCGGACATAGCCTTGTTAGGGAACATGTTGTCCGCTTTCATGCGTTCCAAGAAGCCATAGGCAGGTGTCTTTGCATTCACATAGGTCTGGAGCAGAGACTGGTATTGCTTGACTCTACTGGCATAGCCGAACTGCTTCAGCATGTGGAAAATCTTTTCGGCATTATGGATATCGCCCCTTTTAGCATATTGATTCATTACGGTTATAAAAGAGCCATAGAGAGGTCTAATCTTGCTTTGGTGAAAAGCCTCGTGCAATACCAAGTCCGCTTTCTGCACCTCCCCTGATTCGACGTAAAAGTTCACAAGTGCATTCCAATTGAAAGGACCATTTCGGTATCTGCTTTCAGACATCCGATTAACCAGTTCCTTTCCTTTGGCCAACAGCTTGTGGTTTGCATAAACCTTTAACATGGCGCCGTAGTACTTGGAAGAAAAATTCCAAGTCTCGACCATCTTCTCGAAGACTTCCTCCGCCTTTTCGATTTGCCCAAGCTTACCCCAAGCCACTATTGCAGCTATGCACTCACCCAGATAAGGTTTTGTATCGCACACTTTCCATATTCTAGCAACATCGTCTGCTTTGCCCAAGGCAGCATACAGAGGGAGAAGAACTTTGCAAATGTAGCGATTCTCCTGGATGCCATCACTTTCAATCTCTTTCAATGCTGCTTCTGCTTTTTCCTTCAAACCAGCTAATACGTAAGCTTTTGCAACCGAGGACTTGATCATCAAATCAGGTTCCACACTTTCAGATTTCATCAGCTCCATAATTTGCTCAATACCCGATATGTCACAGAATGTGCCTTTAACATCGACTAGTATCTTATAAGTGAAGAGCGTAGGTTTTATATTTTCCTTTTCCATCATAAAGAGTACATCAGCAATCTTTTTCCGGGCTACCCGTTTGTAGAGCAGCAACAACTGGTTACAAGCAAAAGCTGTGATTGGAAGATGGAGATCTCTGATTTTGTCAAACACTTCTTCTGCTTTCTTGACATTAACAGCAGCAACATAATTAGCCAACAAAGCTCCGTAAACCACCTCATTCCTGAAACATTCTGGGATTTTATCGATGTACTTTTCAGCCTTTTGTAGACCATTAACCTTTGCAATCAAATCCAAATGAGAAGCGTAGTCCCTCTCGACGAATTCAATTTTCTTACTAGCTTCTAGCCATTCAACAAACTGAAAATGTCAATAAAAAAAAGTCAAGAATTTTAGACAAAAAAAAAACTCGAAAAGGAACATATAGGTAAAAGCATGATAAACGAATGTGAATTAAGCAAAGATATACATAAGCATTTTCATTCATTTCATTACATATACAAAACCAATGTCTAAATAACTATAAATGTCGAACTACCATTGAAAAACACACATTTTTGTTGTTCCAACTGCTTATGCAAGTTCCAGTTTTTTAAAAAGTCATTATAGAAAATGGAGGATAATTTGATTCAGCAGACTTTGATTGTGCAAAATGTAATGGTCCTCAAAGTGAAGACAAGCTGCGTCCCTACTACGACTTCAATGCTTTTAATGGATTAACATTTAACACAATACAGACCGCATTCGGTCCTGGCACAGCGGGCAATTTGCTTTTTGCTCAAGCATGTTCAATGCATTTAAATTAGACAATAGTATAAACAACAGGGTGCACCTGCTTGGGATAGTATATAATGATGCAGTACCAGGATGAATAGAACTTACAAAAAGAACTAAATATTATAAAAACTGAAAATTGCAAGCCCCGATCAAAATCTAAGAAAGAAGTCGTTTGTATGCTTTGGCCATACAATCCGACAACTCAAAAGGGAAAGCCCTAGTCCACTTTGTCGGTCAATTAATACACCAGAGGTTAAAATCAATTTTAAAAACATCATAATTTTATGTAAGTATTAGATACAATCACCTGCAGTGCCATTGGGTAAACACGTCGCTTCCTCAGATTATACACAGCAAGAGATATCTCATCTCTCCCAAGAGATTTCCCTTCCTCAACATACTTATCAAGTGTTCTCGTTAAAGAATTCCTTGGAGTGTCCATTATTATCTGGAAAATTGGAGAATGTGAGAGCCTTAACCGCTCCTTTTTTGCCCCACCTTCACTTGCTTCAACATCTACCAAGTCGAGTGAACTAACTGCAGATTCATCATATTCTTCAGATAACTCCCCTTCGGAAATGAGCTCTTCATCATCTTCTTTGCATGAACCATCCACAGAATCAACAGATTCCAGTGGTACCTCCAGATCGGAAAACCCATCTTCTAGATCGTCTTCCTTATCACCTGAATTTGCTCCAGCCTTAGAAGATAAATATCGACTCCAGAGGACAGGTTTCAGAGAAATGGGCCCACGTGTATATGACTTCAGTTGAATTGAGCTGCTATTTATATTAGAGCCTTCTGAGTACAAGCGCTCTCCATGCTTTAAAGTACTACTGCGTACAGTTTCGCTCAAGGTAGGAAAACCAATGCAGTTGCTCCTGAAATTTGAATGCGAAAACCAGAATTATATTCTAACCTACATTACAAAAACCATGAATGTGCTCCCAGCAACCCATACTAGGTAACAGAAAATTTGATGATAATATATTAGGGAAAAAAACATGTCCTTGAAAACATGCATATTTTGGAGGAAGGATTGACTCTTAAGAAAGCAAAGACAAAAAAGATTAAAAGAACTAGGATGATAGTGATTAGCAATATAACCAAGTGCTTCTTTTATGTTGAAACAAATTAAATCTGACAATTATATTAAGTTGTATTGGACCTCAATTTGGCAATGATAGCCAAATGAATATAAGTAGTGCTGAGTTTGTGATATGGTCCCGAGTATAGGATTGAGTCACAGGTCGAGATCCGGATCCGTACTTAGTCATGCAACACAAAAGGGGGAAAAGGAGAAGGGAAGACTCGTCCTAGACAGAGTCCCAATTACTTAATTTTTCTTCTCCTCTTCATTGATAATAACACTCCTTTTATAAAGAGTTAATTACATGGACTATTCAAGGAGAAAAAGGAAAAGACAATCCCTACAGGAAACAAGAAATCAAATAAATAAATGTCCTTTATTTATTTCTACTTATAACGGTAGCAAATTTGGATAGTAGCAGAATTTGGACAGCAACCAGATGGGCAGTAGATTTATTCAATAGCTAATTAGGTAGTAGCAGATTCCAAATTGACAAATTAGGTAGTAGCAGATTTATTCCAAACTAGTAATTTGCTTCCGATTATAGTGGCGTCCAACAAAGGCGTCCACATCATCACTCCCCTCCTCGATGTTGAGCTTGTCCTCAAGCTCGAAGGTTGGGTAGATGGAGAGGAACTTCCCGGCCGGTTCCCAAGTAGCATCTTCAATGGAGAAACCTGCCCAATGCACTAAGTACTCCCGTGTCCCTCTGTTAAGACGGCTGCGCAGAATTGTCTGGGAACAAGTAAAGCTTGGCCTTCACACATCTGAGGTAAGGTTGAAGTAGACATGCTGATTGCAAGTTCTGCCATTTGTTACGCTGACAAGTAACACATTGTCGCACAAAGGTCAAGATATCCCACTTCATACCTGGCCAATAGAAGTCGGCACGAAGACGGTGTGATGTCTTCTGTATCCCCTCATGCCCCGCCTCATGAAAAACTGCGACCACTGTGGGAAGCAACGGAGATTTGCCGGGAAGGAAAACCCGACCCTTGTAGAAGATTAAACCATCCCGAGTTTCCCACTCGGGCCCCTCCTCTCCACTTTGAACTCGACGTAGTAACCCGAACAGCTCAGAATTAGAGTTCACTTCGCTTCGTATCTTATCAAAGATCTCTGCACAAGGAATAGAAAGAGTCATTATAATAAGTTCCTCCTCATGACAGCGGGAGAGGGCGTCTGCGACCCGATTCAAATGGCCCGCCTTAAATTCCACCCGGAAGTCGAACCCCATCAACTTGCTAATCCAATGTTGTTGGGGTGATGTGGTGATGCGCTACTCCAACAAGTACTTCAAACTATAATGGTCTGTTCGTATCAGAAAGTGGTGACCCCACAAGTACGGCCTCCAAGGGATAACGGCTTTGGCCAAACCAATGAGTTCTCGTTCATATGCTATTAATTTGAGATGATGCTCTGCTATTTTTCGACTGAAAAAAGCAATGGGGTGCCCTAGTTGTTGAAGAACTGCTCCAAATCCACTCCCTAAAGCGTCACACTCCACTACAAATTCTTCGGAAAAATTAGGCAAACTAAGCACTAGTGCTTGTGATAGAGACTTCCTTAATTGCCCAAATGTCTCTTCAGCCTCTTCGGACCATTGGAATGCATTCTTCCTAAGAAGACTCGTGAGAGGGGTTGTGATTTGCCCGTAAGCCTGGATGAATTTGCGGTAGTAGCCTATTAGTTTGAGAAATCCCCTGAGAGCTTTGCAAGTTTGAGGTCTGGGTCACTCCTCAATCACCTGGATTTTGTTGCGATCCACCTCGACCCCTCGGGAATGGATAACATGACCCATGTAGGATACTTGGGACTGACCAAAGAAACACTTGGATTTTTTTTAGAAATAAAAGGTTAGCCTTTAACAATTCAAAGACAAGCCGACAATGTCCTAAGTGAGTATCCCCCATGGAGCTATGGCTAGAAGATTTCATTCATTAATGCTTGAAAGATTGACGGGGCGTTGGTGAGGCCGAACGGCATGACCAGAAACTCAAAGTGTCCATGGTGGGTACGGAAGGTTGTCTTCTCAATATCCCTCGGGTCCATCAGAATCTAGTGGTATCCGGAGTGCAAGTCTAGTTTGGTGAAGTACTGCGCCCCATGGAGCTCGTCAAGTAATTCCTCCACTATTGGAATGGGAAACTTGTCCTTAACCATACGGTTGTTGAGCTCACGATAATCGATACAGAAATGCCATGAGCCATCCTATTTTTTTACCAGAAGAACTGATGACGAAAAAGGCGACATACTAGAGCGGATGATACCCTGGATGAGCATCTGAGTGCATTGCACTCGATCTCATCCTTCTGCAGCTGCGGATAGCAGTAAGGGCGGACCACCACGGGGGGGATCCTGGCAAGAGCGTTATACGGTGATCACATTTTCGAGGTGGAGGGAGGCCTGTAGGTTCTTGAAACAAGTCATCGTAATCCTCAAGAAATGACTCCAGTTGTTTCCCGTCGATACGAAGATCTTCAACTAGCCCTGAGTGAATAAGTCAACTTGATGTTGTGGTCGGAGGACTAACGTCCGATCGAGGTGAGATTGAAATTGGGGCTGGTAGCCTTAACTCCAAAACCTTTTTCCTCCAGATTTGCTAGCTCTCCCAAAGGGTTGTTGCTTAGAGGCGGTCCAAAGCAGATATGACAGTGGTCTCTGAACTGCTTCCAAGTCATCTCTGGCTCTTCTTGCTCTACCTGATCAAACCAAAGTTGGCTTCCCCCACCAAGTGGAAGGCAGCAAGGCCAACCTTGTCAGCCTTTGTGGTCCTTTGGTTGGTAAAGAATTTTTCGCACCTTTTAACCCAGCTCAGCGAATCCCCTTCTCCAGAATAGTTGAGGAACTCCATCTTTGAGTATCGCGGAGCCATGGTGCCACTAGTTGGTAGTTCAGGTCTGACCCCCGAGTCTCTAGAAGGGTCATACTCTGCGCTGGTAGGGTTGTCTGCAGTGGGCAAAAGTCGCCGTCTAGCATCTTGAACAGTATAGGAAATCTCGACAATCTGCTCCACTAGTCTTTGCTGGCGGGAGGTGATTTGCTCCATAAAGTTTCGATGCGAGGTCAATTTCTCCATGAAGTCATCGAGTTTGGATGCGATTGGATCTGTGTCACCCATGATCGGCTCTAATACCAAGTTGATATGGTCCCGAGTATAGGATCGAGTCACAGGTCGAGATCCAGATCTGTACTTGGTCATGCAACACGAAAAGGGAAAAGGGAGGAGGGAAGACTTGTCCTAGACAAAGTCCCAATTACTCAATTTTTCTTCTCCTCTTCATTGATAATAACACTCCTTTTATAAGGAGTTAATTACATGGACTATTCAAGGAGAAAAAGGAAAAGACAATTCCTAAAGGAAACAAGGAATCAAATAAATAAATGTCCTTTATTTATTTCTACTTATAACAGTAGCAAATTTGGGCAGTAACAAAATTTGGATAGCAACCAAATAGGCAGTAGATTTATTCAGTAGCTAATTAGGTAGTAGCAAATTTATTCCAAATTGTCAAATTAGGTAGTAGCAGATTTATTCCAAACTAATAATTTGCTTCCGATTATAGTGGCGTCCAACAAAGGCGTCCACATCAGTTTGATTGACACCAGTTGAAGCTTGATTCAGTTTGCCTAAGGTAAACACTTTTCTCTTAAGGTGGATTGGAAATTGATTTTAGCCCAAGATGGCCACAATCCAACCAAGGTGATAGGTCAATCTTCAAGTGAGCACCTTGCAATGCTTCTTACCACAAGACCCCCAGGTTGGCAGTGGCTAATTCTACAAAGTAGCAGGTGTTCAAAGTATTGATTACCAAGGCCATACGTGTAGAAGCCATTTAAGGGTAGTCATGCTGACTGTTAATATTACCAGCACAATGGAAACTTATGTGAAAAGATATATTCTGTGTATTAAGGAAATTGTAGCAATTGGGCCATCTACCACAACAACATAAGAAGAAACAACAAATGAATATTTTGAAATGAGCTGAATAATTCTCCTCCCATTATGTTGGAGGAATCAAAATAAATTCTTATTTCAACTATATTCTGAGGTCTGTATGATTCTTATAATGCTTTCACTAAACTTGTTTTGTTTGAAAAATCCTTATTCTTTATATTGACTTCATAGATGGGCAATTACTATTAGTTATCTACAGGGTACAGTCACTAGCATGCTATAACAATTCCTTTCAGGATATTTCATTTCCTCATGGAAAATAAAATAAACCATCTTGCATCAAATTAACTCTAATGTTGTTGTCACGCTTCCTTCTATCATTAGTTTTAGTTTCATTCCTAGTATCTACTGCCCCAAGGAAAACTGCATGATTGGAAGGGGAAAAAATAGCAAGGCACCTATTCATAAAGTAGTAGATATTTTACTGTACATTTTTTCTTCACTCATTAAGTAGATGCTCGAATGGTCTATTTATTCTGTGAAATCTAGTTAAACATCTTAGCTGCATGAAGGCATTTAATTGTTCAAAATAACTACTAAGACCCTCATCAAGCCCTACTTACACTATACCTCAATTGAGACGCAGGTTTGATCATGTAGTGGTATGGTAGCATTACAAATTTTAAACTTGACTGACATGCAAAAACTACTTTACCAACATTTAGACACCTTCACATTTGTTCTACTTTACTTTGGAAACTAAGTCACAGAAATATCGTACCTTTTGTCCCTCAGCTTCAGCTCAGTCCACCCATGATCCTCTGACAGAAGAAGAGAGTAGTCATTCTTCACAGGATTAAGATTTCCATTTTTATCACATACCTCAGTGCCTACTACTACTCCATAATCACACTGTAGATGAAAGCACAGACTAAATTAATAGTTAAGAAAAATATCAAATAAATTCTAAGAAAAGAGGATGAGATAAGTTCTTCAAGTGGCATAGACAAGGTGAACACAAGCTACGGAGCATTGACACAATGAATCAGGAACAAAAGGCACAAACAACCGCACAGCGTTGCCAAATCGCAAGCAAGAGTTTACCATCCAAATCAAATGTCGATTAAAATCAAGGTTAAACTACGATCACCTTAGTTATCTTCTCCGGGAGAAGGAGAACGGCGCGTGCCTCGGAGGGAGGGACGGCCTTCGCCACCAGAACACGGTTGAGCAAAGGAATCCGACGCTTCGCCATTGACGTCAACGAGAAGCGGAAGCGACGGCAACCCGAGACGACGTCGGAAGAAGGGTTAGTCGGAGCGAACCTTACTAAAATACTAAAATACCCTCGGCTTTTAAGGAACTATGAGATTTGTATGAATGAAATGAGGGGTAAAATTGGAGAGACGAATGTGATAGAAATGCGTTCGACTTTTCTTGGGCTTGCCCAGCCCAAGTAATGCTAAAAGAGTCTACGTTAAACAATTAAAAGGCCCTCTAATTATTAAAAATACATTATTTATTAAAATCAAAAGATATCTTATTATATTTTTAGGGATACGCTGGAGTGGCATAAATGCATACCTATTTCAGAGCGGCTATGCACTATGAAACCTTGCGAGTATAATGCGGAAGACGCGTATTCACAACTTCGACATGGCATTACGCTATAGATGCTAGCGCAGAGATATAGACTACTTATACGATATCGGCAGGAATATAAAAAAGATTGGAGTTGCATATTTTATGGTTCAAAGCAAGGGGTATATGAGCATTTGTTCCCTATATATTATGGATTTTAAAGAGCAGGATTTGACAATGATTGTACAGAGATGCCGACATATATGTTTCGAGCATTCAAATATAGAGGAACTATTTAAATGATAAAGGCTAGACACTCATTATATCATACATGACAAGTAATGTTTAAAATTTAAATTAAGGTCCTTGACATGTATTCAAATATAATATTTTATTATTCAGAAATGATATTTTATTAGATAGTTATGCAAGAACAACATCGTTCACCTTATGTTATCATAAATTATATTTATTATTTATAAAAAAAAATTAATTATTATAATATTTTAACAACTTTGTGATTATTTTGAACATTCAATTTTAATTTAATTTAAATTATTTTTAGCACCCTTCAATCCATGATTAATGAAATCATAAATCATATTTATAAAAAAATTTCATCTAAATGAGGAATATAATCAAGGAATGTTAAACTTCTGAATTAACTATCACATACGCTTTCCGATTTATCCTAATAACTGATAAAAATTTTCTATGAAATTAAACTGATCATTTCAGAAATAATCAATGAGATTAACTATGATTATCATTTTTTATTTTTTAATAAGATCATAAATTAATGAACATTGACACATTATTTGATAAAATCTAACATGGCACCATGAAATTAATTATATTAAATTATAATAACAGATTAATGATCATAAAAATTTATTAATATTCATTCAAAATATATATATATATAACAAATTTATCAATATGATAAATAACAAATATGTTCTTAAAGTTAAACTCACTAATTAAACAACTTAATAATATAAACTTTTTAAATAATTAACAAAATGAAAATTCAATACCATTTACCCGAACTAAACTCAAACTTACATTAAAAAAAAAAACAAAGGAACCAAACTTGAACAACTATTCCAACAATTTAATTCATATTAATTACTTTAGCAAATAAACTTCAACAATATAAAACTACCAACTTAACTCAGCAAGCTTACAGCCTACACAATTTCATCTTGAATTAGTACCCAAAACAGAGGGAAACTGAAACAATGGGCAAGGGCAATCCAAATCCAACAAAATTCTCTCATTAGCCACAACAAGCAACTCATTAAGAATTTAGGTAACAAGAACTTGAAAAAAGAAACAAATTTCTGAGAAGATTTGCCTCACTTGTAGCTGCTCAAGCTTTTCTTGGCTTGGTGGTAGCTAGCTGGGCCTCAGGCTGCAGCAGTAAAATATACAGTAAGAAATCGACAAAACAGAAAGAGGATGGCAAAATAATAGTAGTTAAAAAACTTTGCTTGCTTTTTTTTCTTCTAAAACAGCGTGCAGAAAACTGAAAAGTGAAATGAGGATAGAGATTTGTCAAGAATTAACAAACAGAAGAACAATCCAGGTGATAAGCAATACAACTAAGTCGGCTCAGATTTTCATACTGTTCGAACTAAAAAAAAATCGAAAAAAAAATAATTTTAATTAAATACTTTGGCATAAGCAGCTATCAGCAGAAGAGGTATGAAACATATATCCGACTTAAGTCGACTGGTGAAGGAAGAAAATTACCTCTTTCTTCACAGCTTCTTCCTTCTCAGACAATATGAGTTCAATGTGGCATGGAGAGGACATGTAAGCTGCAATCCAAAGTATTGCAGTTGATTAGATTCTAAAGAGAAATGTATTGAATTTGAATCAATGAAAGAACTTACGATTGATCCTTCCATGAGCCCGATACGTCCTGCGCCTTTGTTTCTGGGCTTGGTTCACCTGAATGTGTGAGATGTAAAGTACATCAACATCCAAGCCCTTCACCTGCATGAAAGAAACAAAAGTTAGAAATATAAGCAGAGCGCTGAAAATGGAAGGTGGCTGCCTATGAGCATACTTCAGCATTGCTTTCAGCATTTTTAAGCAGATCCAAAATGAATCTAGCAGATTTCACAGGCCACCGACCCTGCCCATTCGGGTGCCTGTTTTTGGCCTGAGCAGTTCGACCCACCCCTCTGCAAAACCTCCGGAAGGGAATAGCCTGCTTGTGGGCAATTACATCCTGGAGATATCGTTTTGCCTTGGATAAAGGTAGCTTTCTCACTGCATGGGCAGTTTCTTGAGTGTTCTGTTGACATAATCAAAATAACATGTATTCCTGTCAACCACATACAATGAACTACACAAATTCCGTAACAAAGATGAATCCTACTTAATATTGAGAGTACCATTTCATTATAAAAAAAGGAAAAAAAAAAAAAAAGAAGATTTGATAAAGATCACAACATTTAGGAACAAAATCATTAAAAGTCAATCAGAAAAGAAATGCATCAAAGGTAAACTCATAGAATTGAATTGAGAAAAACGTCTGTGATCAACTACTTAGATATGTGAAACTAATGGATAATTTACAAATTTCTCTAATTTCTATTAGGTATATTATGCCAAAATATAAGCATTATCTTTTGGCAGACATATATCTAAGGATGCTTTGAGTTTAATTAAAACTATTCTACAGCAAAGCAAGCATTAGAATATACAGTTTTCTTCCAACACTAGTTACAACAGTAAAATTAATTGATATGGCGATTAATTCATTTCCAAATAGTCATTAATTATCATAAAAACAGCCAATTAAAGGAATTCTAGTTGAAATACCAATTCAAAATGTGTACGTCTGTGTTTATATATGAATTCAATTCAATTAGATACCAAAAGAAGACAAGCTTCTTCGTGAATCAAAATACATGCTTAATTACAACTTTATCATCCAATATCACTTATGCAAGGAGAATTTTAAGTTTCTCGAAGGAAACAAATATTGCCTAGAGTCTAAATATTTCCTAATGATTGGAACTTGATTTCTCATCACCCTTAATTTTTGACGCATTATTGCCTGCAGAAATTTTTTTTTCTAATATCGGGGTTGCAATTATTCATTCAATCATCAAATTATTAGAACTGGAAATGCAGATGCATTGTCGAAGAGATTTTTTAGAACCTAGAATAAACCAACAAATGCTTGTAACGTACCTTGAAGTGAACCCTCAAGTCATGACCCATGGCCTTGGCAGCTGCAAACACCCAACAAAAATAAGTTCGAGTTAGATCTCAATAACAAGCTAAATCCCCTTCATGTCATGGCAAAAAATAATTCTTAGGAGCTAGATTTCTCCTCAAAGAAAACAGAAAAATCCATGGTTCAAATCTCCGCTTAACAACCATTAAATAGATAAACTCGAGGACAAAACCAACTCAGAATCAAAACTTGACGCGAAGAACCCATCGCAGAAAAGTGAAACTTACACTTGGTAGGGTTGGAAGGATCTCTCGAGTACTTCACCTGATTGAAACGATCGGCGCGCAGAAATCAAATCAACATTAGATTAGCAACGAAATTAACGTCTCGAGGCGACGGGAAAGATGGAACTCACCATGACTGCAGATAATTCTTTGCAACCTCCGATTCTGAGCCCCTGCAGCGGGAGGGGGAAGCACATGACATCTTAAGAGTGGAATCCTAGGGCGATCCCTCCTTAAATAGGCGAATGGGACGAAGTGGGCTGGGCTTTATAATACTAATGGGCCTAATTGGGCAAAATGATGTTTAATAACTTAAATTCTCCATTTGGTAAAATCCAAAGAAAAGAAAATAATTTTTTTAAAAAAATAATAAATATTTGTCAGTAATTTTTAATAAAAATATTGCAAAATAGAAGATAAAACAATAATAGAAATGATTGTTTAGCCAATGAAATTGCAAGAACGATCATGATAAATTTGAAAGCAAAAATTAAAAGTGGGTTGTCAAACGAACACCCTTTTCATTGATTATCGAAACATTATCTCATCCAGATTTAATACATTTTGATTTCCAAAATATTTTTTATTTTTTATTTTTTATTTTTTTATTACCAAAATAAGATCTCATCCCGATTTAATACATTTTTATTTCCAAAAAAATACCCTTAGTTTTTTTATGTTATTATAAACATAAGATCAAAATTATTTCAACACGAAGATCAATATTAATAATATTATATACGAGAAATGTTCTCCTGCGGTGCATTTTTTGCGATTTTAGTGCGGTTGCCTTCTTGATCGGTCTGGTGACCGATCAGGGAACCTCCTGATCGGTCTGTAGACCGATCAGATCATTTTCTGATCGGTCAGGAGGTTCCCTGACCGATCAGGAGTTTCCCTGATCGGTCTGTAGACCGATCAGGAGGTTCCCTGATCGATCCAGAGACCGATCAGGAATATACGTGGACTAAACCGCACCGATGCCGCAGCATAAGCACCGCAGGCTAGCATTCTCGTATTATATACTATAACAACCATGTACTGTAATATTATATTTAAAATTTTCAGCTAAAATGAATTACATGACCTATAAATAATTATAATTATCGGCAATATTAATTTTGTATTGACCAAAATTAAAGTTATATTTTAACGATAATATTTAATTTTTTACTGATTAAATATATTTTATAATTTATTAGCTTAGATTTTGTAAGTATTTTTAATTTTTTTAAAAAAAAATACCTTTAACTCCCTCTATTTTTTATCCAGTAGTATTTTACCCCTATATTTTAAAAATATTTAACCTTTGACCAAAGTCAAATGTGAAAAAAATATAAAAGACAATCATATCAATTATAAGAATAAAATAAAATTAAGTGGTTAAAAATATATATTTTCATCATCCCAACTACACAGTATTTAAATACAATGTATAATAATTATTTTCTTCACTTCCCTCTAAATTTAAAATTTTAGATCTATCTTTGTCCATGATTATATTAGGTTCCGTAAAAATAAGTGAAAGTATAATTTTTTTTCTTACGCGAAGGCAAATTTTCTTTGTCTTTTTCGAGTTTTTGTGTTTTCTCATGCATGCATGCGAGCCTTATATAACAATTCATCACTCATTTGATCGTCAAAGAGGGTAACACCGATAATGTCAACCCTCAGTTTATAAGCTTTGCTTTGCAAGGCACCAAGAGCGGAGGTACCAACAAACCGACATCAACCACATATCCCGAGCGAATGACGAAAGGCACCATCACTAGATGTTTCTATATTTTTTTTATTTTTTTAAGTATAGTTTTCTCCCTATCTACACCATTGATCCAACTAATCAATAATTAAAGAGTCAACCCCAAACACATGTGTAATTATTTTCCACGTCAATTCAATATATTTTTCCTCTTAATATTATAAAAAAATATCAAAAACATAAGGACATAATTATCTTTTACAAAAAAAATTTTACATTTGACTTTAGCCAAAGGGAATACAGGGCAAAATGCTATATGATAGAAAATAGAGGAGAGTTAAAGGTATTTTTTTTCTTTTTTTATAACTAAAGTTAGGGTGCGTTTGATTTGTGTTTTTTTTATTTTCATTTATAGACATGGAAAATACAAATCAAACATCATTTTTCATATACACACGTTTTTCAAAAAATAAAAATAAAAAATGTACAAACTAAATGCACCCTTAGTTTTGGCTGATAAATATTAATTTTTTACTAGCTAAAGTTAAATTTGACCATTAATTTTAGGTTTTTTTTGCCAACAAAGTAAATTTATTTAACCGGTAATATTTACTTTTTTAGTGGTCAAATCTATTTTGCTGGTAACGTGTAATTTATTACTGTTTAAAGTTATATTTAACAAGTAATATTTAATTATTTACTAGCTAAAGTTAAATTTGGTTAGTATGTTTATTTTTTTTAAAAAGACAAAGTTAGTTTGGCTGGTAAATATTAATTTTTTTACTAGCTAAAGTTAGATTTGCCTAGTAAATTTTTTTTTTTTTTTTGCTTACTAAGATAGATTTGATTGAGCTGGTAAAAAAAATTTACTAGTCAAAGTTAGATTTGACCGTTAATTTTTTATTTTTATTGGTTAAAATTTGATTTAATGACTAAAGTTAAATTTCATGCTATTTTATTAATATTTTTAGAAAAAATAAAATTTATTTTAGATTTAGTTAAATAGAGATGAATTTGCTAAAGAATTACTAATCCATTTTATTTTAATAAAATATATCAAAAAAATTAAAATGAAAATTTTCTTCCTCTTCGCTTACCCTCACAGTTTTAACATGAATTAACATGGCAATTTTGATCATTAAAATTATTTTTTCCCATCATTTTGAGTCTTGGATACTTATTTCCTTATATTTTATTAAATTAATAGGTCTTTAGAAGATTAATTCTGGTATTTTGTTTGAATTAACTGAATCAATAATTTTCATTGCGTCAGTTGCCCTTTAAACTATTAGTGCAATTAATATCAATGATCAAACTCAAATTTTGATAAATGATAAATGGATAAAGTTAGAAGTTGTGTTATAATCCACTTACCAAGTGTGCAAAACTGAAAGACTTGATAGGGAGGACTAGACGATTGGCAGAAAGTCCAACTGAGTTAAATAAGACTAGACAATTGGCAGAAAGTCCAGCCAAGTTAGGGAGAACCAGACAATTGGTTGAAGTTCAGATTGATCATCTGGCAGGAAGACCTAGTGGGTCAAGAGATCAAGGTCAACTAAGTCCACAAATGGTAAGTAAAGGTATACAACTTGAGGAGAGATCTAGTGAGAATGCGTTCCTGATTAAACAAACAGTAGGTGTCGGTCCGACCTAAGATTTCAGCGAAACTCAAAGTCAGAATTTGACAATTCAGAGACTGCCAAATATATTACTACTCTTCTTTTCATGTTATTGCTTGTTGTACTAATATTGTAATATAGGAAATCAAAAGGCTAGAAAAAGGGGGTCCAAGCACCCTAATACAGTCCAAGCGTCCAAAGGTCTGGGTACTCGAAGTTGGTCCAAGCACCCGGGAAGGGGTCGAACCTAGGCAGGTGACCGGTTGAGGTGGCAAACTCTGATAAGTTGGTACACGTCAAGGTCTAGGTGCCCGGACCAGTCGGGGTGCCCGAGATAGATAAGTTTTCCAAGATAGAGTTTTGTCGATGTGCAGCCGCGTCAACACTATAGGTGCCTGGGGGCAGTCCGAGCGCCCGAAGGTGGATAAATCGACGAAGTCCCAAACCTCGTTGGAGGCGCCCGGGAGTGGTCCGGGCGCTAGGAAAGGGCCTATAAAAAGGATTTCGACCAAAAACTTCAACACATCATTCGCTCCCATTTTCGTACTCATGCACTGCTACAAGAAGACTCCTATGATACTGAAAGGCTACTCTGACAACCAACACGCTCAAACAATTATCTACCTGTTGTCGGTATCATTAATTACTTATTCTTATACTTAAAATTTGTAAACTTATTCGAGCTTATAGTAAAGCACTCAATGAATGTAGATCTTGGAGTAGAAGTCATCGAAGGCTCCAAACCAAATCAAATGAACTTGTGTTAGTTTTTGATTCTTTCTCTCTCTTTTCCGCTATGCACTCTCTTGGCTCCTAGCACTTTACGATCCTATATAAATTGGGCCATCCTGTGATCCTTTTCTAGCCAGAGACCCTAACTTTAAAAATATAATCTTACCGATTCAATACTGACCCCAAATTGATTCTGCTTAAGATTACGATCTTAGAAACTATGTTTATCATCCTAAATATTTCATCCTCTTTCTATTTGCTTAAAATATAATCGATAGTTATATTGATTTTAATTTCTAACCCATTAAAAACATCATCTAAATTTATTTCGATGATTTTTTTTCTTGCAAAATTTTGTTACAGTGTTAATGTTTTTAAATAAAAATATTATAAAATCTGATAAAAAATATCAATAAAAATAATTGATGGGTATTATAATAAATAAAAAATTAATATTTCAATTGTATTGATTAAGTTTTATCTATTTCAATTATAATGGTTAAATTTTGATAAAACTATCAACAGTATTTTTTTCATGTCAGTTTACTTTCTTTTTCCTATTTTATTTTTGTTAATTTTTTTTTTGTTAATTTTAGTTTTCATTTTTTCCATTTTTATTTTCCTTAAGTTTTTTCCTTAATTTTATTTGCCTAACTAACCCATAACCTTTGTTTATAGTATGCACGTTACCGCAATGCAAAATCCATCACACGCTAAAAATCCTTCCTCTTCCTCTTCCTCTTCCTCTTCCTCTTCTTGAAAAATCCTTACTCTTCCTCTATTCGGCATTAGAAAAACCTTTACACTGGAAAATCCTAAATCTCCGTTCATCCTCCCTTCAATGTCGAATCAACAAGAGCAGTGACACAAAGCCTTCAATCAATTGATCACCGTAGAGCCTTCTTCTTCCTTTCTGCATAGAAGAAAACACCATGGAGAAGCTTAGTAGAGCCTTCTTCCTTTCTTCATAGAGGAAAATAGAAAGCCTTCAATCAATTATTATTTTCTCATTTATATTACATAACTTTCTGTTTTTGATAATGGGTCAAACTATTTTGGCCTATAATAAAAAATAGAAAAGTATGTGTTTATTATGGCTTGCTTTTAATTAGGACTAGATTAATTAATACTATGAACAAACATATTGTTTAAATGGAAAGTGTAATTCACTGACCTTATTGTTTGGGTAAGGGCATCCCAATGGTAAACCTAAAAAGTAGATTTATTTTTGTCATTGTCACATCAAAAGTTATAAACCTTAATAATTAATGATCATCCAAATTTGGATTATTTTTATTTGTCACATCAATTTAAGTTATTATTCCTATTAGTAAACTTAAAAATTATATATATATATATATATATATATATATATATATGCCCAACAAAAATTTGGTAAAAACCTTCTTGATTTTGGAACCAAATTTTTTATTTAAACCAAAAACCCAAGCCACACAATAGTAATAGGTTTAAAAATGAAGGTTTATTTTTTAAACCCAACAATCCCCCATTGAGATACCCTAAGTGAGCTTGAATTTTGTTTTAGAATGTTGGAACTATAATGCAATTTTAACTTGTTCTATTTTGCTTGACCACACCATATGATACTCTATTTAATAAGTTCCATTTTTTTTATAAAGACAAATTGTATTAAAGTTTATCAATTATAGTAAAAAGGTGATTACACTTACTTAGGCACCTTTTATAGTCTATCCCTAAAATATATAAAGAGAGGTAAATTACGGGGTCAGTTTATAATCGACTACCGTTATATGGTTAGATGGCGGAAGGGATTTTTTTTTTTTTTTTTAGAGCATATAACCGTCAGAAATTGATATCTTATCCCATTGAAACATATCTTCACCCTCTAATTAACTGGGTACATGTGGAGACGTATTAAAATTGATCAAGAACTTATAAGAGGAGCACTCAAAAATACATACTCCGTAGGCACTTTATCAAAGAATGTTGTTTCAACTTCACAATGCATTGTTTTTTCAAGTTGGATGTTTATATTTGAGTTGGCTTGTTCCCTCTTCACACCCATGAATAACTTGATAAATATTGATTTAATTAAAATCTTAATGATGTTTTAGGCTTAAAACTTTATTATTCGCTCAGAGTTGAGAAATTTGGAGTCAATTATATGCTTGAGACTTTCATTATTGACGGTTGGTGTTGTTGGAGTTGATTTTTACGGTAGAAATCAGACAAGTCACAGATGTCAAACATCCTAGGTACTTTGTATTGTAGACATCTTTTTGTTATTATTATTTGAATTGGAGCATGTTTGTATTCATCTATCATTTTTCATTCTTATTTTTAAATTATTAACCTACGAAGTCATTTTTTAAATGTAGATATCAACCAAACTATTTCACTTACAAACAAACTTAGATGAGCATACCCCTATTTCTAATGATGTTGGACTTTCTCAAACAATACCTAGTGCACTACCACATCAATTCCTCCATTTATCGACCATCCAAGTTCACCAACTGTGATCCTAACATCTTTAGAGTAGTGTATGTTTACATTTAATTAAATATAATTATAATATTTATTATTTGTATGTTATTTTAAACATTATTGTGTTCTAAAGAAATAAGTAAGAAATACCAGAGATTACTTGGTTACAATTTAAGTGATTGTTAATCCAAAGCAGATGAACGCATTAGAAAAATGTCGTTCATTGAAGGTGAAGAAGTCTCTTACACTCTTTTATAACTCAGAAAGTAATTAGAAAGTGAATACTGTTAGTTAGAGCCCTAGAGCCAATCATTTGATAATTGTATGGACTCATTGTATCATATTCTTGTATATTAATAAAGGCATTTGATTTTGGTTATTATACTTACTTGTATTAGTGCCAAATAAACTAAATATAATAACGTTCCTGAGTAGAGCGTTCTTACCTATATCAATCGATTGGTTGAATCGATAGTGAGATGATATAGGGAACACTACTCTAAATCATTCCTAGTCGAGTATTAACATTCAGGGACAATGTTAATACAATAAGACTAGCATGTAGGTCAGCTCGATGACTTGATCTCACAAGTCATGGATATAGAGATATCAAGCTGACACATGGGTATGCATTAGAGAATGCATACTGAATGACCCGCCATGAGAAAGTATCATGGATCGTTATATGAGTGTCATATACTTTCTCATGTGGCTATTAGTATGACTATTAGTCCTTAAACCTGAAGTCACCATGGATCCCTACATAAGGAGTTATGTACTTTGGTTTCGTCAAACGTCACCCGTAACTGGGTGGACTATAAAGGCGATTACTGGGTATATAACGAATTATGTAGAGGGATGTGAGTGATATAGATGAGATCTATCCCTCCCATATGACGGGAGCGACATCGGTATTCTTGATAGAGTGAGACCACTAAGTGCATGGCCATGGCCAAATGAGTCAACATTAGATGTTGAACTCATTTAATCGAGTGAGTCTACTTGGAGTTCAAGATTTAGATTGATTAGAGGATGACACGGTCTATGCCTCATATTGATTAATCTAGATGTCTAGGATAGAAGGACAATGTCATATATTGTGAGGAGTCACAATTAGTAGTCACAATGTGATGTTAGATCTCAACATTTCTTGTAACTTGGGTAGCAATAATGTATTGCTAGATGCCGCTCATTGCTTATGTTTCTAAAGGAGTTTAGAAACATTGCCAACGTTACAAGAACCTATTGGGTCACACACAAAGAACAAGTGGATGAAGATTAGGTTCATATGATGAACCAATTGGATTAGGTTCATATGATGCACCAAAGATTGGATTCAAATTAGACTTATTGAGTTAGACTCAATTAGATTCAATTGTTGAATGAGTCTAATTTAAATTTGATTCATTGAGTCAATTTATATTAATGAATTGAGATTCATTAAATTGAAATTGACTTGAATCAAAGGTTGGATTTAACTCAACAAGGAAGAAATTGGTCAATTTTGACTTGACCAAATGGAAGTTGAAACATCAAGTTTGACTTGATGTATTGCCACATCATAAGGATGACTCATCCTTGCCACATCACCTCCACCTCATGAGACATGCCACCTCATGGGGGTTACACCCTCCCCTTGGCTTTAATGTGGCCGGCCACATTAATGGGGGTAACATTGTGTGGCCGGCCACACTAATGTGAGGAGGGGGTTTTGATTTTGTGGAATAATGTGTGCATTCATTCCATCTTCTTCCTTGGGCTTTTCCTCATTGTTTTGCTGCTGTTGCCGTGAACTTCCAAGAGAGGAGAAGGTGGTTGAGTGAATTCCAAGAGCAAAGGAAGAATGAAGGTCACAAAGGAGAGATACTACTTCTTGAGTGTATGAGTTTCTTTTGTACTCTTTTTTTTTTCTTCCTTTCCAATCCCATCCGAGAGCTCTAGAAAGTGCTAGCACACTTGGGGCTCTCTTCTCCATCCTTTGAGTGTGAGAGACACTCCTTGTTCGTGTGGATATCATTAGAGGAGTATCTACGTTGACACTCTCGAGATCCGACGTACCGTTGGACGAGCGGGTTTTTGCGAAGGGCACGCTTCAAGGGTAAAAGCTCTCAACATATAGATCTAGGAGTAGATCTAAAATTTTGAAACTCGTACTCGTAATTTTCGTTCGGTTTTCCTTGCACGGATCTACGGCTTTGGGTGATTCGAGGTTTACGCGACGCGAAAACCGCTTTTCGCGGCCCGAAGAACTCAACAAATATAAAAGTTATTATTCAAGTTGTGAATAATTCCTAGCTCCATGGAGCTTTATATAACTTTCTGAAAAAAATTATTGTTGGTTAGAGATGCCTCCCAAGCACTCCAGGACGCCTCCAAGTAGATAAAACTTTATCTACGTAATGGTCAACCGACAACTTTCTGTATTTGAGGGCGCCTCCAGGGGAGGTGAGAAGGCACCTCTAACTTCGTTCAGGGTGCCTCTATCAGGTGGCGCAAGGGTGACTTCTTGCTCCTCCAAGGGGCCTCCGATCTTGTAAACAGCAGCTTCGTAGTCGACATTTGAGGTGTCTCCAAAACCATTGGAGGTGCTTTCACTCCAGGCTAATCTTCGCGTGGGTGATGCTCCGGTCAACCAAAGTTGAATTTACCCGAACCCAACTATGACCTTCTCCTCGAACAGGCTTCATCTTGGGCTTCTCGTCCCTAAAACATCGTGCACGTTCTTCTCATCCACCGGTGTACTCTTCCACAGCATCTCCTCCCTCGGATGCACCGAGCTCATCGACTCACTTCCCTACCATCCTTCTCATTAGTCACGACTTTTGCTCGACTTCTTGTATTCCTAAGATTCTGCACACTTAGACACAATGCATCAAACATAATAGGCCATAACTTGATTTGGTTGACCATATCAAAATTAACCTGAGGTACTTACATATTGTACAGAGAGGGTCGGGTGGATGAGCGTACTTGCACAAAAGAAATATGTAAGTCATAATTTAATAATTATTCTTTTCATATTTGTATTTTTTTTTGGCATGATAAGTTTTTGATAGCTATATATGTTTGTTTAATAGTAGGCAATGATCACTCTCTACAATGATCTACAATGACAAGAAAGCCTTACTTTCGGCAAGAACATATGATGATACTTATTCCACCTAGATAATTTCAAGAATCTAACATTTGAATAACACCAAAATGTACTTGGTCGTAAGGTTGATTATGTTCATGGAAAACCGCCACAAAAAATATATAAGACTTCAACATATGCTACTCCGATCCTACATCATCTAGTACACAAGTAAAAATGGATAGTATGCCAGGGACAATTATTGCCCAACAGATGTAGATATATAAACTAAAACATGAAATGAAGATGAAGCAAGAGTCACAAGCCCAAATATTGCAGTAACTTCTTATATGACACCAACCTAGTGGATTATTTTAACAGTCTGATGTCTCCAACTCATCAAGAAGAAGATGGTTTAAATGCTTCTTGATACACTACTTAGATATTTTGTTATATTAATCTTTTACTAGTTATTTGATATTTACCTTTTTTGTCATTTTTGGATAATTTAGTACACAAAATTCACTTTTTATTAGTTATTTAACTTTTTTTTTTAATTTATCGATTATTATTTTTTAGCCAAATGTATTTTGGTTTGTAATGCAATTCAAAAATACTGACCAAATGTATATTAGTTGGTAAATTTTTTAAATAATTATTGATCAAATATATATTTGGACAATAGTTTTAGAAATTTACCAGCAACTATAAAAAAGATCATTTTACGATGAATTTTGAAATGAATTTTTAAAAAATCATCGGAAAATTAATTTGCAACGAAATATGCCAAAAAAAACTTTTCATCGCAAATAAGTCGTTGCCAAAATCTGTGACAAAATAAAGGAAATTTGTGACAAATTTTACAACAAATTTGTTTTTCATTGTAAAATTTCATGATCTCAAATCTACGACAAAAGGGATATTCGTCACAAAATCTGATACGAATATTTTTTTTCATAAAATTCATTGCCAATCTGTGATGAAAAAAGAATTCATCTTGAAATTTTATGATCCCAAATCTGTGACGAAAAGGGATATTCATCAGAGATTTGGGATGAATAAAGATTCGTCACAAATTTACGATAATCTAGGGTTTGTTGCACAGTTGAAAAATCTGTGACGAATTTTTTTTCATCGTTATAGTTGTTGCAAATTTGTATGGGAAAAAATCAATTCTGCAACAAAAATATATTTTTGTCCTAGAATCTAGGACAAAACACATTTTCGTATAGTTGAAAAATATGATAAGTTTGTGACGAACGATTTTGTAGCAAAATTTGTCGTAAAATATAAATATTTTACACAGACCCTACCCATTTATGTATTTTATCATGTATACAAATTATATTCAAACCTATTTTTATATAAACACACCAATAAACAATCCAACCCATCCTACACAACAATTAAACACACCCAATAATTAAACAATCAAGTCATATTCATATTCAATCCAACACTTCCTATATACACAAGTCATTGAATAAGTCATTCATACGAGTCCAAATATCCAAAATAAAATCATACAAAAACAAACATATTCATACAAGAGATCCATCAATATACAGATCATAGTTCAACAAATTTCATACTAAACAGAATCAAAAGGATAAAAAGATATAAACATCAATCATCATCCTCTTCTGCCTTGACAAACACTTCCTTCTCCTTCTTTCAGTTTTCTTCTTTTTATGCATCAAAAAACAAACAAATTAAAAGTAACATTTATGTATAACTTATCAATTGTATCTATGTGTGAACAAACAAAACTTAATTTATCATCATAATATATCACTTGTATCTATATGTTTTGATATATGAACAAGTTAACTTTATGATTCTAGTAAGATGTAATTAAGGTTCTGACCTTGGATGTGAAAAGATGTCATTCATCCTTAATTACATGAAACATATAATACATGAAACTTCTAACTAAGCATAACAACAAATAAAAATATACAAGTCATGTAATAAGAAACACATGCATCAAATGTTCCATGACATATAATAAAATCATTGAAAATATAGCTAACATTTCATGGATTAGCACGCAAATCAAAGACATGCAAAACATGGGATGGCATGTAAAGTATCAAAATAAGATCAACACATAGAAACATGACATAATATGGCATGACATGCAGGAAAATCCAAACACAAAACTTAATACAGAAAGACTTACTTTGTCAGACATGGATTTACAATTGCTGCCACTTTCCGTTCTCGTACAAACCTTGTTCAAAACAAATTAACAGTACTAATCAATAATCCCAAAAAACAAACTCAATCAAATTGCAATAATTGTAAGAAAATAACATTCGTACAAAATAAATTCATGAAGAACTATCACCACCATCATCACCATCGCCACCATCATCACTAGAGTCGAGAAGAATCTGACTTGGAGCAATGCCTAATTGAAGATGTCGCATAATAAAGTCCTATTGTCGGAGTATTTCTCTTGTTTCTTGATCTTTTTCCAATATTATGTTCTATAAATGAGTAACATCTTCAGTCAAGTTATGTATATGTGTCATTACTGTTGATGGGGTGGAAAAAAATGTATGAGCAACTCTTTGGCCTTTGCTCAAATAAACCACTACTATTATCCTTCCTCCTCCTTTCGGCCTCTCACTCGTCCCCTGCTATAAATCTAAGTTATTACCAATAAACAGCTCAAACCCCTCATTATCATCATTACCACTTAAATTTCTCTGTGCTAGCTCTAGCTCATCATATTTATCTTATATTATAATGAGAAAAATTAAAATAAATTTACAATAACAATAATTTAGAAATGCATATAATCTTAATTAGATATAATATAAACGTATATAATATAAATTTAGAGTAGGCACATAACTAAAAGAATCTAAATTACAAATTAAGATCTAAGATTAATCCAAACCTTAATTGATTTAGTTCTATCCCTGCTCCAAGTCTTATCTTTTTGTAAAAGTATGGGTGAAATTATCTATGAATATAGGCTCATTCTCCATTTTCTTAGTCTAAAAAAACACGGTAAGAAATAATGATATAATCTGAAATAGACTTAAAAACTTAGTGGCAAAGTTAAAAAATTATCAATCTGCATCTAAGCTCATCAATATTGATAGAGTCTCCCGAATATGTCGCAAACGAGTCTCATAATTATAAGCATGATTTGTTCTATTTTGTTGACTACTTTGTTTACTCTTCTCGGTTTCCCAAAAATTGGAGATCCTAATCCAATTTCCCTCGATGATGCAAGGTGGGTTTTCCCCTGGTCTTAGGATGATTTAGTATATGTCGGATGCGATCCCACATTTTTTTTTGAAAACCCTCTTTATTTTCAATTCATCACTAGGGTTCCAAGTCAATGACCACTGCAATGGAAAAAAAATAATTGATTACATATTCACTTTTATTTCAGATATAAAATGAATCATTAATACCCTAAACTCGCTCCACTAGAGTTCTTTTATGGGTACTAGAGTGCTTGTATAAGTCATTAAATCCTCTCTCCAATGGTTATTCATGATTTTATTAATCTAATGAATAATACATACATAATTCTTAAACCTATCATAAAGTTACAAACAAACAATATTAAAATTAAGATAGTTGAAAAATAAAATATTTTTTGTACTTACGAATCTCCACAAGGGACTATAGACTCTCGAATGTCTTGCACCTCAGCAAATGAGTGTCTGGAAGGAACTTGCGTGAGTACTAGCGATTAGAGTGGTGAAGGTACTAGCTAAGGTGAATGAGAAGGTCCTGCTTGATAAGGGGAATGTAGGTACAATGCTAGGTACTGAATCAGACTAGCTATAAGAACTCTATCTACGACCACCCCGTCGAAAGATGTTCTAAAAATTTAAAATAGGATAAAGTGAATAAAAATTTGATACATGATGAAAACATAAAAAAGTTTACCATATCTGCTAAGAGATGAGATAGTACGCGAAGATGTCACCTCTAATGACCTATAAAAAAATACATAGCATTAACAAATAAAATATATAAATTTAAAAATGAGACAGTATATAGACAACAAATTGAGCAACAAATTTTGTAAATTTACATATTAAAACTAAATTTACTTATAAAAAAATAGTATCATATATGAAAATAAATTATTATAATTTTTGTTATATTAAGATAACAAAATTTACCCATAATCAAAAATCAAAGTCCTCATTGTCATTGTCATTCTCATCCTCGTCATCATCAACCTCCTTCTCCTTCTCCTCCTCATCATCATTCTCATGAATTTCACTTGCATCCATGTTTATCACTACTTCGCTGGGATCTTGTAATGTTGGAATAATATATTCCTTGATTTGAAATATATTTACAACTTTCTCTTGTTAATATACAATGTCTTCCCAACATTTCTCAATTTTTTTCCCCATGATTTTGTTGTACAAATAGCCCACCAATCAATTTTGTCAAATTTCAAACTAAGATATGAAACCTAGAATACTTGAATCGTTTGTTGTGTCAACACAAATGGTTCATATCTCTTATATAATTTTTTTTTTATTTATTTCAACAAATTATATAATGGATGCACCTTCATCCCTTGATAGGGTCAAACCAGCTACACATGAATAAAATAACTCACATTTCTGAATCAGGGTATTCTACCTCTATAATTTCATCTAACAAATCATAAAAATCATTGCTTACACCTTCATCATTGGATGACTGAACACAAACCCCACTATTGATTGTAGCATTCCTCATTCCATATTCTTGATTATGAAAATTATATCCATTTATGAAATGTGTTGGTTAAGTGCGTACTAATTCTTTTGAACCCCATGATAGATGGATTAACAAATCATACTCAAGGTGAGGTTGATTATCATTAACCTAAAGTCAAATACGTCAATTGTTAAAAGTCTACATATGTGTAAACCAAATTTAGATTATCTACTTATATATGATTTAAACCATGGTGCAAATTCTTCTTCGCATAAGCAATAAAACTCTTGTGTCGACGATTCAAAATATAAGTTTTGAAAAATCATATCATAAAAAAAATAAATTATAATGTTCCTGTCGGGAATCTGAGAAGACAGACCTGCCGGTGTGACGTGCCTGGAATGTTGACCGTATTTCCATGACCCGAATGATGAGTTATCTTTTGTGTTGACCAAGCTGCCTGAAGCTCTTTGGCCAACAACACCTGTATCCAGCGACCGGCTTGCTCCGATCCCTGGTACCCCGATGCTCGAGGCGGGTCCCACGAATGTATAAGCAATCGAATAATAGCAAAACAATGAAATAAATATAAGATGGGTACGATGACATACCCTGGCCCCGGGGGGTGTCATCGGATGGGTCGGTGAGCTGGTCGCGGTGCTGATTGAATCATAGCGGCCCGGATGAGTAGATGGGTGTGAGCCAGCTGAGGAGCCGGATTTGGGGACGACGACATGGAATCCGGTGCAGCATGGATCCAAGAGGTGACGTGTCGATCGAAATATGACGACGACTCCTGAGCCGGAATACTACAACGGCTCATAGGTCGGGATATGATGATGGCTTGCAGGCTGGCACACGACACACAGACCGAATAATACTTGTAACTCACACGCATAATAACGATGCGAATAGCGAAACAGAATGGCTCGATGGCCGGAACACAACACACAAGGCATAACACACAGAGTGCAATAGCAGTGGCCCGACGGCTGGATTAGTGGTGGCTGGAGCACCGAATCAGTGTCGAGATCGTACGCCGACATAGAAGCTGCAACAGTGGCCGTTGGAGGATATGGCAGTGGTCGCTGGACTCGGCGGCGGCAGAAGCTGCTGAATGCGGCAGCGATGTCCGCTGGACTCGGCAGTGGCAAATGTGGAGTCGCGACTGTGAGAGGTCGGCGATGACGTCAGCAGCCGCTGGCGGCGACGGTGATGACATGAGGCACCGATGGCAGCGGCAGGAGGCACCGGGATTGGAGAAGAAAGGAGGAGGCGGTGTCGGTCCGATGGTGGCATTGCGAGGAAGAGAGCTTGAGGGAACTCCATGCGAGAGAAAGAAGAAAGAGAGCCCGACGGCGTGAGGCAGCCACTGGAGAGCGGCGGCCTGGCGATCGGCGGAGGCGTCGAAGATGGCGCTCCTCCTTCGTGGCTGTAGCGGCGGCGGACCCCCAAAAACCCGAACCCTTCCTCTTTTCCACGAACCCCCTCTCTTCACCTCTTAATGCCCTAACAGTAAAAAGATGCCAATACCCCTCTCTTTCTCACTAATTCCTATTAAGCCATATCCGTATCACAAGCCTTCTCCTCAAGTCTAGTTGAAGGAGGCGCGAGTCCGACTGACTAGACAGTCTATCACAAAGGCTGACTCACTCTCGATAATCAAATCGCTAAACCCATCGTATAATGTCACGCGAGCGGTCGCTATAGTAATGGTGTCACCTGAGCTAATAACGGTGCCAAGCAGACTAAGAAAAATAGTACCAAGTCAATAACCGGGCCGATGCTAAGCGAATGGCAAAATGTCAAGCGAGCGACGAGGAAAACGATAGTCGACCGAGCGACACACGGGATGCCGAGCAGACCGAGCGAACGAGCGATGCCGAGCGCACGACCGCGAAGATGTCGATCGGGCGATCAGAAGGATGTCAATCGGGTGGATAGACGTCGGGTGGACAATGTCGAGTGCACGACCGCGAAGATGCCGACCGGGCAATCGAATGGATGGAAATCGAGTGGATAGACGTCAGGTGGATGATGCCGAGTGTGTGACCGCGAAGATGCCAACCGAGCAATCAGATGGATGGAAATCGAGCCCCGAAAAATGTTAGCCGGATGACTGCAAAATGTGGTATGGCAATCTCGAGATGTCGACATGGTGACTGTAAAATGCTGACCTGAAGACCACCAAGATGTTGAGTGAGACAAGCACGTGGCTAAGTGGACGATCGGGCAAAGGACCAGGCGACCACCAAAGTGTCGACCGAGTGACGAAAAATAGTGTCGAGCGGCTGCCAGGCAAGCTCTCGGCCGAACGCCAAGTGAGTGCATAGCCGAATACTGAGCGAGAGATGAAGCAGCGCTGGGCAAGAGTGGAGCCCGTAAACTGAGCGGAAGCATAGCCCATGAAATTGAGTGCGCAGAGACGAAAGTCGTGAGCCAAACGGGCGCATCACACGTGAACTGAACTGGAGTGTGGCCCGTGAGTCAAAGGCACATGGACGCAAAAATCATGAGATGAACGGGCGCATCACACGCAAAATCGAATACGCACAGAAACAAAATATTCTGGTCCGAGACCAATGGAGGTACTCTCATTCGCGACCATCGAAGAACCCATAAAAATCGTTCGACCCTGAATAGGGGAGATAGGAGAACCTGCTGAGTAGGTCTGCGACCAATGAAGATCGCTCGGCCCTGAACGGGGGAGATAGAAGATCTGATATGCTGGTCAGAGGCCAGTGACGACTGCTCGACCTCGAACGGGGGAGATAGATGCCATGATAAGCTGGTCTGAGACCAGTGAAGACCACTCGACCCCGAACGAGGGAGATAGACGCTCTGATAAGCTGGTCCGAGACCAGTGAAGACCACTCGACCCCGAACGAGGGAGACAAATGCTTTAATAAGCTGGCCCGAGACCAGTGAAGTCCACTCGACCCCGAACGAGGGAGATAGATGCTCTGATAAGCTGGTCCGAGACCAGTGAAGATCACTCGACCCCGAACGGGAGAGATAGATGCTCTGCTAAGCTGGTCCGAGACTAGTGAAGACCACTCGACCCCGAACAGGAGAGATAGATGCTCTGCTAAGCTGGTCCGAGATTAGTGAAAACCACTCGACCCCGAATGGGGGAGATAGATGCTCTGATAAGATGGTCGGTGAAGACACGGGTTTAAGGTCGCCACTCGACCCCCGGTGGAGACCTGGGTTTAACGTCGCCGCTCGACGGTCTTCTAAGGTAGGGTTTAAGGTCACCGTTTGACCGTCAGTGGAGACCTGGGTTTAACGTCGCCGCTCGACGGTCTTCAAAGGCAGGGTTTAAGGTCGCCGCTTGATCGTCGGTTGAGACCTAGGTTTAACGTCGCCGCTCGACGGTCTTCTAAGGCAGGGTTTAAGGTCACCGCTCGACAGTCGATGGAGATCTGGGTTTAACGTCGCCGCTCGACGATCTTCACATGGATTTATAGTCGCCGCTCGACTCTAGGGTTTATAGTCGCTGCTCGACTTCTAGAACCTGTGGCTCTAATATAATATAATCCTGGTCGATTGGCGCAGGAGTGTTCGCAAATACAATCCTGACCGATCGGCGTGGGAGTCTTCATAAATATAATCCCGGCCGATCAGCACGGGAGTCTTCGCAGATATAATCCCGGTCGATCGGTGCGAGAGTCTTCGCAAATATAATCCCGACCGATCGGCTCGAGAGTCTTCGCAAATATAATCCTGGCCGATCGGCTCGGGAGTCTTCGCAGATATAATCCCGGTCGATCGGCGCGGGAGTCTTCGCAAATATAATCCTGGCCGATCGGCACGGCAGTCTTCGCAGATATAATCTCGGTCGATCGGCACGGGAGTCTTTGCAAATATAATCCCGGTCGATTGGCACGGGGTCTTCGATAATGAGCTTGTGGCTCTAATATGATAGAAACCCGGTCGATCGGCACGGGATTCCTCGCTCGGAAAACTATGCTAGATTTTATGACCGAAAGAGAATATAACGGGAAAACTAACCTGCCGACCATCAGAGGATTTGAATCAATTTCTTGACTCCCGAATACCCGTGGAGTGAGGAGAATATGATATACTCATCGAAACCCATCAAGGTTATTAATATGGCAAAATTTTCCAACGTCGCCCATCTTCACGTTCCAAATCAGGTGCGTTCCCACAGACGACACCAAATATGTTCCTATCGGGAATCTGAGAAGACGGACCTACCGGTGTGACGTGCTTGGAATGTTGACCGCATCTCCATGACCCGAATGATGAGTTGTCTTCTATGTTGACCAAGCCGCCCAAAGCTCTTTGGCCAACAGTACCTGTATCTAGCAATCAGGTTGTCCCGATCCTTGGTACCCCGATGCTTGAGGTAGGTCCCACGAATGTATGAGCAATTGAATAATAGTAAAACAATGAAATAATATAAGATGGGTACGATGACGTACCCTGGCCCAGAGGGCGCCCTCGGATAGATCAGTGAGCTGGTCGCGGTGCTGATCGAATCGTAGCGGCCCGGATGAGTAGATGGGTGTGAGCCAGCTGAGGAGCCGGATCTGGGGGTGACGGCATGGAATCCGGTGCAGCATGGATCCAAGAGGCGGCATCTCGACCGAAATATAAGGACGGCTCCTGAGCCGGAATACTACAACGGCTCACAGGCCAGGATATGATGAGGGCTTGTAGGCCGACACATGACACGCAGGCCGGATAATATCTGTAACTCACAGACATAATAACGGTGCGAATAGCGAAACGGAATGGCTTGATGGTCGGAACACAACACATAAGGTATAACACACATAATGCAATAGCAACGGGTCGACGACTGGATCAGCGGTGGCTGGAGCACCGAATCAGCGCCGAGATCGTATGCCGACATAGAAGATGTAACAGCGGCTGCTGGAGGCTGTGGCAGTGGCCGCTAGACTCGGCAGTGGCAGAGGCCGCTGGATGCGGCAACGATGTCCACTGGACTCGGCGACGGTAAATGTGGAGTCGCGATTGTGAGAGGTCGGCGACGGTGTCCGCAGCCACTTCCGGCGACGGTGACGACGTGAGGCGCTGGCGGCAGCTGCAGGAGGCACCGGGATCGGAGAAGAAAGGAGGAGGTGGTGTCGGTCCGGTGGTGGCATTGCGAGGAAGAGAGCTTGAGGGAACTCCATGCGAGAGAAAGAAGAAAGAGAGTCCGACGGCGTGAGGCAGCCACTAGAGAGTGGCGGCCTGGCGATCGACAGAGGCGTCGAAGATGGCGCTCCTCCTTCGTGGCTGTAGTGGCGGCGGACCCCCAAAAACCCAAACCCTTCCTCTTTTCCACGAACCCCCTCCCTTCACCTCTTAATGCCCTAACAGTAAAAAGACGCCAATACCCCTATTAAGCCATATCTGTATCATATAACATAAACAATTTACGACATAAGAAATAAAATATATATACTAACTTGTAATACGATGATACTTCTAGACAATTCAAAAAAAATATATTTTTTTAGGCTACTGGCCATTCTTGATCAGTTATCTTTGCTTACATGGTCTATTTGGTCAACCAAGATAGTTAAAAATTAGGATCAATAGAATCCACATTATTTCTTCTCGCTCTTCACCTTTTGCTCTGAACGTGAGACTCAAAATAATATGATACAAAAGTTGTTACTTTATCTACAATATATACATTAACAATAGAGGCTTCAACTCATACCTTATTTTTCACTTTTTTTCTTCAAATGATATAGAAATCTGGTGGTAATAAAATAAATTATATTAGATATTAATATATAATAAAATTAGTAAATTTTAATGTATTCAAATTGTCAAAGTATTGAAGATGAAAATTTTATCTTTCAAATGGATACATCCATCGAAAATAGACAAGTCTTCCAACTTTGGCCTTGTATGGTAAGTGAACCAACATATTCTCCATAAAATCAAAAAATGTGGGTGGAAATATTTTTTTCTAAATTATACAAAATAATTAGAATGTCTCTCTCTAAGACTCTAACATCTCCATATGTGAATGTCTCAAAACTGTTAAACAAATATCACGTAAAAAAAAATGTGTAACTCCGTAATGGCAACCCGTATAAAATTTGGTAAGATTTTCTTAAAAGCAATAGGAATGAGTCTTTGCATAATTATATGACAATTATGACTTTTCAAACCAATAAATTTGCATTCCTTTATATCGACACATCTTCCAAGATTAGAGACATAATCATCTAGAAATTTCAATGATTTCAATAATTCACAAATAACACATCTCTGATCCTTATTCAATATATAAACTGCTTTTGGCTTTGCTCCCCTATTACTTTCATTGACATCAAGAATGAATCTTTTATAAAGAAGTTGTATATCTTTTCTTGTATTCAGATTATCAAAAATATTCTTCTTAATATACATTAAATCGATAATCAAATGACTAAACCAATATGGCAAATCCTAAAATATACTTTGTTTAGTCCATTTATATATATTTTAATATTCATATGTTGTACCATGTGAATCTTCAATAATAGATAGAAAGTTAAACACTCTGAGCTAAATTTATTCACCTGCTAATCTTAATAGCGGAGGTGTTCTTTTAATTCTATTATTAGTGAAATTCAATTGTTTTTGAAATTATAATTTGATAGTAAAAATTATCTATGCCAATTAAAATAATTTTCCTTCTTCCCGTGTTTCAATCTAATTAACATTGATCAATTTCTTGGGTGAAAGACAAATGTCCTATCCATATGGTCTACATCATATTGGCATCTATAATGGTTAGTTACTTTTTTAATAACTGAGTTTTTTAATAAAAAAAGAGAGTAATAGAGTAAAAAAATAGTAATTTATAAATTATTAATTAATTAAGAGAATTTTATAGTTAATTTATAAAATTTAAAAATATAATAATAATTTTGAACTATGGTAAATCGTGGTGAACCGTACATGAACCGTGAACAAGTGATTCTGAACAGTGAACTGTAATTGTCTTTGATGGTTAAAGTTAAGGGTCAACCCCCCTGAAACTGGCAGTTCTAAATCATCAAACCGTTCGATTCCAAATCGTGGTCAGGTCTATATAAATATCCTTAAAAATCAATTTGACCTAATATATTTAGAGTAGTGATCTTTTAACATCAAAATGACGCAAATATGTTCAATTAATAACTCTTTTTAGTATTTTTACTAAGTCATCAGTCGATTAAAGTCCACCTAATTGACTTAGCTATGAAAAAAAATATTATATCAAATTGATGTTTGAGGGAACAGATATAATCAGAGGAACTAGACAAATACATAGAAATTGGTTTCATGTCATTTCGAGTTTTCTAGGTCCATCAATTGGTTTCGAGATATTTAGAGTCATTTCGATGTTAAAAAACACTGCTATCAATATATTAGGTCAAATTCATGTTTGAGGACATTTATATAATTAGAAGAACTAGATGAACACATAGAAACTCGGTTCATATCATTTCAACCTTTCTAAGTCCATCTACCAATTTTAGACATATTTATTATTATTTTTTAAATATTGATCATTCTACAATGAATATATGGATTTATCGTAGATTAGAAAAAAAATTAAAAATAAATGTGTCCAAAATCGACAGATAGACTTAGAAAGTTCAGAATGACATGAAACCAATTTTTATGTGTTTGTCTAGTTATCCTGATTATATAAATATCCTCAAACATCAATTTAACTCAATATATTATGACCAATGATTTTTTTTAACACAAATGTGTCTAAAAATTCTAATTCATATTTAAAAAGTCACTGATCTCAATGTATTAGATCAAATTGATGTTTGAGGACATTTATATAATTAGGAGAAATAGATGAACACAAAGGAACTGATTTCATATAATTCTGAACTCTCTAAGTTCATCAATCAGTTTTAGAGATATTTATTTATTTATTTAAATATTGACCATTCTACAATGAATCCATCTTAACAACAAATTCTCAGAGTCGTCACAGAATGATCAATATTTAAATAAATAAATGTCTTCAATCTAGAGATCTCAGAATAATATGAGACCAATTTCTATATGTTCATCTAGTTCTTCTTTATTATTATATAAATATCCTCAAACATCAATTTGACCAAATATATTAAAAGATAATTATTTTTTTTAACATCAAAATAACTCTAACATATTAAATGAATAACTCTTTTTAGTATTTTTTTTTACTAAGTCATCAATCGATTAAAGTCTATCTAATTAACTTACATATAAAAAAAATATATTATGTCAAATTGATGTTGAGGACATGAATATGTAATCAGAAAAACTAGACGAATACATAGGAATTGGTTTTATATCATTCTGAGATATCTAGGTCCATCAACCGATTTTAAAAATATTTAGTCATTTTGATGTTAAAAACTCACTACTCTCAATATATTGAGTCAAATTTATGTTTGAGAACATTTATATAATTAGGAGTATTAGAAGACAAACGTATAAGAACTAGTTTCATGTCATTCCGAGCTCTTTAAATCCATTTGTTAGTTTCAGACACATTTATTTATTTATTTTAAATATTGACCATTTTACAATGAATCCATGGATTTATCGCAGAATTGAAAAAAGTATAAATAAAAAATAAATGTATCGAAACGACAGATGAACGTAGAGAGCTTGGAATGATATTAAACCAGTTTTTATTTGTTCATATAAGTCTTCTAATTATATAAATATCTATTAGTACCCCAAGGTAGTTTTGATGTGATCAACCAAGTCAGATTAGGTCATGTTGGTGTTTAACCCCTGTGTCTAAGTGTGCAGGAACTTAGGATCACAGGAAGTCGAGCGAAAGACGCATCTAGTGAGAAGGTTGGCACGGGAGAGAGTTTGCGGGCTCGGTGCATCCGAGGGATGAGGCACTGCAGAAGAGTACGTAGGTGGACAAGAAGGAGGCACGCAGCGTTTCCGAGAGACTAGAAGCCGAAGCGGAAGGTTGTTTGAGAAACCCAGAAAATGGGTTCGGGTGAACCCTATTCCAGATGGACGAAATCACCCAAGCAAGTGGAACCAGAGCAGAAGACCAGGATCAATGTGAGCAGAACCGAAGCGGAACATTGGGACCGAAAGTCAACAGAAGGTTGACTTTTTCGGTCTAGGCGCCCGGACTCCGAGCACTCGGAATCCTTCTGGGCACCCGGACCAAGAACTTCATCCAAACGCGACTTGGCACCTTCCGTTGTGACAGGAATAAAAGTTTATCCCCTTCTAGGTGCCCCGACCAGGGCTATAAATACAGCCCTGGTCCCAGTAGCTCACGACAACACTTGTAAACGATTCCTCTTTAGTTTTGTTCTATAATTAAGTGCTTCAACTGCTGTAAGAGACTTCTCCGCCTGAAGGAGATTATTTAGTGAGCTTCAACTTCCTTGGATTAACAATTCCCTTATTGCAAACCAAGTAACTCTTTTGTGCCTCTTATTTTTAATCAGTTTCTTATTTCTTTTATGCAAGTGTTTAGTTTAATAAAGCTATAAAATTTGAGAAAGGTTCATTTTTTATTGTGCAGGCTATTCACCCCCCTCTAGTCAGTCGTCAAGGGACCTACAATTGGTATCATAGCCCAACAGCTTCAGGAGGACTAACCATAGAATGAAGTACAAGAGATGTCCAGACCGAGCATCAACCCACTGAAGTTTGAGGAGGAATTCACGAGCTGGAAGAAAAAGATGGAGGTATTCTTTAAGACAGATTTCGATTTACTATTAATCATGAAATTTGATTTTATAGCACCAGAGGGTAAAGAAGAATACCAATGGATGAAGAAGGAGCAAGCTAACTTCATGGCAAACAGAAAAGTAGAGTTTCATCTGCTTAGTGTCTTACCACCTCAAGAAGTCAATCGGATCGGTGCTTATGAGTTAGCAAAGGAGCTCTAGGAGAAATTCCTAGAACTACACGAAGGGACCTCAGAGGCAAAACTCACGAGACAGGATCTGCTCAGGAACCAGATCAGCAACATCAAATTAGAGTAAGGTGAAACCGCTGCACACCTTCACTCAAGAATAAAGGAATTCATCACTAGACTCACGAATCTAAGAGAAAAGGTAGTCAACCGAGATTCACTAAGGTACACACTTAACGTATTTCCTAGGACTACTGAATGGACATCATTAGTATATGCTTATTATATCTCTAAGGATCTAGAAGTAAGCACTTTAGAAGAGTTATTTTCAACTTTAGAAGTTCATGAATAAGATGTGTAGATCTGAAGAAAGAGCCTACACACATCATTGCCTTAAAGGTAAAAACGGACGAACCAAATTTTAGATCTTCTCTCGATGATAACGAAATGATGTTCATGATAAGAAGATTTAAAAAATTATTTAAAACTAATAAATTTAATCAAGTACAGGGTAATAGAAGGAAAAGAAAGATAAGATGCTACCACTGCAATGAAAAATGACACATGAAAGATAACTGCCCTAAATTGAAGAGCAAGGACAAGAACAAGGACAAGGAGAAGAACAAGAAGTCAACTCAGACCAAGTATAATCTAAAGGTGATGTGGGACGAAACGTCATCTGAATCAGAAATCGAAGTCATCGTCGGACTTGCGTTAGTGGCAAGTCACCAGGAAGATGAAGACGAAGCAAGCTCATCCTTAATGAGCATCGAGACCATCGATGAAGGGGGAGCAACATCAGAAGGAAGCGACATTTTAGGGGGAGTTTCAGACCACAGGATCGACAAGGTAAGTCAGGTACAATCCCTACCTCCTAATGAGTTATTTCTCTTTATAAAAATGCTATAAAAAATTATTAAAAGAAAATAATGAGTTAAAAGGAACTCTAGCAACAGCTTGTCGATTAGAGGATTTTGATAAACTAAAATTAGAAAATAAAAATTTAAAGGAACAAATACAAAATTTGAAAAATTCTGCATGTTCCACTTACATTTCTTCAAAATTTAGAAATAATTCAGGACTTAAGTGGCATCTTAGATATCACATGGGCCAAATTAGAAAAATATCACAGAAATATATCCTAAGAAAATTTTAATTAACCCAGTAGGTAGAAACTTATATTGGGTTCCAAAAACATGCTTAGATTAAATTGTTATGTTTTAAAGTTAGACCTAAGGCTTTCAGAAAGAAAATTAGATGTTTAATTTCTTTAAAAGGCTTTGTCTAGAAGTGGTTGTTGTTTCAATAACCAAGAAGGCCTAGTGCCTCACCACAACCTGGAAGCTAATTATTGAAATGAATATTTAATTGACTAATTGTTAAGTATGTAATTAAAAATAATCTAATGCTTTCAAACAAATTGTTTGTCAAAATTTCTGTTAGAAATTATTTAGAAGTTAATTTTTTAACTATATAAAAATTTTAAAATATTTTCTGTTAATTTTTTTTTACAGAGTTGTTTTCAAACTTTATTTTTCTGTGAAAAATTATCATCTTTTTGGAAAAGATTTCTTTTGTGAAAATTTTATATCTACTCAACTCTTAGTATTTTTTTTTAAAAAAAAAATCAAAGTTCATTATAAGATTCCAGATTTTTTTTAAATTTTTTTTATTTTCTGGAAAATAGTATTTTCCTTATACTTTGTTTTAGATTTATTTTTTAAAGGAATTTCAAGTACCCCATTTTTAATGTGATCAAAGGGGAGAAATGAAGATTAAGTCTAGGAGAGGATATCATTAATTTTTACACATTATTATTTGCAAAATTTTACCTTGTTATTATTGGTTTATATTTTTTTATTCTCCTAACTTAACTTGGATTGTTCACATCAAAAAGGGGGAGATTGTTAGTACCCCAAGGTAGTTTTTGTTGGTACCCCAAGGTTGTTTTGATGTGATCAAATAAGTTAAGTTAAGTCATGTTATGTTTAACCCTGTGTCTAAGTGTGCAAGAGCTTAGGAGCACAAGAAGTTAAGCAAAAGACGTAGCTAGTAAGAAGGACGGCACGGGAGAAAACCGACGGGCTCGGTGCGTCTGAGGGATGAGATGCTGCAAAAGAGAACACGGGCGGACGAGAAGGAGGCGCGCGACATTTCTGAGGGACAAGAAGCTAGAATGGAAGGTTGCTCGAGAAGGCCGAAAGTTGGGTTCGGATGAGCCCTATTCTGGATGGCCGAAATCACCCAAGCGAGCATAGCCGGAGCGGAAGACCCGGATCAAGGCGAGCAGTCCAGTTCTGGGCGCTCGAACTCCGGGTGCTCAGAATTGAATTCTATCCGGATTGCGATCAATGTAATCCGTTGCAAAGGGGATAAAGTTTTATCCCCCTCCAGGCGCTTGGAACCCTTCCAGGTGCCCCAACTAAGACTATAAATACAGCCTTGGTCCTAGAAGCTAGAAACAACAAGCAGTATTGCAACAACACTTGTACACATTCTAGTTTTCATTTAGCTTCTTCTTTTCTGAGCTTTCATTGCTATAAAGAGGCTTCTCTGCCTGAAGGAGAAAGTAGTGCACTTCATTTCCTTGGATTAACAACCTCCCCAGTTGTAACCAAGTAAAAACTCTCCGAGCCTCTGTCTGTTTGATTTCTTTATTTAATGCAAGTGTTCGTTATTTAAGTTAGTTGTCTGAGAAAGGTTTGTTTGTTTTGTTTTTGTGCAGGGGCTATTCAACCCCCCTTCTAGCCGACCAACGGTTTTAACAAGTGGTATCAGAGCCAGGACATTTCAAGATGACTAACCGTCGATCGAAGCACTGAATCAATGGTTGGACCAAGCATATACCCACCGAAGTTTGAGGAGGAGTTCGCTAGCTGGAAAGCGAATGCAGGTATTCTTTAAAACCGACTTTAAATTACTTTTAATAATGAAGTTCGGTTTTGTAGCACCCTGTTGGGATGTATATTATAAGCCTAGATTTTGTATGAACATCTGTTTTTGAGATATTTTGAAATAAAAATCACTTTGGTTAAATGTCTACATGTCAATACAGTTGTCCATTTAATTTATATTGTAGATAACATGGTAGATGGTGTCACACAGAAGATCATCCTTATAAATTATAAATAATAGCTCACAATTAAGATGGATAGGGACAAACCATTGGAACAGTTGTAGTGTAATTTGGTATTAGTTTGTCTTGACTATATAATTATACTAGTATCCTATGTGTGTATTGAGCAGGACCATTTGAGGTTGTTTGATTTATACTGACTGCATAAAAGAACAGAACCTCTATTATTATAGATGTGCGTACTCTTAATCCTGATATAATAACAAACACATATACTTAGTATTTATTTTTTTAACTTATCAATGGGTGAGATTTATTCGTTAAATCAATAGGCACGATAAGTTGGGAGATAGTACCATTTATATGGTGTATTGTTGATTATAAAAGGAAACTGTGTCCTATTTATTTCGGTTGATGATGTCCCCTTGAGCAGCTCATAAGGATTATCATGTAAACCCTGCAGGTAGACTTAGTCCGACATGATAATAAAGTTGAGTGGTACTACTCTTGGAGTCAGATGTTAATTAAGTGAGTTATCAGTAACTTATTTAATTAACGAACATACGATATCTTAAACATAGGGAGATTAACACACTCATGATAAGTAGGAGCTCATATTGTAATATGGGATTGGTATGGTAGTTCAATAATGACCCTTTAGTGGTATGAGTTATTATTGATGAACTTGAGTTGGGTGTTCGAGTCGAACACAGGAAGCTCAAGTCCATCAGGAGGCCAACACTAATTCCTCCTCTCGGTCCCTGTTGTAGCCTCTATAAAGCCTCGCATTCACCCGTTTTCATTTTGCTTCCTACTTAAGAAAGGGGTTGGCCACATCCTTGCTTGGTGCCCAAGCAAGGGGCCGGATAAGCCTTGCTTGTTACCCAAGCATAGGGACGACCAAGCCTCGCTTGGTGCCCAAGCAAGGGGCCGACCACAATAAAAGAAAAAAAAAGGAAAAAAAGGAAAAAAAAAAAAAAGGAGTTATGAAAAGGGAGATTTTTTCTCTCAACAGAATTCTAAAAAATCTGTTAATTTTTCTCCCTTTTTATCTGGCGCCAAGGGTTATAAAAGAAGAGGAGGTTGTGCCATAAAACATTAAGTAAGAAGTGATAAGTTTTTCTCCACAACCAAAATCCTCTCCTTTTCTTTCCTCTAGGGTCGGGGCCCAAAACCCCTCCCGTTCTTTCCTCTAGGGTCGGCGCCCCATCCTTTTCTTCCTCCCTTTCTTCCCTCTAGGGTCAACACCCCATCTCCCCTTGGTGGCCGGGGCTTGGAGGAGAAGAAAAACAAGAGAAGAAGCACCTAGGTGGCCGACAGTTTGGAGGAAAAGAAGAAGAAGGAGGTGCCCTTTTGCTTTGCATTCTTTAGTGGTAGGTGGCTTGGAAAGGAAAAAGAGGTTCGAGTGTTTTGTCTTGGTAGATCGTCATCCACACGACGTCCTGTTGGGACCGAAATGTAGCTAGAGGGGGGTGGTGGGGTGAATAGCTCGTCACGTGCTCGTGGTAGGCGTTGCTTGTTTCTTCAAAGATGTGCAGCGGAAATATACAAGAAACAACACACACAACGCTAACAAGTAGATTTACTTGGTATCCACCTCCAAAGGAGGTGACTAGTCCGAGGATCCACACACTCACACACACCTCCACTAATGAACACTCCTTTTCAGTAACTACCAAAGGCGGAGAAGCCCTACAAGTTCACACTGCAAGAAGAAAGGGAAAGGATACACAAATACAAGCAAAAGCTTATGATGAATATAGAAAACCCTAACCCTAGCTTTCTTCTTCAGCTGTAGATCCGCCTCTTGACTTGGAAAACCTCCAAGAACCTTCAAGAACTGGCGATCTGAACTTTGTGGAGAAGTTTTGGGAGCACAGTGAAGATCTGAGATAAATCGGTGAAAGTTCTACTGAAAGAATCGAACACTTGCAGCTAAATATGACGCCAACGGTCGGATCCCGATCGATTGGATTGCTCCCAATCGATCGGGGAGGCTTTGGATCGATCGGTCGATCGATCCAGAGCGCCTCTGTACTCTGCGGGAAATGCCTGGATCGATCGGCTGATCGATCCAGCCTTTATCGCGTAAAAACGCGCCACCCCAATCGATCCACTAAGCGATTGGGGTCTCTGGATCGATCGACCGATCGATCCAGAGACGTTCTGTGCGCTCTGCGACTTGCCCACTCGAGACTTGTCGCAGGGACCTTCCCAATCGATCGGCCGATCGATTGGGCATCAGCCAATCAATCGGCTGATCGATCCAGACATTGGTTTTTGCCCAAAACCAAGTCCTAAGCCCCCAAACCAACATCCGGTCAATCCATGACCTATTGGTTCATCATGCCTAGCATCCGGTCACCCTTGACCTGCTAGGACTTCCCAACATCAGATGTCCGATCAGTTTTGATCCATCTGGATTTTTCCTTGCCTGGCTTCACTCACCAGGACTTTCAACTTGCCTAGCTTCACTCACTAGGATTTTTCTTCTGCCTAGCTTCACTCACTAGGTCTTTCACCTGGCTTCACTCACCAGGATTTTCCTTCTGCCTAGCTTCACTCACTAGGTCTTTCACCTGGCTTCACTCACCAGGATTTTCCTTCTGCCTAGCTTCACTCAGTAGGTCTTTCCAGTCAAGTATCTGGTCAACCTTGATCTACTAGACTCTTCTTCAACCAACCTGATCAGACCCTGATCAGAGGGGAATTGCACCAAACAATCTCCCCAATTGAATAACTGCACCTGCACTTGTCCATATCATCGAAGTCTTGTATTGTCAAACATCGAAACTCAAACCAAGACTCAAGCTTGGTCAACCTTAATCTAAGGGATATTGCACCAATAATCTCCCCCTTTTTGATGTTTGACAATACCTCATTTAAGTTAGGCTAATTCCCATAGCCTCAACTTCCTTCATGCCACTAGCACTACTAGAAAAGTAGGCTTTTGAGACAAATATTTTAAGACAGTCACAAAATTCATCTCAAATACTAAGTAATTAAGACAGTGACAATAGACGTCTCAAAATTTTTCATGGAGACATTAATTTTAAGACAGTATTTAAGATTTTGTCTCAAATTCAACTAAATAAGACACATAATAAAGATGGTTAAAAATATAATTATATAAGACATTCAAATAAGACGGTAAAAAAGTATTTGTCTCAAATTATCTTGAATATCACTATTAGAAATAAGGCCTATAATGACACTTTCTTGATGACACTTATTAAAATATGTACTTATAAATATTTTATAACGACACTCATTGATTTTAAAAATAAATTATCAAATTAGACTATCTATAATGACATATTTTATAAATGTCATAAATATTAATTACTTTTTATTTTTTACATTAACCTAACTTCCTCCCTCTCGTACCTGTTTCCTTTCCGCATGCCACCCCTTTTCCTCTTTGCATCTCTTCGTAGCCGACCCTTTTCCTCTTTGCCTTCGCATCGCAGGTGACCTTTCCTCCATCGCACCTCCTTTCCTTCCTTTCCCTTGCAGCACCGCATCCACCGCCTCTGCCGTGCACCTCCATCTTCGTAGCAGAAACCTCTGCAACAAGCAAGGTACTGATATATTCCTTGATCTTACATGATGTTAGCTATCTCTCCCTTGTCACTTGAGGACAACATGCTTTCTTTTCTTTCCATTTTCATCTAGTTGATCATTTCTGATAATTCCAGAGTCATATGCTTGTGTGAGCTATGAGCATGAGAACTTATGTAAGGACCCATGAGCAGTAATTAGGAAATTAATTTAAAAATTAAATTAAATTAATTAATTATGAATTTTGAGGAATTTTTGGGAGTTAAAATGAATTTCTACACATGTTTCAGGGGTAGAATAGTTAACGGTGAGGAGGTTTAAGAAAATACCTAATTAAGTTAAGAGTTGATAAATCTAATTACCCTAAGTTAAAATCATTAACCAAAATCATTAACCTAGCTATAAATCCCAAATTTCTCACCGGATTCTCTTCACTGTGGTTCCCAAAATCGCCGTTACTCTTCTTCTCCTCCACTGCGGTCTTCGACCCACCTCGTCACCGGCTGTGAGATCTGGTTAGACGCCTTCCCATGTCGGCGAGCGGTGGAGGACACATCGACCGGTCACAGATGGCCTACACACACTCCCCGTCGGCACGACATCACAGTGCTAGGGATTCCGACGGCAACGCAAGAAGGGAAAGGCAAGTTCATATCCTTATGGTTATGCGAGATCTGTGAGGTATGGGATAGGAGCGTAGAAGTTGTGAAATGTTTTTCTATGTAATCGGATCGATTGTATAGTTTGCGATTGATTTCTTCCCTGTAGAGTTGTGATTCGGCTTGAGGTTCCGTTGATGTACTTGCTTGATTTGCATTGCTTCTGGATTCTTGCCGGTGCATTCTGTTTTGATGGAGTTCGATTTCCTCGGAGTGTTCTTCCTGTGGTTTTTCTGGTGTTCGATGGGCAGTGATTGAGTTTGGATTCGATTTCTTCCATGAAGATGATGTTTCGAGTTTTTCTGTGTGACACTTGTTTGTTTAAATGTTTGACTGAGATATCGATTGTGGAATGAGTTGTGGTTGAGTTTCTTGAGAATTTCTAAATTTGGTTTAAGGTTTCCGTGAGGTATTTGAGCCAATCTTGAGATTTCGTGAGGACTCTTGATTTGGTTTGCGATTACAGCGGTGTTTACGGTTCGATTTGTGGTCTCAATGTTGTTTAGTTATGGTTAGGCTCGCTGATACGATTTCTTTTGAGGTTCTATGCTATTTCTCAGGTTTCCATCGGGTTCTCTATTTGTACCTGTTCACAGGACGGGTAGTGGATGCTTTGCAATTCTTTGTATCATTTTGGTTTCTTGCCATATTCTTTGGATTTCATGTGTAGCATTGCTGTATTGGTTTAGAATATGTAGAACTAATTCGATGTTGCTCTGCTCCAGTAGTTGTGGACTTGTTTGGTTTTAAAGCGGGGTTGATCTGCCTCTATGATAATCAAGGTTTTTCGCAATTGATCCAACAGATTTTAATACATTTGCTATGGCGGTTACAAGTATTTGATGGGTTCTAGATTTTCAAAATGGTATTAAATGGTTGGAGATTTCTGCATTGGTGATTTTTGGGTTTCTATTGATTTGGTTTCAAATTGGTGGTTTAATCAAGTAGATGAGAGGGTGTATTCATTGTAGATTGCTGTGGTTCTGTTGTGGTGAGTGCTGTATAAAATTGTGTATGCTTGTGATCTTCCTATATGACTGCACGTTAGCTTCCCTACTTGTGATCTTCCATTACTTTGATATGCTTGATTTAAGTACTGGATTTAGCTTGGGATAGATGATGTTCTGTTTTCTGCTGCTTTTGAAGGACTTGGATAGGTTACAAGTGCTTTAGGCACGGATTGGAGATACTATGTTTTTTTTTTGTTCTTATTTCTCTAATTTTCATGAAATGCTGGAATGAATTGCCCTAGATTTTTCTTGTGGATTTAGCTTGAAGTGTCCAGTGGCTTTGGTTAGCTGAGGTTTTAGTGTATTTTGCTTGGAAATTGATTGTTGTGGATGGTGTTCTGTTCGTTTTGTGGTCACACTTGTTTGGTTCTCAGGTTAACTGTAGTTTCATGTGAAGCTTTCGGATTTCTTTTGCCATTGCTAAATTCATAGTGATATCAGAATCATCAATTCATAGTTATTTTGTTGACATATTTTCCTTTGGCTTGTAGATACATAAAAAAAACTTTTGTTTATTAATAGTGGATACACCAAACACAACGACTAGTTTCATTGTGCTTATTTATACTTGCCGACTATTCTAGCTCTAGTCATTAGGATGAGATGGTCATAGTTTCTCTGTCAATGTGATTGCTTATTTCTTTGACTGATGTAAAAGGGTGGAAGACTTTTAGAACCTTAGATATCAATAATGCAGATCTTGTTGTGAAGAGATTAATTAGATATATAACATGCAAGAAAGATGATTATGTGTTAGATGATAAGATTTCTTATTGAAATGTTCTATTTATTGATTTTTTTGAACATTATATATTATAAATCATCTTTACCTCTAATTAGAGTTTTTTTTTATGTTCAAGATTTTGGTGAAGGAGTATAAAAGTTATCTCTAGATCACGAGGAGTTATTCTTTAGACTTTCTTTTGTGTAACTTCATAGGAATAGTTGTTTTTTTATTGGATGAATGTTGGATGCACTTCAATTAATGATTATAGAATTTTATATTGTGGATATCATTTTTAATTTATAAAAAGAGAGTTTTTCCTTTGTTTTGAAATGACAATTTAATAGATTTAATCTAGATTAATTTGTATAATAAATGTTCTTTAAAGATTATTAATTTTTGTCATAATTGTTGCATCTAATAAGTTAAAATATTAGGGATAGTAATTTATTGTCTTCACTTCTATTTGAGACAGCACTACCATCTCGATTTAGTGTCTTTATCTTTTTCACATAATAAGACATAACATTTGAGACAAAACAATAACTGTCTTAAATACTTTTGAGACAATTGAATAACTGTCTCATCACCGTCTTAAATGGCATTTGAGACAGTATAACTGTCTCAATATTTTTTTGAGACTCTTGTATTAGGGACGACTACATTACTGTCTCATCACCGTCTCAAAAATATTTTGAGACACTAAATTTATAATTTAAGACACATTTTGTTGTGTCTCAAAAGCCTAGTTTTCTAGTAGTGTAGGTAATGAAGGCGTAAGTTAAACCCTACATTCTCCCACTAAGAAGGCAAACTCCCTCTTAGATGATGAAGGCCTAACTTAAACCCTACCTTCTCCCCCTATTGGCACACATCAACAAATTCACTTATTGATAACTCTCTCCTTTGAGACTCTCCCCCTGAAGAGTTGCTCATCGTTGTTCACAACTTCACTCGGTGTGATTAACACGATAATGAAAGTCCCATACCTTTCATTTATCCTTAACCCTACATTCTCCCCCAATGTAGACAAATGCCCAACCTTGAGCATTTACAACTTAAACAATGACAATATCCACTCTCCATTGTAAACCAATGCTCAACCTTGAGCATCTTTCACTAAGGAAGGTTAACTACCTTCCACGGTATATGAAAATTTAGTTTTCATGTCCTTAAAGAGTAACTCCCCCTAAAGATATGCATGTAACTTCTGTCATTGCACCAATAATGACTTAGAATCCCTAAACCTTTAGGAAATCCAAAATTAGAAGTTTTGAGGTTCAACAATTCAATATTGAAACCAAACCTCAACCTAAACTTCTACCTAGTCTCCCTTAACCAATCCATCCTTGTTTTCAACCTGAAAACACCCTTTTTAAGTATACAAATGTATTTTGAGGGGTTAGCAATGGTTTCCTAGACCAAACAAGGGTCAAACCACTGAAAATAAGCTTTTCCAGCTGAAATCAGGTTCCCCAATCGATTAGAGTTTGGTCCCAATCGATTACACTGTCTTGAATCGATCCATTGATCGATTCAGCCAGTCTGGATTGATCGACTGATCGATCCAGCGAGCTTCTGCTCATGAGAATGGCCTTCTCAATCGATCGGCTGATCGATTGAGGCACTCCAATCGATCGGCTGATCGATTGAGGCACTCCAATCGATCGGGTGATCGATTGGAGACCTGAAATTGTTGAAATTTAACTTCAGCCAATTTCAGAAACCCCTAGAAAATTCTACAAAATTCCAAAAATCATAAAAATTGTTGTAGACATTATTTAGGACATATAGTATCATGGAAAAATAGTTTTCTAAGAAAATACTTCATATTTTCAAAGATTGACACAAACTCGAAAACTTGTAAAAACTTTAGTGTATTCTTCAAGTTTGTGCTCAACTATTCAATGATTATTACTATCAAAAGATAGCCTTCACCAAGGTTTTCCAAAATCTTTTTAAAATGATTTTCAAAACCAATATCCAACCATGTTCCTTGGGCTCAATGCACATGACTTATACATTAGCTTTCCCAATGATTGGAAAACACATAACTATGTGTTTTGATGAACCTAAAACTCAAAAGAATGCACTAAATCAACATCTTGAGTTTTGTTCATCATTCTAACATCTCACTTGTATTGAATATGTACTAAATCACATACAAGTCACCTTATAGTTCTTTTGTGAGATGAAAAGTTTGGTTTTGCCCTAATCTAGGAATCATGCATATCTACCTAGGCATTTTGAGGTTATGAACATCCACCAAGGATATTATTTGTTAATAAATGTCATTTGTCCTTAAATTGCAAGGAATTAAAATCATGCATGATATGTTATGGTATACATAAAAAAGAAATAATTTTCAAAAGAAAATATCTTATAACTACATGATGTATGTATGACATGACATGGTATTTTTGTGATTTTTCATAATAAAAATGAATGAAAAAATAAATATGATGTCATGACATATGATGGGCAAACAAAGCATGGCAAGTTAGCATAGATAAAATACCTAGATTACCTACCTAAGTATCCTTAACCCTTAGCTAATTCAAGAATTTCAAACCCTAGATTGCCTACTATTTCCCAAGAAAATGTCAAAAATCAAATTTGACATTTTTTTTACTTTTCCTAATTTGTGCCAATTTAAATTAAGCATATTCCTCAAATTTTGGCACAATTTACTCTTTTAAAGAGTAATCAATTGAGTTAAGGCTTAAATTTGCCTTTAACTTCCTAAGAACATACCAAAATCCCAACTTGGTAGTTCTTATGATTTTCTCAAAATATGACACATTTTACTCTTTCCAAGAGTAAACCCTTTATCCTTTTCATTTTCAAAGGTTAATAATAACCTTGAAAATGCTCCTTGAGTGTCAACTTCATCATGATTGGGTTAACTACCCTTCCACTTAGAGTTGACACTCTTTAACTCACCTAAGGGGTAGAGAAAATGCTCCTAGGAACCCAAAACCTATTTGTGCTCCTTGGATGCTTTAGGTACTTGCTAGGGATAACCTCCCTAGATACCTTTCTAGTGACCTTGTTAGGCTTCTTAGAAGCCTTGGTCACACTTTCTAAGTCAACCCTAGGAATTTCTTCCCTTGTGACCTTCTTTGTGACTTTCTTGGACTTCTTAGAAGTCTTAGTCACATTTGTTGCAAAAATACTCTTAGGAATAACCTCCCTAGTATTCTTGACTTGACCACTAGGCCTAGGGTTAGTTCCATAACTATATGGAACCCTATGGTAAGAAATTACATCCTTCTTAGCCTTATGTTTGTATCCCAAACCTCTATGGCCATTGGATGCCTTTTGTGCTCCTAAACCTAGATTTTGCTCATTTTGCCCTTTTAGGATATTTTCCATCCTTTTTAGGGTCTTTTCTAATTTATCAAGTCTTGACCTCAAGACTTGATTTTCTTCCCATAAATCCCTAGGTTTTGGTTTTCTATTTAATCCTTGAGCGTTTTTATTTCTAGGCTTATAGTTATTGACCTTAGTGTTCTTGCCTAGATTTTTATCTACAATCCTAGCCCTAGGTGTAGTGGTTTTAGCATGTAGAGCCATATGATTTTCATTAATGTTTCCATGCTTCCTATTCTTATGGTAAATAGCATTAAAATGATATAAGTTAGAATTAGCATGCTTTTTACCATAATTTAAAGGGGTAGGCTCAATAAAAGTTACCTTTCTTTTTACCTTGGAGGCTTCCCCTTGAATTGAGCTTCCTCCTTGAGCCTTGACCACCTTCTTCCCCTTAGGGCATTGACTTCGGTAATGCCCTCTTTGTTGGCACAAGAAGCACACAATGTGCTCCTTGCTCTTCTTTGTTGTGGGGATGGTCTCCTTGGGCTTCTCCTTGCCCTTGGGTGCCACTTGGCCCTTCTTCTTGGCCAAGTTGGGGCACTTGCACTTGTAGTGCTCATTCTCCCTACACTCAAAACATATAATATGATTTTTATTATTAATTGAGATATTTTTACCTTCACATGTAGGGATGACACTTGGTCCTTCATGTGATGTGGATGTAGAGGCTTCCTCTTGATCCGATAGTGATGCTCCTCCATTAGATTTGACTTGACTTGTGGAGGTGGAAGTTTCTTCATCTTCTTCTTCTTTTGACTCGGATGTGGAGGCTTCTTCTTGCTCTTGATCCGGTGTTATGGAAAATTGCTCCCCCTCAATCCTAGAGGTGGAGGCTTCCTCATCCTCATCTTGTACATGGAACAAGGAGTATGCTCCCTCCTTGCCTTCTTCATTGCATTCCTTTGAAGATGAAGCTTCTTGGACTTCCTCTTCTTCGGAAGTTGAGCATCTCTCAATTTCGGAGTCCTCTTGCTCTTTATTTTGATCCAATGAGTCGCCCTCTTTGGATTTTTCTTGGTTTGGTACAGTGGAGGGGATCTCATGAATTGATGTCAATTTGCTCCAAAGCTCCTTGGCATTCTTGAACTCTCCAATATTTCCAAGAATGTGGCTAGGCAATAGATTGACCAAAAGCTTGGTCACTTTATCATTGGCCTCACATCATTGGATTTGTTCTTGGCTCCATTTGCTTTTCTTGAGGAGTTTGCCCTTGGAATTTGTTGGAGCCTCAAAACTTTCCATGAGAGCAAACCATTACTCTATCTCCACCATCAAGAAATTCTCGATCCTTGATCTCCAAAGATCGAAGCTTATCGTGGTGAATGGTGGAGACACCCTCGTGTCAAATCCGAGTCCATCTCGAAATTCCATTTGAAGTTGAGCTTCTTGTGTTGAAGTCTTCGACTTGTAGAATTGCTTTAACTTCTTCACCCTCTAGCTTGTTGACCCTTCCGGCGATGATTCTGGTGAAGAGCAACCTTGCTCTGATACCACTTGTTGGGACCGAAATGTAGCTAGAGGGGGGGGGTGAATAGCTCGTCGCGTGCTCGTGGTAGGCGTTGCTTGTTTCTTCAAAGATGTACAGCGGAAATATACAAAAAACAACACACACAACGCTAACAAGTAGATTTACTTGGTATCCACCTCCAAAGGAGGTGACTAGTTCAAGGATCCACACACTCACACACACCTCCACTAATGAACACTCCTTTTCGATAACTACCGAAGGCGGAGAAGCCCTACAAGTTCACACTACAAGAAGAAAGGGAAAGGATACACAAATACAAGCAAAAGCTTATGATGAATATAGAAAACCCTAACCCTAGCTTTCTTCTTCAGTTGTAGATCCACCTCTTGACTTGGAAAACCTCCAAGAACCTTCAAGAACTGGCGATCTGAACTTTGTAGAGAAGCTCTGGGAGCACAGTGAAGATCTTAGATGAATCGGTGAAAGTTCTACTGAAAGAATCGAACGCCTACAGTTAAATACGACGCCAACGGTCGGATCCCGATCGATTGGATTGCTCCCAATCGATCGGGGAGGCTTTGGATCGATCGGTCGATCGATCCAGAGCACCTCTGTACTCTGCAAGAAATGCCTGGATCGATCGGCTGATCGATCCAGCCTTTATCGCGTAAAAACACGCCACCCCAATCGATCCACTGAGCGATTGGGGTCTCTGGATCGATCGACCGATCGATCCAGAGACGTTCTGTGCGCTCTGCGACTTGCCCACTCGAGACTTGTCGCGGGGACCTTCCCAATCGATAGGCCGATCGATTGGGCATCAGCCAATCGATCGGCTGATCGATCCAGACATTGGTTTTTGCCCAAAACCAAGTCCCAAGCCCCCAAACCAACATCCGGTCAATTCATGACCTATTGGTTCATCATACCTAGCATCCGGTCACCCTTGCCCTGCTAGGACTTCCCAACATCAGATGTCCGATCAGCCTTGATCCATCTGGATTTTCCCTTGCCTGGCTTCACTCACCAGGACTTTCAACCTGCCTAGCTTCACTCACTAGGATTTTCCTTCTGCCTAGCTTCACTCACTAGGTCTTTCACCTGGCTTCACTCACCAGGATTTTCCTTCTGCCTAGTTTCACTCACTAGGTCTTTCACCTGGCTTCACTCACCAGGATTTTCCTTCTGCCTAGCTTCACTCACTAGGTCTTTTCAGTCAAGTATCTGGTCAACCTTGACCTACTAGACTCTTCTTCAACCAACCTGATCAGACCCTGATCAGAGGGGAATTGCATCAAACAGTCTCCCCAATTGAACAACTGCACCTGCACTTGTCCATATCATCGAAGGCTTGTATTGTCAAACATCGAAACCCAAACCAAGACTCAAGCTTGGTCAACCTTAACCTAAGGGATATTGCACCAACACGTCCAAGAAGAGGAGATGAATAGGGCAGAAGATTAAGAGGTCTTTAGCTATGAAGAAAGGGACAACTAGTTATTTAATTCCGTTGCGCATCTAGTTTTGTTTTCTTCGTGTCGATTTTGGATATCAATTTTGAATAGCAACACAAGAGGCCAACAATCTTGTGCTTCGATCAAGGTGCACTTTGATCAATCAAGAACTTGCTTGATTGATCAAACACATGTCTGATCGAGCATGTGGGTTGCTAGGAAATGTTCTGTGCCTGTATAAATTTTTGTACAGGGGATTTACACAGAACGAAATTCCAGCGCCAACACACCCGAGGGTAAGGAGGAATACCAGTGGACGAAGAAGGAGCAGGCCGACTACGTGGTGAACGACAAAGCAGAATTCCATCTACTGAGCGTCCTTCCGCTACAAGAAGTCAACCAGATCGGCACCTACGACTCAGCAAAGGAGCTTTGAGAGAAGTTCCTTGAGCTACATGAAAGGACGTCCGAAGCCAAGCTCATGAGATGGGACTTACTTCACAACCAGCTCACCAATCTATGATTTGAAGAAGATAAAACGATTGCGCACCTTCACTCGAAGATTAAGGAACTCATCACCAAACTTTCGAATCTCGGATAAAATGTAGGTAACCGAGATTTGCTAAGGTACACTCTTAATGCCTTCACTAGAAATATAAAATGGGCATCACTAGTAGATGTCTTCTATATCTCTAAGGACTTAGAATCTATTACCTTAGAAGAATTATTTTCAACTTTTGAAGTGCATGAATCGAGATGTGCATGTACGAAGGAGCTGAAACACAACATCGCCTTCAAGGAAACGAGAGACGAACATAAGTCAGAATCCTCTCTCGACGACGATGAAATGATAATGATGGTAAGCCATTTTAAAAAGTTATTTAAATCAAGAAAAACTAACCATCTGCAGGGTAGAAAGAAAAAGACAATTAGATGCTACAACTGCAATGAAGAAGGGTACATTAAGGACAACTGCCCTAAGTTACAGAACAAGGATAAGGACAAAGGAAAGAAGCCTGTCCAAATGAACAAGTACAAGACTTTAAAGGCGATGTGGGACAAAATGTCGTCCGAATCGGAAGTTGAGGCTTGCTCCGAGCTTGCATTGATGGCAAATCATCAAGACGAACATGAAGAAAGCTCTTCCGAAATGAGCATCAAGAGCATCGATGAAAGGGGAGCAACATCGGAAGAAAACAATAGTTCAGGGGGAGCCATGAATAACGAGATCGACAAGGTAAGTCAGGTACAATATCTTCCTCCCGATAAAATGTTTAGATTCATAAAATTATTATTTAAAGATTGTTGTAAATTAGAAAAGGAAATTAAAGAATTAAAAGTAATTCTAGAAAAATCTTGTCCATTAGAAGATTTTGATAAATTAAAGCTAGAAAATGATAATTTACAAAAAGAAATAGAAAACTTGAAAAATCATACATGAACATATAGTACAAGTTTTAGAAGATATAATTTGAACTGGTATTTCAAATATCACAAAGGACAAATTAGGAAAATTTTAAAGAAATATGTTCCTAAAAAATATTTAATTAATCTAGTTGGCTGGAACATATATTGGGTTCCAAAGTCTTGTTTAACTTGAACTTTAATTAGACTTACTGCTTTTAGCGAGAAAATTAGACGTTTAATTTCTTTATGAGGCTTTGTCTAGAAAGTGATTGTTACTCCAATAACTTAGAAGACTTAGTGTCTCGCCATAGCCTGGAAGCCAAATGTTTAAATAAAATATTTAATTGACTAACTGATAAAGCATTAAAATTGAAATTAGATAATGCTTTGAATAGTTACTCAATTTTTTTTTTTGAAAAATTCTTAAATTTTTTTATGCAAATCTGTTTAACTTAGAAAAAAATTCTCATTTTTTTTAACTTAAAATTTTTAAAATTATTTTATAAACTTGTGCTTTTGGTAAAATGTATTTTATATGTTGCACTTAGAAATTTATTTTCCGTAGAAATTTTTTCTTACATAGAAATTTTTTACTTAAATTTTTTTTTAAGTATCAGAATTACTTTATCAAAATTTCTAAAAAAATTATTTTTTGAAAATTTGTTTAACTGAGAAAATTATTGATTGTTTCACAAAATTTTTACTTAGAATTTTTTTAAAAAATTATTATATTTTTAGTGTTATCAAAATTATTTTCAGTATTTTCAAACATCTTGATAAATTTTTTAAAATTATTTGAAAATTAGAGTTTTTATAAACTTTACCCTTAGATTTTTTTTTTACCCCATTTTTATGTGATCAAAGGGGGAGAAAGGAAAATTAAGTCTAGGGGGAGGTAGCTTATTATTATTATTTTTTTTACTTTTTGCACTTTATTGTAAAATTTATTGTTCTAAAGTTATAGTTGTTTACCTTATCTTAACTTGGGTTGCTCACATCAAAAAGAGGGAGATTGTTGGTACCCCAAGGTTATTTTGATGTGATCAAATAAGTTAAGTTAGGTCATGTTATATTTAACCCTGTGTCTAAGTGTGCAGGAGCTTAGGAGCACAAGAAGTCGAGCAGAAGACGCAGCTAGCAAGAAGGACGGCATGAGAGAGAGCCGACGTGCTCAGTGCATCTGAGGGATGAGGTGTTGCGGAAGAATACGCGGGCGGACGAGAAGGAGGCGTGCGGCATTTCTGAGGGACGATAATCCAGAGCGGAAGGTTGCTCGAGAAGGCCGGAAGTTGGGTTCAGGTGAGCCCTATTCCGGATGGCCGAAATCACCCAAGCGAGCGGAGCCGGAGCGAAAGACCCTGACCGAGGCGAGCAGCACCGGAGCAGAGGGCCCGGATTGGAAAAGTCAATATGGTTGACTTTCCAGTTCTCGACGTCCGGACTCAATCCTGACGCCCGGAGTCTGGTCGCCCGGAATTGAATTCTATCCAGATTCTGTTGCGAAGAGGATAAAGTTTTATCCCCCTCCAGACGCTTGGAACCCTTCCAAGCGCTCCAACCAAGGCTATAAATACAGCCTTGGTCCCAAAAGTTAGAAACAACAAGCATTATTGCAACAACACTTGTACACATTCCAATTTTCATTTAACTTCTTCTTTGCTGAGCTTTTATTATTGTGAAGAGGCTTCTCCGCCTGAAGGAGAAAGTAGTGCACTACATTTCCTTGGATTAACAACCTCCCCGGTTCTAACTGTTGGGTTCTTCGGGCCGCGAAAACCGCTTTTTCGCGTCGCGGAAACCCCGAGTCACCCAAAGCCATGGATCTCGTGCAAAGATTCGTAAACAAAATTATCGAAAAACCTTTTTCTTGTACGAGTTTGTAAAAACTTTAGATCTATACTAAAGTTAAGATCATTACCCTTGTAGCGAAGCCCTTCGCGTTCCCGCTTGTCCAAGATGTCGCCGGATCTCTAGTTGTCAAAGTAGACAACCTCTATATGTATCCACACGGACACAAGTAGAAGGAGATGACCAAAACACAAGGTGTGCTAGCACCAATGGAGTGTTCGGCCAAGGAATGGGAGAAGGAGAAGAGAGAGCACCCAAGGGAGAAGAAGAGTGAATGAATCAATGAGAGGAAATTCAAAAAACCCCTTAGCCATCAAGTGGCCGGCCACTCTAGGAGGTGTAACCCCCACATTAATTCCAATTAATGTGGAGACCATTAAGAGTTGTAACCCCCATGAGGTGGCACTCTAGGATGATGTGGATCAACACTATTGGTCCACATCTTGCCACCTCACTAAATGACATGGCAACAAGTGTAACCTCCTCATTTAATGTGGGCCGGCCACATTAAATGCTATGGAGGCTTGTAACCTCCATGAGGTGGCACACATTGATGATGTGGAGCAATCCTATTGGTCTACATCTTGCCAACTCACTAGTGATGTGGCAAAAAGTCAAGTCAAACATGACTTTTTCTCTTCCTCTCAAATCAAGTCAAACTTGATCAAATCTCTCTCATGGTTGATCTAATCCAACCATATGATTCAAGCCAACTTAATATAATGAATCTAATTCATTAAATTAAGTTGATTTAATGAGTCATAATCTAAATTAGACTCATTGAATACATGAATCAACTTGAGTCCAACTCAATTAGCTCAATTTGGATTACTCTTAATCCAATATGATTCATCAAATGAATCTAATCCTCTTGGTTCATCATATGAACCAAATCTCCATCTAATTGTCCTTAGTGTGTGACCCTATAGGTTCTTGTAACGTTGGCAATGCCCTAAACCCATTTAGGAGCATAAGTAATGAGCGGTATCTAGCAACACATCATTACTACCCAAGTTACAAGAATGTCGAGATCCGACATCACCTTGTGACTACCAATTGTGACTCCTCACAAAATATGTCAAATGTCCTTCTATCCTTGACATCTAGATTGATCAATGTGAGGCATAGACCGTGTCATCCTCTAATCAATCTAAATCTTGAACTCCAAGTAGACTCACTCGATCAAATGAGCTCAACATCTCATGTTGACTCATTTGGGCATGGCCATGCACTTCGTGGTCTAACTCTATCAAGAATATTGATGTCGCTCCCGTCATATGGGAGGGATAGATCTCATCTACATCACTCACATCCCTCTGCATAATTTGTTACATACCCAGTAATCGCCTTTATAGTCCACCCTGTTACGGGTGACGTTTGACGAAACCAAAGTACATAACTCCTTATGTAGGGATCCATGGTGACTTCAGGTCTAAGGACTAATAGTCATACTAATAGCCACATGAGAAAGTATATGACACTCATATAACGATCCATGATACTTTCTCATGGCGGGTCATTCAGTATACATTCTCTAATGCATACCCATGTGTCAGCTTGATATCTCTATATCCATGACTTGTGAGATCAAGTCATCGAGCTGACCTACATGCTAGTCTTATTATATTAACATTGTCCCTGAATGTTAATACTCGACTAGGAATGATTTAGAGTAGTGTTCCCTATATCATCTCACTATCGATTCAACCAATCGATTGATATAGGTAAGAACCTTTCTACTCTAGGACGTTACTATACTTATTTTATCTGGCACTAATACAAATAAGCATAATAACCAAAAACCAAATGCCTTAATATATATACATGAATATGATATACATGAGTCCATACAATCATCAAATGATTGGCTCTAGGGCTCTAACTAACACTAACTGAGTAAAAACTCTCTAAGCCTCTGTCTATTTAATTTCTTTATTTAATGCAAGTGTTTGTTATTTAAATTAATTGTCCGAGAAAGGTTCGTTTGTTTTGTTTTTTGTGCAGGGGCTATTCAACCCCCCTTCTAGCTGGCCAATGATCCTAACAGTTTTGATGTGATCAACCAAATCAGGTTAGGTCCTGTTGGTGTTTAACCTCTGTGTCTAAGTGTGCAGAAACTTAGAATCATAGGAAATCGAGTGAAAGACGCAGCTAGCGAGAAGGATGGCATGGGAGAGAGTCAGCGAGTTTGGTGCATTTGAGGGACGAGGCGCTGCGAAAGAGTACGCAAGTGGATGAGAATGAGGCACACGGCGTTTCCAAGGGATGAGAAGCTGGAGCGAAAAGTTGCTCGAAAAGGTCAAAAAATGGGTTCCGGTAAGCCATATTCTGGATGGACAAAATCACCTAAATAAGTGGAACCGTAGCGAAAAACTCAGATCAATGCGAGTGCAAATGTAGTGAAAAATCGGGACCGAAAGTCATCAAAAGATTGACTTTTTCGATTCGGCCACCCAAACTTTGGGCACCCGGAACCCTTCTAGGCACCCAGACCAGGAACTTCATCCAAACGTGACGTGGCGCATTCCGTTGCGACGAGGATAAAAGTTTATCCCCCTCCAAGTGTCTGGAACTCTCCCAGGCGCCCCGACCAGGGCTATAAATACAACCCTAGTCCTAGTAGCTCACAACAACACTTATAAACGATTCCTCTTTAGTTTTGTTCTGTAATTAAGTGTCTCGACTACTGTAATAGGCTTCTCCTCCTAAAGGAGATTGTTTAATGAGCTTCAACTATCCCCAGGGCGTAGTACAAATGGTGGGTGCATGACATCTCTAGCGTAATGGCCAGGGATCGATTCTCAGGAACTGACGACATGAGATTTACCCCACCATACGCCTAACGTCTGTGTACGTGCATGTACTCCCTCTATATCCGTAAGACCGGCACTAGGGGGCCATTAATATAGCGGATCTACATTTTTTAATAAGCTTCAACTTCCTTGGATTGGCAATCCCCTTATCGCAAACCAAGTAACCCTTTTGTGCCTCTTCTTTTTAATCAATTTCTTATTTCTTTTATACAAGTGTTTAGTTTAATAAAGCTGTAAAGTTCGAGAAAGGTTCATTTTTTATTATACAGGCTATTCATCCCCTCTAGCTGGTCGCCAAGGGACCTACATGTTGGTGTGGTTAGCACTAATGGTCTAACCCAGGTTTTGATGAATGACAAAATAGGTTAAGTTAGTTTTGTTGTTGATCTAACACTCTAACCGAGTGTGCAGGAGAAGTCCAAACAGGTCGACGGGCTGACCTGATGTCTGGCACGAAGCCCAGCTAGGTCAACGAGCCGATCGGATAGCTGGCGCAAAGTCCAAACGGGTCGATGGGCTGACCGGATGTTTGGCACGAAGTCCAGCTAGGTCGATGGGCTGACCGGATAGCTGGCGCGAAGTCCAGACGAGTCGAAGGGCTGACCGGATGTCTGGCAGGTAAGTAAAGGTAAATCACTGGAGGGGAGTGACTGTGAGGACGCGTTCCCGAGAAGGGAACTTAGGCGTCGATCCAACTTAGATCCATTTCGAAAATCTAAGTTGAGATCGTGACTAAATTCCGGTCTTGGAAAGACGGAATCTAAGTCATACACATTTCTGTTAAACAATGAATTATGCTAATAATCTGTTTTGCAGGGTATAATTGCCTCGGACTAACGTGTTTCTTGCAGGAAGGAGTCTGCTGAAAAACTTGGGTTCGAGCGCCCGGGAGGTACCCAAGCGCCCGGGAGGTACCTAGGCGCCCGGAGGCAAAGTTTTATCCCCTTTACGTCAACACCACATGGAGGCTCCTGATTGGGTCAGCTACGTCACACCGGGGCGCCCTGAAGGTTCCAGGCACCCCCGAACCTCCTATATAAGGAGGGTCAAGGCTGAAGCTCCAACACAACTCAGAATTCGCTCTCCTGTGCTCCTGCGACACTTCGAAGCTCCGACAAACGCACTGCTCTTTTTAGTCTCTTACTTTATCGGTATTTCTTTAATTTTTCATTGGCATTTCTCTGTACTTAGTTTGTAATAACTTTCGAACTATTAGTGAATTGCCCATCGAAAGCACCCTTATGTGTGTGCCTTGGAATAGGAGTCGACACAGGCTCCGAACCAAATAAATCAACCTGTGTTAGCATTGTTTTTACTTTTCCGCTACGTACTTTACTTGACAATTTTTTGTTATCAATATTCACCCCCCCCCCCTCTGTCGACGATCACGATCCAACAAATGATATCAGAGCAGGTACCACTCTGATTTGGTGCAACTACCAATCAGGCAAAGGGGGTGTTTTTTTAAGAAAATTAGACATCATTTTTTCCCTCCAAAACTGTTTTTGAAAAATACATCGTCATTTTTTCACTATTGTTTAGTATTGACAAAATATTATATTTTCAAAATTTTGAAATAATATTTTTTTAATATTTTAATAATATTTTATTATTTTTTCCAAAAATAGTGAAATACTATATTTTTTTTCCAACACTGCTAATCCAAGACCAAGTCTTGGGACTTTTTCTCTGTTTCCTTGTGTGCAAGACCAATGTCTCTTCAAGAAGGACGGAACCCCCACGAACCACCACCATACGATCAAGATTTCAACTACTGGAGGCGATTAATGGAATGCTTCTTAGAAAGCTTAGATTTCGATAATGTGCTAATATTGAGAAAACCTTCTCAGGACTCGGAACTGAACAAAAATATAAGTAAAATTATTTGTGATGTTTTACCTAACAATGTTTTATGCAGACTAGAAAAGTACAAGAATGCATATGAGCTTTGGACTGTAACACCCCAAATTTTAATATTTGGAGTCCTAATAGTAATTAAAAATATTTAGAAATACTTTAGAAATATTCTAGATATTTTTATAAATTTTTAAAGTATTTTTATGCAATTTTTGGAGTTCGTTTGGTATTTTTACAAAAGGAAGAAGTTGCAAAAATTAAAGAGGTTCGACCGAGGTTTGAACCCGTGACCTCCGACCCGATCCAAGCCTTAAGTGGATCCGGCTGACCAAGTGCCCAAGAGGGCTGTGCTAATTAAGGAAAGAGCGAAAAATATTTATATGGTAATAGTTAATAGAATACCTGGTTATAAAGAGAGGAACTTAGGTAATTGTCGTGACCAAAACCTAATTTCCTACTTCTCCTCTTTTCCCCTCGCGTGCGACGGCGGCTTCTCTCGGGCGGAAAGCAAAAGGGAGCTAGGGTTTTCATCTCCGGCGGCAGACGAAGGGCTAATCCTGTGAGTTCCTCACGGAGAAGAGACCTCCTTGCCGAAGAGGACCGTGAGCACGAAGAGGAGCCGGAAAACTTGAGTTGACCGAAACCCTAGAGCCCTTCTTCTCGGTTGTGAGTCCAAGAAGCAAGGTAAGTTACTCCTCACCTGCGGTAAGAGTAGCTATGAAGTTGTTCTTCTTGTTAGTTTCTTGTTTTTCCGAAGTATGTTGTAAGGAACGGAGCTTTGAAGTTTTCCGCCGTGGATTGAGGTTTCGGAATGCATTTGTGCCGAGATTTGCTTACTGCTTTATAGTTCTGTTGTAGCATGCTTAAAGAGGATTTGCTGCTTTATAGTTCTGTTGTAGCATGCTTAAAGAGGGTTCAACCATGTGGTTTAATAGCATGATCAGTTAGTTTAAGAATAGTTATGTTTAGCATGGATGCAGATTTAGTTCTTTTCAGGTTTTGTTTGTGGACACTACTATGAATAGCTATATGTAGCATTTTGGTCCCTTTTGGTTTTCTTGTCGTGCCACTGAACAGGAGGAATCTGTCTTCTTTTGGTTTTTGGATTTTGGGTAGAGAATTGTGATTGTTAAGGATTGTTAGAATAGATCCAAGCTTCTGGTTTTCTTCCTTGCAATTCTGCTTAAGCAAGTTTATAGATTTTGGTTGCCCTATAGAAGTTCAAGTTGTAAATCAGTTTTATATGGGTTTTTGTTTTAAGTTTTCAGCAAGCTTAATTTGGTTGAATTTTGAGTATGTGGGTTCTGTTCGGGGATTACTGCTGTTAACGGTATTGATCTATATGCATGTAACATTATAGTATCGGTGTTTCATCTTGCTGCCATGTATAAGAATGGGTTTTTTAATGAGTAATGTGGTAAGGTAGTTTGTGCCTATTAGACTTTTATTTAAAGGACTTATAGGAATGAACAATTCGGTTCTGTGAAGTTTAGTTTGGGATAGAGCTTGCTGTACAGTTCAGTGGTCTAGAAATTTCTGTGAATCTTAACTTGTTTGGAGCTTAGAACGACCACTCCATTTGTGTTTCCACAGGCAAGAACAACCCTGTGTCATTAATCTTTTAACCAGCAGAAATTAGTTAGTGTAGTAAGCAGATTTGATTAAGCTTATAGTGCAGAATTTTGATTAAGCTTGTATGTAGAATTTTGATTAAGTTTGTAGGCAGATTTGATTAAGCTTATAGTGCAGTTTTCTTTAGAGTTTCAAGTGCATATTTTAGTTAACATTTCAAGTGCAGAATTTAGTTAACATTCAAGTGCAGTTTCATTAAGCTCATAGTGCAGTTTTGTTTAGCACAGTATGCAGATTTCTGTTAGCTTAATATGCAGAATTTGGTTAGCAAAGTATGCAGAATTTTGATTAGCATAGTATGCAGTTTTATTGAGCATTTCAGTACAGTTTTATTAAGTATTTCCATGCAATTCTGTTAAGCATTTCAGTGCAATGTTAACAAGTATTTTAGTGTAATTTTGTATGAGACATTCTTTTATTAGAGGTATTAACAAGTATAAGAGAGATAAAGAAAAGAAAGAAAAAGGTCAAGGCCTTAAGTAGATCCCAAAGTCAAGACTTTAGGGATTTTGACATAAAAGGTGCTTATTAAAATGCCAAGGCATTTAAAGCAGAAGTAATTAAGATATTTTACTTTGAAGAGGCTAGTACCCGACTTCCAATGTTGTCGTTAAACAAATCCAGGTATCCAATTCCAAGGTCTTGGCCCTGGTAGACCAAGGTCTGCTCTTTTAGGATTGGTGGCTCACTACCCCAACCTATTAGGGAACTCGCATAAGATGGTACTACGCCTGGGCCCAAGAGAAGTTGATTATTATTTTGAAGTATTAAAGTATAAGTTTTAAACAAGTGACATAAAAGAATAAGTTTTAAAAAAGTGAAATAAAAGAATAAGTTTTAAACAAGTGAAATAAAAGAATAAGTTTAGAACAAATGAAATAAGTTTCACTTTGTTTTAAAATCAGCAAGTTTAGTTTTCTTTTATGCTAGCATGTTATTTAGATTAACTTACTGTTATTTGCTAGTAGGTGAGCATGAGCAACTTTACATGTTTAGCATTTCAGTTTGTTATGATTCCTTTACTATTAGATGAGCATGAGTAGTTTTCAGTAAACATTCAGTTAGTTTATGTTATAGATATATGTACATGCATATCGAGATTTTGTGAGTTAGATAGTGCTTACTAAGCAATTTTGCTTATAGATTGCATTTCCTCTTACTGTAGATAAAGGAAAGGAAAAGCTATAGTCAAGGAAGGTGATAAGGAGGTGCGGATGGATGTGTGATGCCTGGACTATAGAAGTCTTGGGACTTAGTTTAAGAATTTGTTTAGATTAATTCTTTATTTAGGTTGATAAGAAAATTTTGGAGTAAGAAGTTGTATGTCATTATGTTTCCGCTATTCATTACTTGCATGGTCTGATTTACTAAATTGCGTGGATGATGTTATTTTCCTTGTGTATATATGCTTATATTTGTAACGCCCACCCTTCTTACAACTATGTTTGTGGATATATGCTTGTGGATGATGAGGAAGACAACTATGTTTTCTACAACCTTCTTGTAGACACAAGGCTCATCTTCGTTCTTGATGAAACCAAACTGTTTGATCGCATCATCGAATCGAAGATTCCAGCTCCGAGAATGGCCTCTAGCAATTTCTCGGAATCTGGTCTCATCACAGCTTCCTGATAGGTGGTGGGCTCATCCTCTATGAACACAATGTCATCATGGTCAGACAAGAGAAATGAGTATCTCTCAGGCTGACGACGTACCCTATCAGACCTGCGAAGAGGTATGTCTACTTGAACTGGTTGTTGTTCCTCAACTCTTTGTGGAACAACATCATCCACAACACTTTGTGGTTCCAGTTCAATTTCCATCGGGGCATTAGTGCTATTGTTCGCATCTTGAACTTCTTCAAGATCGAACGCGCTCCCACTAGTCTTTCTAGAAACAAAGTCCCTTTCTAGAAAGACCCCAGTCTTTGCCACAACTACCTTGTGCTGACTGGAAATGTAGAAGTAATATCCCTTAGTTTCCTTGGGATATCCGATGAAATAGCACTTGTCGGATTTGGGTCCTAATTTGTCTGAGACTTGACGTCGTACGTAAGCCTCACAACCCCAAATTCTCATGGAAGACACCTGGGCATCTCTCCCAGTCCATATCCTATATGGTGTCTTTATCACGGCCTTGGATGGAACTCGGTTGAGAATGAAAGCTGCCATGTCTAGAGCATATCCCCATAGATATGTCGGAAGATCTATGTAACTCATCATAGATCGTACCATATCTAATAAGGTACGATTCCTCCTTTCGGATACACCATTCCACTGTGGTGTTCCAGGAGGAGTGAGTTGAAATAAAATCTCACACTCAGCTAAGTAGTCATGAAACTCATGGCTTAAGTATTCACCACCTCGATCTGATCGAAGTACCTTAATACTCTTGCCAAGCTGGTTCTGTACTTCATTCTTGAATTCTTTGAACTTTTTAAAGGATTCAGACTTATGTGTCATCAAATACACATAACCATATCTACTGAAGTCATCAGTAAACGTGATGAAGTATCTATAACCGCCTCTAGCAGCGACATTGAAAGGGCCACATACATCACTATGTATGAGTCCTAACAAATCAGTCGATCTCTCGCTGTGCCCACTAAAGGGAGTCTTGGTCATCTTGCCTCGTAGGCATGACTCGCATATCTCATATGATTCTAAATCAAATGAGTCCAGCAAACCATCCTTATGGAGCTGGGATAAGCGCTTGTCATTTATATGACCTAAGCGACAGTGCCAGAGATAGGTTTGGTTCATATCGTTCGATTTGAACCTCTTGGTACTAACGTTATAGATAGGGCTCTCTAGATCTAGAATATAGAGTCTATTTATCAGAGGTGCACTACAATAGAACATATCGTTTAAATAGACAGAACAACATTTGTTCTTTATTATAAACGAGAATCCTTTCTTGTCCAAACAAGAAACTGATATAATGTTCTTAGTCAAGGCAGGCACATAACAACAATCATCTAATTCTAGTACAAGCCCAGAGGGAAGAGATAGATGATAAGTTCCTACAGCAATAGCAGTAACTCATGCTCCATTGCCTACTCGTAGGTCTATCTCACCTTTCATCAATGCCCTGCTATTCCTTAGCGCTTGTACATTAGTACAAATGTGCGAAGCACATCCGGTATCTAATACCCACGATGAAGAAATAGAGAGGTTGACTTCTATAACATGTATACCTGAAGTAGAAATCTTATTTCTCTTCTTCTTAAGATCTTCCAGGTATTCTTTGGAGTTCCTCTTCCAGTGCCTTGCTTGTCCTTGATATAGGTGACAAAGATGCTCAACCATATCGTAAGTGCCCATCAACTCATGTTGCTTCTGAAGCTCAGAGTTCATGGTCGCGAGCATAAGACAGGACACATCTAATGCGTCATCTTGATGCTTCTTGTAAGCATCTCGGTCTGCTCGCGTGGCAGTGACAGGAGGAGTCTCCGGAATGGGCTGCTCCAGAACGTACAGTTTACATTCCTGAGTGAGAACTATTCTCAAGTTCCTGTACCAGTCCAGGAAATTTGCTCCGTTGAGCTTGTCCTTCTCAAGGACAGATCGCAGGGAGAAGGAATTCGTGTTCGACGTCATGGTTATCTACAACATAAAATTTGCAGAAATAAATATCATATTCTTTTAAAATCATTTAATTAGGCCTTTAACTAAATGATGCTCCCACTGAATACTATAATTCTTGTGGGACAAGATCCACATCATACTAACCCTTGAGTTAGCTTTGGCTAATACGCCCAAGGCTTAGTATGATCGGTAGATAACGATTACCAATTACATCTCTATGCAACTCTTGTTTATAGAATCAATATCCGCATTTATATTAAAACTCGAGTTAGCTTTGGCTAATACGCCCGAGAGTTAATATAAACGTGATTTTGTCCTACCTTTCCAACTATTGGAAGAATGCCTATAGTTGACTCGATCCAACCGAGTAACTAGGAATACTCAATCTAATTGAGTTTGTATTCACCCATGCGTTGATAGGCGGGACCAAGATTGTCCCTCCGTACCCTACCAAGATAATATGTATTGCTCTGCTTTGGCAGATTCAACAATACATGTGATCGAGGTAGTGATAGGTATCATGGCACGGTTAGGCATTTAGAGTTGGTTCGATCTAGATCTAATCTAATCGAGAAGGATGCATCTTGTGCACGACTTAGATCTAATCTAATCGCAAGGGTGCATCATGTGCACGACTTAGATCTAATCTAATCGTTAAGGCACTAATTAATTAATTAATTATTAAACATGCATCAGATACATAACAATTAATTAATTAATCTATTTGTGATTTAGTCATGGCCCTACTACGATCTTCTCAAGCCAATGAGAAGATCGAATGGTCAACCTAGGGTCAACAGCTTCTCCAAGCTCCTCCCTTTGATCACCTTGTGTTGCTCGTGCCCGCCTCGGAACTCCGTCTCGTGTGGACCCTCCACCGCTCCAATTTGTACATTACAATTTGAAACTCGAGTTACATTCGAGTCTAAATCTAATTTACAACCAGAATAAGAGAAAGGCACGACGCGCAGGCCGTGGGAAAAAATAAAAATACAGCACACACAATCATATGATGGCACGCAGGCCGTATTATGAATTACAACACAAATCCAATCTTATTGGGTATTTTGGGCCATGACTATCACAAATTAATATATAATTCAAAATTATATATTTTTTATAATTTTTCTGTAATTTTAAAAATATTTTTTATAATTTTTATGAGTAAACTTTCCCGGCGGTCCCGTTTAGCGGTTTCGGGCGCAATCGCGGAACGGATCCCCTTGCGGGGCCTAGGGGCAGCGCCCCTACCCGCGATCTAACCATCGCGAGGGTTCCTTTGCGATCCAACAGCGCCTAAACCCGCTGTCCCAAAACGATTTGGGTCGAGACATTGCCGTTTCGGAAAAATCTTCCCGGCGGGTTCGTTTTTAGCGATTTCGGGTGCAATCGCGAAGCAAATTCCCTTGCGGGGTTAGGGGCAATGCCCCTACCCATGATCTAACCATCGTGAGTTGCTCCTTTGCGATCTAATGACACCCGACCCCGCTGTCCCAAACGGATTTGGGGCAAAACGAAGCCGTTTAAAAGAAAACTTTCCGGTAGCCGAAGCCTATAAGTGCCGAGACACTTGTGCTTCGCTTCTACGGAAAAATTACTCATAAAAACTCTAAAAACTCAATTTTTACAGAAAATAATAGAAGGCATATTTTTCATAAAAATACAAACGAACTCGTACAAGTCTTTGCACGTGGCTCTGATACCACTGTTGGGTTCTTCGGACCGCGAAAACTTGCAGTCCTTGCCAGATAGCTATAGTCAATTCGTTCTCAACTATAACATGAACGAGATTGACAAGCCACTGCCCGAGCTACTTAGTATGTTACGAACTGCTGAGATTAACCTTAAGAAGGTTAAGCCCATTCTGATGGTCCAGAAGCACAAGGGCAAGGGCAAGCCCAAAGGTAAGGGAAAGTCCCAAACCAAGGGCAAAGGCAAGGCACTGAAGCCTAAAGGAGGGGTCGCCAAGGATGCTACCTGCTTCCACTGCGGTCAGACCGGGCACTGGAAGAGGAACTGCAAGGTATACTTGGAGGATCTTAAGAAGAAGCGAAGTGAGACATCTGGTATATATGTTATAGAAGTCAATCTATCTATTTCTACATCATGGGTATTAGATACTGGATGTGCTTCTCACATTTGTACTGATGTGCAGGCGCTGAGAAATAGCAGAGCATTGGCAAAGGGCGAGGTGGACCTACGAATAGGCAATGGAGCACGGGTTGCTGCTATTGCTGTAGGAACTTATCAGCTATCTCTGCCCTCTGGGCTTGTACTAGATTTAGATGATTGTTGTTATGTGCCTGCTCTTACTAAGAACATAGTTTCAGTTTCTTGTTTAGACAAGAAAGGATACTCTTTTATAATAAAAGACAAATGTTGTTCTGTATATTTAAAAGATATGTTCTATTGTAGCGCACCTCTAATAAACGGACTCTATATTCTAGACCTTGAGAGCCCTATCTATAACATTAGTACCAAGAGGTTCAAGTCAAATGACATGAACCAAACCTACCTTTGGCACTGTCGCTTAGGTCATATAAATGACAAGCGCTTATCCCAGCTCCATAAGGATGGTTTGCTGGACTCATTTGATTTTGAATCATATGAGATATGCGAGTCATGCCTACGAGGCAAGATGACCAAGACGCCCTTTAGTGGGCATAGCGAGAGAGCAACTGATTTGTTAGGACTCATACATAGTGATGTATGTGGCCCTTTCAATGTTGTTGCTAGAGGCGGTTATAGGTACTTCATCACATTTACTGATGATTTCAGTAGATACGGTTATGTGTACTTGATGACACATAAGTCTGAATCCTTTGAAAAGTTCAAAGAATTCAAGAATGAAGTACAGAACCAGCTTGGCAAGAGTATTAAGGTACTTCGATCAGATCGAGGTGGTGAATACTTAAGCCATGAGTTTCGTGACTACTTAGCTGAGTGTGGGATTTTATCTCAACTCACTCCTCCTGGAACACCACAGTGGAATGGTGTATCCGAAAGGAGGAATCGTACCTTATTAGATATGGTACGATCTATGATGAGTCACACAGATCTTCCGACATATCTATGGGGATATGCTCTAGACACGGCAGCTTTCATACTCAACCGAGTTCCATCAAAGGCCGTGATAAAGACACCATATAGGATATGGACTGGGAGAGATGCCCAGGTGTCTTTCATGAGGATTTGGGGTTGTGAGGCTTACGTTAGACGTCAAGTCTCAGACAAATTAGGACCCAAATCCGACAAGTGCTTTTTCATCGGATATCCCAAGGAAACTAAGGGATATTACTTCTACAGTCAGCACAAGGTAGTTGTGGCAAAAACTGGGGTCTTTCTAGAAAGGGACTTTGTTTCTAGAAAGACTAGTGGGAGCGCGTTCGATCTTGAAGAAGTTCAAGATGCGAACAATAGCACTGATGCCTCGATGGAAATTGAACTGGAACCACAAAGTGTTGTGGATGATGTTGTTCCACAAGAAGTTGAGGAACAACAACCGGTTCAAGTGGACATACCTCTTCGCAGGTCTGATAGGGTACGTCGTCAGCCTGAGAGATACTCATTTCTCTTGTCTGACCATGATGACGTTATGCTCATAGAGGATGAGCCTACCACCTATCAGGAAGCTGTGATGAGACCAGATTCCGAGAAATGGCTAGAAGCCATGAGATCCGAAATGGAATCCATGTACACCAACCAAGTATGGACTTTGGTTGATCCACCTGAAGGGGTAAAACCCATTGGGTGTAAGTGGGTCTTTAAGAGAAAGACTGACATGGATGGACTTATTTATAAGGGTCGCTTGGTAGCTAAAGGTTTCAAGCAGATTCATGGTATTGACTATGATGAAACCTTTTCTCCAGTAGCGATGTTTAAGTCAATTCGGATCATGCTTGCTATTGCAGCCTACCATGACTATGAGATATGGCAGATGGATGTCAAAACCGCGTTTCTGAATGGAAACCTACTCGAGGATGTGTACATGACACAACCTGAGGGTTTTGTAGATCCACAGCATACTAGTAGAGTATGCAAGCTGCATAGGTCCATTTATGGACTAAAGCAAGCTTCTCAGAGTTGGAATCTTCGATTCAATGATGCAATCAAACAGTTTGGTTTCATCAAGAACGAAGATGATCCTTGTGTCTACAAGAAGGTTGTAGGGGATATAGTTGTCTTCCTCATATTGTATGTGGATGATATACTACTCATTGGGAAGGACATCACTATGCTTCAGTCTGTCAAGACCTGGCTAGGGAGTTGCTTCTCAATGAAGGACTTAGGTGAGGCATCCCGCATTCTAGGGATACAGATCTATAGAGATAGATCTAAGAGATTGCTTGGCCTAAGTCAGAGTACATATATTGACAAGGTACTCCTTCGGTTTGCTATGCAGAACTCCAAGAAGGGATTTCTGCCGATGTCACATGGCGTGAGTCTTTTGAAGACTCAAGGTCCCTCTTCTAGAGAGGAGAGAGACCGCATGGATCAGATCCCTTATGCCTCAGCCATAGGATCGATCATGTACGCCATGTTGTGTACTCGACCTGATGTCTCGTATGCTTTGAGCATGACCAGTCAGATCCAGGTGAAAGTCATGGATAGCGGTCAAGAATATTCTTAAGTACTTACAAAGGACTAAAGAATATTTCTTGATATATGGAGGCAATGATGAGCTAGCGTAAAGGGTTACAGTGATGCCAGCTTCCAGACCGATCAGGATGATTATCGATCGAATGGTGGTGCTGTCAGCTGGAAGAGTTCAAGCAGGATACAGTAGCTGATTCTACAACAGAAGTCGAGTATATTGCTGCATCGAGGCAGCAAAGGAGGCGTTTGGATCCGCAAGTTCATTACTGAACTTGGGGTGGTTCCTAGCATGCCGACCAATTGAGCTCTATTGTGACAACAATGGAGCTATAGCACAAGCGAAGGAACCTCGCTCACACCAGTGGACCAAGCATATACTACGGCGCTTCCATCTCATTCGAGAGATTATCGATAGAGGAGATGTGAAGATTTGCAGAGTACCTACAGAGGCTAACATCGCAGATCCCTTGACCAAGGCTTTGGCACAGAGGAAGCATGATGGTCACACTAGGTCTTTAGGCCTTAGAGCCTATACTGATTGGCACTAGTGCTAGTGAGAGATTGTTAGTTAGAGCCCTAGAGCCAATCATTTGATGATTGTATGGACTCATGTATATCATATTCTTTTATATTAATAAAGGCATTTGTTTGGTTATTATACTTATTTATATTAGTGCCAAATAGACTAAGTATAATAGCGTCCTTGAGTAGAAGGTTCATACCTATATCAATCGATTAGTTGAATCGATAGTGAGATGATATAGGGAACACTACTCTAAATCATTCCTAGTCGAGTATTAGCATTCAGGGGCAATGTTAATACAATAAGACTAGCATGTAGGTCAACTCGATGACTTGATCTCACAAGTCATGGATATAGAGATATCAAGCTGACACATGGGAATGCATTAGAGAATGTATACTGAATGACCCGCCATGAGAAAGTATCATGGATCGTTATATGAGTGTCATATACTTTCTCATGTGGCTATTAGTATGACTATTAGTCCTTAGACCTGAAGTCACCATGGATCCCTACATAAGGAGTTATGTACTTTGGTTTCGTCAAACGTCACCCGTAACTGGGTGGACTATAAAGGCGATTACTGGGTATATAACGAATTATGTAGAGGGATGTGAGTGATGTAGATGGGATCTATCCCTCCCATATGACGGGAGCGACATCGGTATTCTTGATAGAGTGAGATCACTAAGTGCATGGCCATGCCCAAATGAGTCAACATTAGATGTTGAGCTCATTTGATCGAGTGAGTCTACTTGGAGTTCAAGATTTAGATTGATTAGAGGATGACACGGTCTATGCCTCACATTGATCAATCTAGATGTCTAGGATAGAAGGACACTTGTCATTATTTTTGTGAGTAGTCACAATTGGTAGTCACAAGGTGATGTCGAATCTCGACATTCTTGTAACTTGGGTAGTAATGATGTGTTGCTAGATACCGCTCATTACTTATGCTCCTAAATGGGTTCAGGGCATTGCCAACGTTACAAGAACCTATAGATTCATGTGTTCAATGAGTCTAATTTTGATTTTGACTCATTGGATCAATTTAATTTAATGAATTAGATTCATTAATTTTAAGTTGACTCGAATCAAATGGTTGGATTAGATCCACCATGGTAGAGATTGAGTCAAGTTTGACTTGACTTGAGAAGGAAGACCAAAGGTCAATTTTGACTTGACCTTTTGCCACCTCATTGGTGAGTTGGCATTAGGTGGACCAATAATGATGTTCCACATCATCATGGGTGCCACCTCATGGAAGTTACAAAGCCATTCTCTTTAATGGTTTCATATTAATTGCAATTAATGCAATTAATTTGGGTGTTTTTTGAGAGTGGCCGGCCACTTTTGTGTGGGTGTGTGAATTCATTTTCCCATTGAAGTGGTGTAACTCCTTCTTCTTCCTTGTGTTCTTCCTCTCAAGCTCTCCCTCTCCCTCTCCTCCTTCCTTGGCCGAACCACATAGGTGCTAGCACACCTTGGTTTTTGGTCACCTCCATCTAGTGTGTCCGTGTGGATACTTCTAGAGGACCGTACGCTTGACGATCTTGAGATCCGGCACTATTTGGACGAGCGGGATTTGCGTGGAGTGCGCATCAAGGGTAATGATCTTAACTTTAGTGTAGATCTAAAGTTTTTACAAACTCGTACAAGAAAAAGGTTTTTCGATAATTTTGTTTACGAATCTTTGCACGAGATCCATGGCTTTGGGTGACTCGGGGTTTCCGCGACGCGAAAAAGCGGTTTTCGCGGCCCGAAGTACCCAACAGTGGTATCAGAGCACATGGCCACTTTTTCGAGCCGCGAAAAACGGGCTTATGTGGTATCAGAGCCACGTGCAAGGCTTGTACGAGTTTGTTTTTATTTTTATGAAAAATAAAAATCTTCTGTGATTTTCTGTAAAAATTAGTTTTTTATGATTTTATGGGTAATTTTTCCGTAGAAGCGAAGCACAAGTGTCTCGGCACTTGTAGGCTTCGGCTACCGGAAAGATCTTTCAAAATCGGCTTCGTTTCGCCCCAAATCCATTTGGGACAGCGGGCTTGGGTGCCATTAGATCACAAAGGAGCAACTCACGATGGTTAGATCGTGGGTAGGGGTACTGCCCCTAACCCCGCAAGGGGATTTGCTCCGCGATCGCACCCGAAATCGCTTAAAACGAACCCGCCGGGAAGATTTTTCCGAAACGGCAATGTCTCGGCCCAAATCGTTTTGGGACAGCGGGTTTAGGCGCTGTTGGATCGCAAATGAACCCTCGCGATGGTTAGATCACGGGTAGGGGCGCTGCCCCTGGGCCCCGCAAGGGGATCCGTTCCGCGATTGTGCCCGAAACCGCTAAACGGGACCGCCAGGAAATTTTACTCGTAAAAATTGTAAAAATTATTTTAAAAATTATAGAAAATTATGAAAATATATAATTTTGAATTATATATTAATTTTGTGATAGTCATGGCCCAAAAACCCAATATGATTGGATTGTGCTGTAATTCATAATACGGCCTGCGTGCCGTTATGTGTTTGCGCGTGTTGTATGTTTTTATTTTTCCGCGACCTGCGCGTCGTGCCTTTCTCTTATATTCTTGTTGTAAATTAGATTTAGACTCGAATATAACTTGAGTTTCAAATTGTAATGTACAAATTGGAGCGGTGGAGGGTCCACACGAGACGGAGTTCCGAGGCGGGCACGAGCAACACAAGGTGGTCAAAGGGAGGAGCTTGGAGAAGTTGTTGACCCTAGGTTGACCAATCGGTCTTCTCATTGGCTTGAGAAGATCGTAGTAGGGCCATGACTAAATCACAAATAAGTTAATTAATTGCTTGTGTATGTGATGCATGTTTAATAAGTAATTAATTAATTAGTGCCTTACGATTAGATTAGATCTAAGTCGTGCACATGATGCACCCTTGCGATTAGATTAGATCTAAGTCGTGCACAAGATGCATCCTTTTCGATTAGATTAGATCTCGATCGAACCAACTCTAAATGCCTAACCGTGCCGTGATACCTATCACTACCTCGATCACATGTATTGTTGAATCTGCCAAAGCAGAGCAATACATATTATCTTGGTAGGGTACGGAGGGACAATCTTGGTCCCGCCTATCAACGCATGGGTGAATAAAAGCTCAATTAGATTGAGTATTCCTAGTTACTCGGTTGGATCGAGTCAACTATAGGCATTATTCCAACGGTTGGAAAAGATAGATCAAAATCACATCTATATTAACTCTCGGGCGTATTAGCCAAAGCTAACTCGAGTTTTAATATAAATACGGATATTGATTTTATAAACAAGAGTTGCATAGAGATGTAATTGATAATCGTTACCTACCGATCATACTAAGCCTTGGGCGTATTAGCCAAAGCTAACTCAAGGGTTAGTATGATGTGGATCTTGTCCCACAAGAATTATAGAATTCAGTGGGAGCATCATTTAATTAAAGGCCTAATTAAATGATTTAAAGAATATGATATTTATTTCTGTAAATTTTCTGTTGTAGATAACCATGACGTTAAATACGAACATTTTCTCTCTGCGATCTGTCCTTAAGAAGGACAAGCTCAACGGAGCAAATTTCCTGGACTGGTACAGGAACCTGAGAATAGTTCTCACCCAAGAACGTAAACTGTACGTTCTGGAGCAGCCCATTCCGGAGGCTCCTCCTGCCAATGCCACGCGAGCTGACCGGGATGCTTACAAGAAGCATCAAGATGACACATTAGATGTGTCCTGTCTTATGCTCGCAACCATGAACTCTGAGCTTCAGAAGCAACATGAGTTGATGAGCGCTTACGATATGGTTGAACATCTTTGTCACCTATATCAAGGACAAGCAAGGCAGTGGAAGAGGAACTCCAAAGAATACCTGGAAGATCTTACGAAGAAGAGAAATAAGATTTCTACTTCAGGTATACGTGTTATAGAAGTCAACCTCTCTATTTCTTCATCGTGGGTATTAGATACCGGATGTGCTTCGCACATTTGTACTAATGTACAAGCGCTGAGAAATAGCAGGGCATTGACGAAGGGTGAGATAGACCTACGAGTAGGCAATGGAGCACGAGTTGCTGCTATTGCTGTAGGAACTTATCATCTATCTCTTCCCTCTGTGCTTGTACTAGAATTAGATGATTGTTGTTATGTGCCTGCCTTGACTAAGAACATAATTTCAGTTTCTTGTTTGGACAAGAAAGGATTCTCATTTATAATAAAGAACAAATGTTGTTCTGTCTATTTAAACGATATGTTCTATTGTAGTGCACCTCTAATAAACAGACTCTATATTCTAGACCTTGAGAACCCTATCTATAACATAAATACCAAGAGGTTCAAGTCAAATGACATGAACCAAACATACCTCTGGCACTGTCGCTTAGGTCATATAAATGACAAGCGCTTATCCCAGCTCCATAAGGATGGTTTGCTGGACTCATTTGATTTTAAATCATATGAGATATGCGAGTCATGCCTACGAGGCAAGATGACCAAGATTCCCTTTAGTGGGCACAGCGAGAGAGCAACTGATTTGTTAGGACTCATACATAGTGATGTATGTGGCCCTTTCAATGTTGCTGCTAGAGGCGGTTATAGATACTTCATCACATTTACTGATGACTTCAGTAGATATGGTTATGCGTACTTGATGACACATAAGTCTGAATCCTTTGAAAAGTTCAAAGAATTCAAGAATGAAGTACAGAACCAGCTTGGCAAGAGTATTAAGATACTTCGATCAGATCGAGGTGGTGAATACTTAAGCCATGAGTTTCGTGACTATTTAGCTGAGTGTGGGATTTTATCTCAACTCACTCCTCCTGGAACACCACAGTGGAATGGTGTATCCGAAAGGAGGAATCGTACCTTATTAGATATGGTAAGGTCTATGATGAGTCACACAGATCTTCCGACATATCTATGGGGATATGCTCTAGACACGGCAGCTTTCATTCTCAACCGAGTTCCATCCAAGGCCGTGATAAAGACACCATATAGGATATGGACTGGGAGAGATGCCCAGGTGTCTTTTATGAGGATTTGGGGTTATGAAACTTACGTACGACGTCAAGTCTCAGACAAATTAGGACCCAAATCCGACAAGTGCTATTTCATCGGATATCCCAAGGAAACTAAGGGATATTACTTCTACATTCCCAGTCAGCACAAGGTAGTTGTGGCAAAGACTGGGGTCTTTCTAGAAAGGGACTTTGTTTCTAGAAAGACTAGTGGGAGCACGTTCGATCTTGAAGAAGTTCAAGATGCGAATACTAGCACTGAAGCCTCGATGGAAGTTGAACTGGAGCCACAAAGTGTTGTGGATGATGTTCCACAAGGAGTTGAGGAACAACAACCGGTTCAAGTAGACATACCTCTTCGCAGGTCTGATAGGGTACGTCGTCAGCCTGAGAGATACTCATTTCTCTTGTCTGACCATGATGACGTTATGCTCATAGAGGATGAGCCTACCACCTATCAGGAAGCTGTGATGAGACCAGATTCCGAGAAATGGCTAGAGGCCATGAGATCCGAAATGGAATCCATGTACACCAACCAAGTATGGACTTTGGTTGATCCACCTGAAGGGGTAAAACCCATTGGGTGCAAGTGGGTCTTTAAGAGAAAGACTGACATGGATGGACTTATCTATAAGGGTCGCTTGGTAGCTAAAGGTTTCAAGCAAATTCATGGTATTGACTATGATGAAACCTTTTCTCCAGTAGCGATGTTTAAGTCCATTCGGATCATGCTTGCTATTGCAGCCTACCATGACTATGAGATATGGCAGATGGATGTCAAAACCGCGTTTCTGAATGGAAACCTGCTCGAGGATGTGTACATGACACAACCTGATGGTTTTGTAGATCCACAGCATACTAGCAGAGTATGCAAGCTGCATAAGTCCATTTATGGACTAAAGCAAGCTTCTCGGAGTTGGAATCTTCGTTTCAATGATGCAATCAAACAGTTTGGTTTCATCAAGAACGAAGATGAGCCTTGTGTCTACAAGAAGGTTGTAGGGAATATAGTTGTCTTCCTCATATTGTATGTGGATGACATACTACTCATTGGGAAGGACATCCCTATGCTTCAGTCTGTCAAGACCTGGCTAGGGAGTTGCTTCTCAATGAAGGACTTAGGTGAGGCATCCCGCATTCTAGGGATACAGATCTATAGGGATAGATCTAAGAGATTGCTTGGCCTAAGTCAAAGTACATACATTGACAAGGTACTCCTTCGGTTTGCCATGCAGAACTCCAAGAAGGGATTTCTGCCGATGTCACATGGCGTGAGTCTTTCGAAGACTCAAGGTCCCTCTTCTAGAGAGGAGAGAGACCGTATGGATCAGATCCCTTATGCCTCAGCCATAGGATCGATCTTGTACACCATGTTATGTACTCGACCTGATGTCTCGTATGCTTTGAGCATGACGAGCAGATACCATTCAGATCCAGGTGAAAGTCACTGGATAGCGGTCAAGAATATTCTTAAGTACTTAAGAAGGACTAAAGAATATTTCTTGATATATGGAGGCAATGATGAGCTAACTGTAAAGGGTTACAGTGATGCTAGCTTCCAGACCGACCAGGATGACTATAGATCGCAGTCGGGGTTCATGTTTTGCTTAAATGGTGGTGCTGTGAGCTGGAAGAGTTCGAAGCAGGACACAGTAGCTGATTCTACAACAGAAGCCGAGTACATTGCTGCATCAGAGGCAGCAAAGGAGACAGTTTGGATCCGCAAGTTCATCACTGAACTTGGGGTGGTTCCTAGCATCGCTGACCCAGTTGAGCTCTATTGTGACAACAATGGAGCTATAGCACAGGCGAAGGAACCTCGCTCACACCAGCGGACCAAGCACATACTACGGTGCTTCCATCTCATTCGGGAGATTATCGATAGAGGAGATGTGAAGATTTGCAGAGTACCTACAGAGGCTAACATCGCAGATCCCTTGACCAAGGCTTTGGCACAGAGAAAGCATGATGGTCACACTAGATCATTAGGCCTTAGAGCCTTTACTGATTGGCACTAGTGCTAGTGGGAGATTGAGTTAAACTCAATCTCCCACTAGCACTGAAGCCTTGCTAACAATCATCAAGATGCGAATACTAGCACTGAAGCCTTGCATGTGCCTCCTCATTTAATGTGGGCCAGCCACATTAAATGCTATGGAGGCTTGTAACCTCCATGAGGTGGCACACATTGATGATGTGGAGCAATCCTATTGGTCTACATCTTGCCAACTCACTAGTGATGTGGCAAAAAGTCAAGTCAAACATGACTTTTTCTCTTCCTCTCAAATCAAGTCAAACTTGATCAAATCTCTCTCATGGTTGATCTAATCCAACCATATGATTCAAGCCAACTTAATATAATGAATCTAATTCATTAAATTAAGTTGATTTAATGAGTCATAATCTAAATTAGACTCATTGAATACATGAATCAACTTGAGTCCAACTCAATTAGCTCAATTTGGATTACTCTTAATCCAATATGATTCATCAAATGAATCTAATCCTCTTGGTTCATCATATGAACCAAATCTCCATCTAATTGTCCTTAGTGTGTGACCCTATAGGTTCTTGTAACGTTGGCAATGCCCTAAACCCATTTAGGAGCATAAGTAATGAGCGGTATCTAGCAACACATCATTACTACCCAAGTTACAAGAATGTCGAGATCCGACATCACCTTGTGACTACCAATTGTGACTCCTCACAAAATATGTCAAATGTCCTTCTATCCTTGACATCTAGATTGATCAATGTGAGGCATAGACCGTGTCATCCTCTAATCAATCTAAATCTTGAACTCCAAGTAGACTCACTCGATCAAATGAGCTCAACATCTCATGTTGACTCATTTGGGCATGGCCATGCACTTCGTGGTCTAACTCTATCAAGAATATTGATGTCGCTCCCGTCATATGGGAGGGATAGATCCCATCTACATCACTCACATCCCTCTACATAATTTATTACATACCCAGTAATCGCCTTTATAGTCCACCCTGTTACGGGTGACGTTTGACGAAACCAAAGTACATAACTCCTTATGTAGGGATCCATGGTGACTTCAGGTCTAAGGACTAATAGTCATACTAATAGCCACATGAGAAAGTATATGACACTCATATAACGATCCATGATACTTTCTCATGGCGGGTCATTCAGTATACATTCTCTAATGCATACCCATGTGTCAGCTTGATATCTCTATATCCATGACTTGTGAGATCAAGTCATCGAGCTGACCTACATGCTAGTCTTATTGTATTAATATTGTCCCTGAATGTTAATACTCGACTAGGAATGATTTAGAGTAGTGTTCCCTATATCATCTCACTATCGATTCAACCAATCGATTGATATAGGTAAGAACCTTTCTACTCTAGGACGTTACTATACTTATTTTATCTGGCACTAATACAAATAAGCATAATAACCAAAAACCAAATGCCTTAATATATATACATGAATATGATATACATGAGTCCATACAATCATCAAATGATTGGCTCTATGGCTCTAACTAACACTAACTGAGTAAAAACTCTCTAAGCCTCTGTCTATTTAATTTCTTTATTTAATGCAAGTGTTTGTTATTTAAATTAATTGTCCGAGAAAGGTTCGTTTGTTTTGTTTTTTGTGCAGGGGCTATTCAACCCCCCTTCTAGCTGGCCAATGATCCTAACAGTTTTGATGTGATCAACCAAATCAGGTTAGGTCCTGTTGGTGTTTAACCTCTGTGTCTAAGTGTGCAGACACTTAGAATCATAGGAAATCGAGTGAAAGACGCAGCTAGCGAGAAGGATGGCATGGGAGAGAGTCAGCGAGTTTGGTGCGTTTGAGGGACGAGGCGCTGCGAAAGAGTACGCAAGTGGATGAGAATGAGGCACACGGCGTTTCCAAGGGATGAGAAGCTGGAGCGAAAAGTTGCTCGAAAAGGTCAAAAAATGGGTTCCGGTAAGCCATATTCTGGATGGACAAAATCACCTAAATAAGTGGAACCGTAGCGAAAAACTCAGATCAATGCGAGTGCAAATGTAGTGAAAAATCGGGACCGAAAGTCATCAAAAGATTGACTTTTTCGATTCGGCCACCCAAACTTTGGGCACCCGGAACCCTTCTAGGCACCCAGACCAGGAACTTCATCCAAACGTGACGTGGCGCATTCCGTTGCGACGAGGATAAAAGTTTATCCCCCTCCAAGTGTCTGGAACTCTCCCAGGCGCCCCGACCAGGGCTATAAATACAACCCTAGTCCTAGTAGCTCACAACAACACTTATAAACGATTCCTCTTTAGTTTTGTTCTGTAATTAAGTGTCTCGACTACTGTAATAGGCTTCTCCTCCTAAAGGAGATTGTTTAATGAGCTTCAACTATCCCCAGGGCGTAGTACAAATGGTGGGTGCATGACATCTCTAGCGTAATGGCCAGGGATCGATTCTCAGGAACTGACGACATGAGATTTACCCCACCATACGCCTAACGTCTGTGTACGTGCATGTACTCCCTCTATATCCGTAAGACCGGCACTAGGGGGCCATTAATATAGCGGATCTACATTTTTTAATAAGCTTCAACTTCCTTGGATTGGCAATTCCCTTATCGCAAACCAAGTAACCCTTTTGTGCCTCTTCTTTTTAATCAATTTCTTATTTCTTTTATACAAGTGTTTAGTTTAATAAAGCTGTAAAGTTCGAGAAAGGTTCATTTTTTATTATACAGGCTATTCATCCCCTCTAGCTGGTCGCCAAGGGACCTACATGTTGGTGTGGTTAGCACTAATGGTCTAACCCAGGTTTTGATGAATGACAAAATAGGTTAAGTTAGTTTTGTTGTTGATCTAACACTCTAACCGAGTGTGCAGGAGAAGTCCAAACAGGTCGACGGGCTGACCTGATGTCTGGCACGAAGCCCAGCTAGGTCAACGAGCCGATCGGATAGCTGGCGCAAAGTCCAAACGGGTCGATGGGCTGACCGGATGTTTGGCACGAAGTCCAGCTAGGTCGATGGGCTGACCGGATAGCTGGCGCGAAGTCCAGACGAGTCGAAGGGCTGACCGGATGTCTGGCAGGTAAGTAAAGGTAAATCACTGGAGGGGAGTGACTGTGAGGACGCGTTCCCGAGAAGGGAACTTAGGCGTCGATCCAACTTAGATCCATTTCGAAAATCTAAGTTGAGATCGTGACTAAATTCCGGTCTTGGAAAGACGGAATCTAAGTCATACACATTTCTGTTAAACAATGAATTATGCTAATAATCTGTTTTGCAGGGTATAATTGCCTCGGACTAACGTGTTTCTTGCAGGAAGGAGTCTGCTGAAAAACTTGGGTTCGAGCGCCCGGGAGGTACCCAAGCGCCCGGGAGGTACCTAGGCGCCCGGAGGCAAAGTTGTATCCCCTTTACGTCAACACCACATGGAGGCTCCTGATTGGGTCAGCTACGTCACACCGGGGCGCCCTGAAGGTTCCAGGCACCCCCGAACCTCCTATATAAGGAGGGTCAAGGCTGAAGCTCCAACACAACTCAGAATTCGCTCTCCTGTGCTCCTGCGACACTTCGAAGCTCCGACAAACGCACTGCTCTTTTTAGTCTCTTACTTTATCGGTATTTCTTTAATTTTTCATTGGCATTTCTCTGTACTTAGTTTGTAATAACTTTCGAACTATTAGTGAATTGCCCATCGAAAGCACCCTTATGTGTGTGCCTTGGAATAGGAGTCGACACAGGCTCCGAACCAAATAAATCAACCTGTGTTAGCATTGTTTTTACTTTTCCGCTACGTACTTTACTTGACAATTTTTTGTTATCAATATTCACCCCCCCCCCTCTGTCGACGATCACGATCCAACAAATGATATCAGAGCAGGTACCACTCTGATTTGGTGCAACTACCAATCAGGCAAAGGGGGTGTTTTTTTAAGAAAATTAGACATCATTTTTTCCCTCCAAAACTGTTTTTGAAAAATACATTGTCATTTTTTCACTATTGTTTAGTATTGACAAAATATTATATTTTCAAAATTTTGAAATAATATTTTTTTAATATTTTAATAATATTTTATTATTTTTTCCAAAAATAGTGAAATACTATATTTTTTTCCAACACTGCTAATCCAAGACCAAGTCTTGGGACTTTTTCTCTGTTTCCTTGTGTGCAAGACCAATGTCTCTTCAAGAAGGACGGAACCCCCACGAACCACCACCATACGATCAAGATTTCAACTACTGGAGGCGATTAATGGAATGCTTCTTAGAAAGCTTAGATTTCGATAATGTGCTAATATTGAGAAAACCTTCTCAGGACTCGGAACTGAACAAAAATATAAGTAAAATTATTTGTGATGTTTTACCTAACAATGTTTTATGCAGACTAGAAAAGTACAAGAATGCATATGAGCTTTGGACTGTAACACCCCAAATTTTAATATTTGGAGTCCTAATAGTAATTAAAAATATTTAGAAATACTTTAGAAATATTCTAGATATTTTTATAAATTTTTAAAGTATTTTTATGCAATTTTTGGAGTTCGTTTGGTATTTTTACAAAAGGAAGAAGTTGCAAAAATTAAAGAGGTTCGACCGAGGTTTGAACCCGTGACCTCCGACCCGATCCAAGCCTTAAGTGGATCCGGCTGACCAAGTGCCCAAGAGGGCTATGCTAATTAAGGAAAGAGCGAAAAATATTTATATGGTAATAGTTAATAGAATACCTGGTTATAAAGAGAGGAACTTAGGTAATTGTCGTGACCAAAACCTAATTTCCTACTTCTCCTCTTTTCCCCTCGCGTGCGACGGCGGCTTCTCTCGGGCGGAAAGCAAAAGGGAGCTAGGGTTTTCATCTCCGGCGGTAGACGAAGGGCTAATCCTGTGAGTTCCTCACGGAGAAGAGACCTCCTTGCCGAAGAGGACCGTGAGCACGAAGAGGAGCCGGAAAACTTGAGTTGACCGAAACCCTAGAGCCCTTCTTCTCGGTTGTGAGTCCAAGAAGCAAGGTAAGTTACTCCTCACCTGCGGTAAGAGTAGCTATGAAGTTGTTCTTCTTGTTAGTTTCTTGTTTTTCCGAAGTATGTTGTAAGGAACGGAGCTTTGAAGTTTTCCGCCGTGGATTGAGGTTTCGGAATGCATTTGTGCCGAGATTTGCTTACTGCTTTATAGTTCTGTTGTAGCATGCTTAAAGAGGATTTGCTGCTTTATAGTTCTGTTGTAGCATGCTTAAAGAGGGTTCAACCATGTGGTTTAATAGCATGATCAGTTAGTTTAAGAATAGTTATGTTTAGCATGGATGCAGATTTAGTTCTTTTCAGGTTTTGTTTGTGGACACTACTATGAATAGCTATATGTAGCATTTTGGTCCCTTTTGGTTTTCTTGTCGTGCCACTGAACAGGAGGAATCTGTCTTCTTTTGGTTTTTGGATTTTGGGTAGAGAATTGTGATTGTTAAGGATTGTTAGAATAGATCCAAGCTTCTGGTTTTCTTCCTTGCAATTCTGCTTAAGCAAGTTTATAGATTTTGGTTGCCCTATAGAAGTTCAAGTTGTAAATCAGTTTTATATGGGTTTTTGTTTTAAGTTTTCAGCAAGCTTAATTTGGTTGAATTTTGAGTATGTGGGCTCTGTTCGGGGATTACTGCTGTTAACGGTATTGATCTATATGCATGTAACATTATAGTATCGGTGTTTCATCTTGCTGCCATGTATAAGAATGGGTTTTTTAATGAGTAATGTGGTAAGGTAGTTTGTGCCTATTAGACTTTTATTTAAAGGACTTATAGGAATGAACAATTCGGTTCTGTGAAGTTTAGTTTGGGATAGAGCTTGCTGTACAGTTCAGTGGTCTAGAAATTTCTGTGAATCTTAACTTGTTTGGAGCTTAGAACGACCACTCCATTTGTGTTTCCACAGGCAAGAACAACCCTGTGTCATTAATCTTTTAACCAGCAGAAATTAGTTAGTGTAGTAAGCAGATTTGATTAAGCTTATAGTGCAGAATTTTGATTAAGCTTGTATGTAGAATTTTGATTAAGTTTGTAGGCAGATTTGATTAAGCTTATAGTGCAGTTTTCTTTAGAGTTTCAAGTGCATATTTTAGTTAACATTTCAAGTGCAGAATTTAGTTAACATTCAAGTGCAGTTTCGTTAAGCTCATAGTGCAGTTTTGTTTAGCACAGTATGCAGATTTCTGTTAGCTTAATATGCAGAATTTGGTTAGCAAAGTATGCAGAATTTTGATTAGCATAGTATGCAGTTTTATTGAGCATTTCAGTACAGTTTTATTAAGTATTTCCATGCAATTCTGTTAAGCATTTCAGTGCAATGTTAATAAGTATTTTAGTGTAATTTTGTATGAGACATTCTTTTATTAGAGGTATTAACAAGTATAAGAGAGATAAAGAAAAGAAAGAAAAAGGTCAAGGCCTTAAGTAGATCCCAAAGTCAAGACTTTAGGGATTTTGGCATACAAGGTGCTTATTAAAATGCCAAGGCATTTAAAGCATAAGTAATTAAGATATTTTACTTTGAAGAGGCTAGTACCCGACTTCCAATGTTGTCGTTAAACAAATCCAGGTATCCAATTCCAAGGTCTTGGCCCTGGTAGACCAAGGTCTGCTCTTTTAGGATTGGTGGCTCACTACCCCAACCTATTAGGGAACTCGCATAAGATGGTACTACGCCTGGGCCCAAGAGAAGTTGATTATTATTTTGAAGTATTAAAGTATAAGTTTTAAACAAGTGACATAAAAGAATAAGTTTTAAAAAAGTGAAATAAAAGAATAAGTTTTAAACAAGTTAAATAAAAGAATAAGTTTAGAACAAATGAAATAAGTTTCACTTTGTTTTAAAATCAGCAAGTTTAGTTTTCTTTTATGCTAGCATGTTATTTAGATTAACTTACTGTTATTTGCTAGTAGGTGAGCATGAGCAACTTTACATGTTTAGCATTTCAGTTTGTTATGATTCCTTTACTATTAGATGAGCATGAGTAGTTTTCAGTAAGCATTCAGTTAGTTTATGTTATAGATATATGTACATGCATATCGAGATTTTGTGAGTTAGATAGTGCTTACTAAGTAATTTTGCTTATAAATTGCATTTCCTCTTACTGTAGATAAAGGAAAGGAAAAGCTATAGTCAAGGAAGGTGATAAGGAGGTGCGGATGGATGTGTGATGCCTGGACTATAGAAGTCTTGGGACTTAGTTTAAGAATTTGTTTAGATTAATTCTTTATTTTGGTTGATAAGAAAATTTTGGAGTAAGAAGTTGTATGTCATTATGTTTCCGCTATTCATTACTTGCATGGTCTGATTTACTAAATTGCGTGGATGATGTTATTTTGCTTGTGTATATATGCTTATATTTGTAACGCCCACCCTTCTTACCCAAGGGCGGCGCTACGATCTTATACTACTTACGTACATGCTTTAGTTATACTATAACAGCGGAAAATTTTAAATCATTCCTTTTATTTAAATAAGCATGATATCACATATTCTGATTAGTTCGAATGTGCATATATTGATCATATAACTAAAAATATTAATTTGTCCGAATTGTTCTTGCCGAGCCACCACCACACACATCACTATCTGCTCCTCCTGCTGCTCCGTCGTTCCGAATATCCGTCCCCCATATCTGCGGTACAAGGAAAGTAAGCTATGAGCACTCATGGCTCAGTAAGTTCCTTTCCTACTCACTAAAACCGAATTCATATCATTGCATATCAATATCATGCGAGGTATCATAAGCATACGACATACAAGGGTATCATATTCATATTCATATCATAATATCACATGACATTATATCTAATCATCAGATAATTCAAGCACATATGTAGGCAATGCATCATGAATTTGAAAACTTATACTTATAAGTACTTGAAATTAATATCATCATTAGAGGGGATCCCGGTTTGTACCACATACATAATGCGCGCGCTTCATAGGTAGGTCCAAGGTAGCAAGTCTTGAACCCTACCATGCATACATACTAGGCCCGAGTCTTACTCCATCGACCTAGGGCACTCAGAGGCCCATTACTGACGAGGCCCGAGTCTTACTCCATAGACCCCGGTTACTGAGCCCACCCTTGGTACAAACCATACAAAAATAACTTATCATGCATAACTATCATATCATGTCCCTAACAATCTTTCATGCATTTCCTTTTTCATTTCTTTTCATTATGTATAGCATTTCCTATGCTATAACATATCATGGCATATTACATAATATAATTTCATTTCTTCTCATTATGTATAGCATTTCCTATGCTATAACATATCATGGCATGTTACGTAACATAATTTCATTTCTTCTCATTATGTATAGCATTTCCTATGCTATAACATATCATGGCATGTTACGTAACATAATTTCATTTCTTCTCATTATGTATAGCATTTCCTATGCTATAACATATCATAGCATATTACATAACATAATTTCATTTCTTCTCATTATGTATAGCATTTCCTATGCTATAACATATCATGGCATATAACATAATTTCATTTCTTCTCATTATGTATAGCATTTCCTATGCTATAACATATCATGGCATATAACATAATTTCATTTCTTCTCATTATGTATAGCATTTCCTATGCTATAACATATCATGACATATTACATAACATAATTTCATTTCTTCTCATTATGTATAGCATTTCCTATGCTATAACATATCATAGCATATTACATAACATAATTTCATTTCTTCTCATTATGTATAGCATTTCCTATGCTATAACATATCATGGCATATAACATAATTTCATTTCTTCTCATTATGTATAGCATTTCCTAGGTTTCTTTCCTTTTTTTTTTCTTTTATTTTCCTTCATGGCCGAAACCTACCAGTCCTTAAGCTAGGTTTCTTAAGTGGCCTAAAGCATGGAAAGCCTAAGTAAATATCATGGCAAAAGTTACTAAGAACATCATACACAAAATTGGATCATAAACAAGCTAGGACTCTTGTGATCTTACATGTCTTATATCATGTAACCAATTTTCTACATTCCAATTAAACATGAGAGCATTAATCAACTTTCATATCATAATATCACAGAGGTCTTGAGCATATTAATATTTTTGTTTAGGCTAATCTAAGCTATCCCTTTTATCATGGCCGAAAAACCCTAAAAAGAGTTCATAAGTTTCTAGCAATAGGAAATCCTTTGAGAAACTTTATATCCTATCATATGAGCATGTTTATTTAAATTTTGAAGGTCTTCCTAACCCTTAACCTTTCTGGTCCGAAACATACAAGTGAGTTTTCTTTTGGTTCCAATTAATTTCCAAGCAAGAAATCCATAGAAAGGTCCTTAGCATTTCATAGAAGGAACCTTGCACTAGTTTGGTTAGACAATAATCTTCCTAACCTCTTTAAAATATTTTTGGTTGAAATCCTAGGGTTAGATACTCCTCTGATCATACATCATATCAGTATAAAATCATGGAAAAGAATCCTTCTACATAGCATAGAAAATCTTATCATGAAATGAGGTCTTGTTTAAATCATCCTAGATTTGAAAACCTTTTCTTTAGCCGAATTTTTCTTAAATTCTTTCCTAGGTTTTCTAATCCTTATAAATCCGAAAATCACATAAAAGCCTTGTACCACAGGTGAGGGGAAGCTTACCTTCTTTGCTTAAGTTTCCTAGAGTTGAGAACTTGCTTATGGACCTTTCTTCCTTGCTTGCTTTGCTCGGCACCAATGGAGGAAGAAGTGGCTAGGTCTTTTGGTGGAGAGGAGGAGGAAGAAGAGACTTCTTCCTCTTGTGTTGCTCGGCAACAACAAGAAAGAAAAGAGGGAGAGAGTGAGGAGGAAGAAGAGGTTTCTTCCTCTTGTGTTGCTTGGCAACAAGAAGAAGAAAAGAGGGAGAGAGTGAGTTCTCGGCACCAATGGAGGAGAGGAGGAGAATGAGTTGAGGATGAAGTTGAAGTCACCCCTCCATGCCTATTTATACTAAAATGAGGGGAGGAAAACTTGACTTGATTCATCCTCCTTATTTATTTCTCCTCTTTAATGATAAGAATATTCTAGAGAAATGCTTCTTGAGTTCTCTCTTTTCTTTCCTTTAATTTCTCTCTTTTCTTTCCTTTAATTAAAATTCCTATCTCTCCTCTTACAATATCCTCTCCTATCACACTTGGTTAACACATGCATGCATCCACAAGAGAACCAAGGATCAAAACTTGGTTATGTATATTTTTACTTCTTTTTACTTCCTTTTCCTTTTAATTAAAAAGAATCCTTTCTTATTCTTAACTACTTAGTCCTTTCTCTCCTTATGAATAATTCTCCTATCCCCTTTGATATCCTATACATGTTCCTTACAAGAGGTCCAAGGTTCAATCCTATTTCTCTTCTAACATATTATTGATATTCTTTTGTACATAATAATTCATATATCACCATATTATGCATTATGCATAAATATTTCATACACATATATATTATCTCATATTCCTTTCTTTTGTTTACATTAATTCCATGTATTATAAATATAGATGATTTATATTCTCAACTTTATTTTCTTTCATAAAGTTGTAATCATCTAAATCCTTCCCATCTTAATATTCAACTTATAATATTTACACCTTCTTTTCACTACCTTCATACTCTCATTATCCTTACTTTCTTATCTAGGCTTTCTAGGGGTGTTACAATATTGTCACCGGTACAGGGGAGATGCTGCCGGAAATTTTTCGATAGGAACTTCTCTGGGAGCGTGACAAATTTAAGTGTTGCTAATATTAGCATAAGTAACACTAGTGAGTAGAGTTAATAGTTAAGTAACGGTTACCTTAGAGAGTAGTAAGGAATGTGGGTCGTTACATGGACCCAATTGATCAAACTTCACAAGGAGCCGTTGGAGTTAGACAATCAAGTCGAAATCGAATCCAAACTTGAGTCAGATCTAACAGAAAAGCCTCCTGAATTAGGGGTTGCGCTCAAGGTTAGTAATTACCAAAATACCCTTGCTAATAGTAGTTTAAAGAATATGCATGTTAATTTAGATATTTCTGAAAATATCTGTGCAAATAGTGTAGCTGACAATACTTGCAAAAATACCTCTAGGATATTTTATGATAAAACAAATCTAATTAATTTAGAAAATTCAGAAAATCTGAAAATAATTAATAACCCTAATTTAAACCTAAACAAATATGAAAATTCAAATAACAATGATGATAATGTCAATATTAATCTGGATAGAATTAATAAATTGTTTAATAATCTAGACAATATCAATATGAAAAATCCTATCCAAACCCAAGATAATTTAATTAACAACAAATTAAATTTTAAGATAAGACTTATCTAATAAATTCAACTAATCATATCAACTTAAAAGGCAAAGAAAATATAAGGATAAAATTAAATATTTTGATAAAATCAAAGCTAAATTTAACCGACTTAAAACTAAATGTTAAAGATAATATATTAAACAAAGATAATCTAGAAAATTTAAAATTAACAATTAATGAAAGGATAAAAGATAAACCTTTAAGGAAATATAATTCAAATAATTTAATTAATTCAAATTTAAAAATTAATAAAAACATAAACATTAACAATAATCTATTAAAGAAAGATAATTCAATTAACTTAATAAAATTAAAATTTAAAGAAAATTTAAATATTAAATATACTCGTTTAAAGAAAGATAATTTGACCAATTTAATTAATTCAAAATTAAAAACTTAAATTTAAATTACAAATTAAACATTAAATCTTAATTGAAACTAACTTCAATCATGCAAAAATCTTAAAAGGAAAGCCAATAATTCAAGGGGAGCCTCTAGAATAACTAGCACCTCCAAAACTAACCTACCCGACAAGGTAATCCAAACAAACCTACCTGGCAGGGTAATTAGGACTAGTTAAAAAGGGACCGAGTTTAATTTGACCCACGGTACTGGTGAAGTTTTGGATGATAGTACGTTAGGGAAGCTTAGTCTATGCATGTCTAGGAAGATATGGCTTCGACCTGGTGCATTTAGCTAAGTGGAACTAGCCGAAGCTACCCCTTACAGATCCTAACTAGTTAGACAAAGGTCTTGTATTAAGTTCCGTGGAAAGGACTATTTGGAAAACCTCGAAGACATAGTTACTCTAATGATGTCCAGGTGACTCACCATAGCCCAGAAGTTTATCCGAAAATGCCTATTTGTTGAGCCCAAAGATAAACTTGAATCTAACACAAAGTTAAACCAAAACTAATAATTGAATCTAATTCATCTCACAAAATCATAGGATTTCCTGATTGATAATTTAGATTAGATCGGGTGAGATGATTAAATGATCAAATTAAAAATTTAAATCAAATTAAATTAAATTAAATTTCGAATTAAAATTAAATTTAAAAATTTATTTTTTAAATTAAACTTATATCTTTTTCATCTTAAAAAATTAACTTTAAAAATTAATTTTAAACTTAAAAATTATGTTAAAAATTAACTTAAAAAAAACATTTTTAACTTAAAAAAAATAACCTTAAAAATTAATTTTAAACTTAAAAATTATGTTAAAAATTAACTTTAAAAAATTCATTTTTAACTAAAAAATTTAACTTTAAAAATTCATTTTTAACTTAAAAAAATTAACTTTAAAGATTAATTTTAAACTCAAAAATTATGTTAAAAATTAACTTTTAAAAAATTCATTTTTAACTTAAAAAAATTAATCTTAAAAATTAATTTTAAACTTAAAAATTATGTTAAAAATTAACAATAAAAAATTCATTTTTAACTTTAAAAAATTAACTTTAAAATTTAATTTTAAACTTAAAAATTATATTAAAAATTAACTTTAAAAAATCATTTTTAACATAAAAAAATTATCTTTAAAAATTAATTTTAAACTTAAAAATTATGTTAAAAATTCACTTTAAAAAATTCATTTTTAACTTAAAAAAATTAATTTTAATCATAAAAATTATAACAAATCCTTTTAAAAATTATTTTAAAAATCATTTTAAAAATTCTTTTAAAAAATTTATTTTTAAAAAAAAATTTAAAAATCATTTTAAAAACTCCTTTAAAAATTATATTAAAAACTTTTCAAAATCTTTTTAAAATATTCTATTAAAAATTAATTTTAAAAAATTTTAAATGTAACGACCACCCTTCTTACTACTACTACTACTCTCTAAGGATGACCGTTACTTAACTACTAACTCTACTTAACCGGTATGATCGAAACCACAAGGAATCCCTACCGAAAAATTTTGACAGAGTCTCCCCTGTACCGGTGATCATAAACTGGATGCTCAAAAGAAAAACTACTCATGCTCATCTACTAGTAAAAGAAACAAACACACTGAGATGTTAAACATGTAAAACTACTCATGCTCTTCTAATAGCAAAGAACAGTAAGCTAATCTAAATAACATGCTAGCATAAAAGAAAACTAAACTTACTGATTTAAAACAAAGTGAAACTTATTTCATTTGTTCTAAACTTATTCTTTTATTTCACTTGTTTAAAACTTATACTTTAATACTTTTATACTTATGTGAAACTTATTTTACTTATTCAAAAACTTATACTTATAATACTTCAAAATAGTAATCAACTTCTCTTGGGCCCAGACTTAGTACCATCTTATGCGCGTTCCCTATTAGGTTGGGGTAGCGAGCCACCAATCCTAAAAGAGCAGACCTTGGTCTACCAGGGCCAAGACCTTGAAATTGGACACCTGGATTTGTTTAACGACAACCTTGCGAAGTCGGGTACTAGCCTCTTCTTAAAAGTAAAATACTTATAATCTTAATTACTTCTTCCTTAAATGCCTTGGCATTTTAATAGGCACCTTGTGTGCCAAAATCCCTAAAGTCTTGACTTTGGGATCTACTTAAGGCCTTGGCCTTTTCTTTCTTTTCTTTATCTTTCTTATACTTTTCTTAAACCCAAAATACTGTTAGGGTATTTTTTCCATATGCATCTATAAGTGAAATCAAGTAAGTAACACACAATCATGCATATTGAAGTAGCAAATAAACTCAAATCTGTATGCTTAAACAAATTCTAAAACTATAATTCTTAACCAAAATCTGTATTATGATACTTAGCAAAAATCTGCACTATACTAAGCTTATCAAAAATCTGCATATTAAGCTTAACAAAAATTTGCACTAAGGCTTAATAGAAATCTACACTAATGCTTAACAGAAATCTGTACTAATTTGCTAATCTACACCACTAAACAACTTAACACTGTATGTTAAAGAATTAATAACAAAATGGGTCTAACAGTAGGTTAATCAATTAATAACGCAAGGTCTAGATAAGCTCATTTCTTCTTCATAAGTAGATGCCAAATCATCCCTCAATCTAACGCATGATATATTCTCATTGTCTGTAGCGTAATTTTAGATATTGAATCCCTCTTCTAATTAATTGCTTATCAAAATATGAATATTGGAATCCAATTCTATCCATTTCCTCAATTGTCTAGTTTGAAAGAGAATTAAGGATGAAGATATCAACCAAGAAGAATGTCATCCTTTAAAGAACAAACCAACTTGAATCTTCATCAAATGTAGTTGTCTATTCTTTTGAAGATCAATCCAGAAAGCATGCCTAAAGACTTCCCCAATTCTAAACTGCAAGACTTCCTCAATTCTGTACAAACACAATCAGAAAGCGTGTCTAATCCATTTAAATCCCTTTTCATCTTCTTTATAAGACTCACAATAGAAAGCTTCAAAAACAACACTCTAAAAACAAGAGTTCTGCTACAAACTAATCAAACACCTCGAGGAAAGGGATTTTATTCATCATCTAGAAAAAAGGATTCTAATTGAAATGCTTAAGGGAAGGAAAAATGTTCTGTTCGTGTACATCAAAATCTGTAGTGGAGATAGGCCAGCTAATCGTGGCCATTTCATGGCACAAAATCAATTAAAACTTCTCTGGAATTTACATTCCTCTAATTCTCACTTTATGTTCCTAACACGTATAATCAACTTCATAGGGAAATCCACTAGAATATTTTCCATAGTTCTCGAAAACCTTACGAAGAAATAGAATAGCGATCATCCAACTCAAACCATTAAATTGCTACACACTAATTTGGTACATAACCCAAATTAAACAAAACTTAAGTGAATTTACCTATTACTGGTTAAGGATACAAACGGATCCGTGCACAACATATTTATTACACCATCACAAAGCTGTAGAATTCAAAATACATAAGCTATTCTCAATTATTCTCTAACCTCCTTATTCTATGCTTCAAAAGAGAACTGTTAACTTAAACACTCCCTAAATTGAATGCGCATGATGTTAATACAAGCAAAACCATATAGCACAACAACAAAACTTGTTGCTCATGATATTTATGGGTTGTTCAAAACTGAATGGCACAAAAGAACTAGATCCGAAATCCAGAAATAAGGTTGATCATAATCAATGAGGTGGCAAAGAACTAAAATCTGCATTGCTAAATACAAGACTGCTCAAGCTTACCGAATCATTAACAAAGGAAATCTAAACAGCAAGTATCTAAAGCTAACACTGCATGCTTTAAACTAGAACAGATCTAAAACCATTCATAATCCTTCTTTGAAACCCACGGCAGCAAGCCCTTTAGACTAAGCTAACCTCAAAAATCTATACAAGAATTATCTTCCTAAATATAGAACTCAAGCTTACATCAAACCAATTCCTTTTCTTTGAGTCTCACGGCAACAAGCCCTAAACCGAACTCAACAACTCTTCCTTATCCTTTCTTTGAGTCTCACGGCAGCAAGCCCTAAACCCAATCTTCACAGCAAAAATTCTAAATCAAGAAGAAACAAAATCCCTAGAAATTCTGAAATTCTTTACAACAAAATCCGAAAGCCTAAAAGGGAAGAACAATCTTCTTTATAAAACTCACGGAAACCTCAAATTGAACCTATACAAATTCTCTTCCTTTCCTTAGGGTTCATGGCAGTAAGCATCAAAAACAAAACCCCTTAAAACATGCTTCGAAATCCAAAAGGAAACAAGAATCTGAAACCTCAACATATGGCAGAAAACAAAAAGAAATCCAGAACTACTCTTACCGCAGGTGAGTGAGCAACTTACTGGAATCCCTCGACTTACAACTGGAGGAGAAAGCCTCTAGGGTTTGGAGAACTTGAGATTTCAACCCTTCCTCGTGCCCACGAGCTCTCTTCGACGAGGAGACCTTGAATCTGTGAAGAACCCATGGAGAGAAGTGCTCGCCGGCCGCCGGAGACGAAGCCCTAGCTTCGTTTTCGCCCGAGAAGGAAAGGATTCGAGAGATAATATCGCTCGGGAAAATTTTGCCCTCTTTTTGTAACTAGGGTTTCATTATCAACTATACCTTAAATATATTCCGCTCCTTTCTAAATTAGCAAAGCCTGCTGGCACAGTTGGTTGGTTGTGTTTTGCTTAAGGTGTGGCTCGCAGGTTTGAGTCTCAGCTGCATCCCTGCTTATTCCAATTTATTTCCTATTCATTAACTACTGCATAAATAGATTTTGCTCCATATTCATTCACAAAACAATTTCGGAACAGTTGGCTAGCTGGATTCGGTTAAGGCTTGGTTTAGGTCCACGATTTGAATCTCGACATGAACATTTTTTTGTCGAAACTTCCTTCGTTTAGTAAAAATACCAAACGACCTCCAAAAATTACATAAAAATACTCCAAAAATTTCTAAAAATCTCTAGAATTTTTCTATAATATTTTTAAATATTTTTAAATTATTTTTCGGACTCAAAAGAGAGAAATTTGGGTTGTTACATTAAAATCATTTTAAAAATCCTTTTAAATATTCTTTCAAAAATCATTTATTTTTTTTAAAAAAATACATATAAAATTCTCTTAAAAATCATTTACAAAAAATTCTTTTAAAAATTATTTTTAAAACCTTTAAAAATCCTTGTAAAAAATTCATTTAAAAATCCTTTTAAAAATTATTTTAAAAATCATTTTAAAAGATCCTTTTAAAAATTAATTCAAAACTTTTAAAAATCATTTTAAAAATTTATTTTTAAAAAACTTTAAAAAATCATTTTAAAAATTATTTTAAAACTTTTAAAAATCATTTTAAAAATTCTTTAAAAAATCATTTAAAAATACTTTTAAAAAATCCTTTTAAAAATTATTTTGACAACTTTTAAAAAACATTTTAAAAATTCTTTTAAAAAATTATTTTTAAAATACATTAAAAAATCATTTTTAAAATTATTTGAAAAACTTTAAAATATCCTTTTAAAAATTATTTTAAAAATCATTTTAAAAAAAATTATTTAAAAAAATTATTTTTAAAAAAAAATTTTAAATCATGTTAAAAAATCCATTTAAAATTTATTTTAAATACTTATAAAAATCATTTTAAAAATTCTTTTAAAACAATTAATTTTTAAAAAAAATTTAAAAAATTAATTTAAAAACTTTTAAAAATCCTTTTAAAAATCATTTTAAAAATTATTTTAAAATCATTTAAAAATTATTTTTAAAAAATCTTTTAGAAATTATTTTAAAAATATTAAAAAATCATTTTAAATATTCTTTTAAAAAATGTTCAAAATCTTTTTAAAAATTCTTGTAAAAAATTATTTTTAAAAAACTTTAAAAAATAATTTTAAAAATTCTTTTAAAAACTTTAAAAAATTATTTTAAAAATTATTTTTAAAAAAATTTTGAAAATCATTTTAAAAATTCTTTTAAAAACTTTTAAAAATCATTTGTGTTTGAAAAAATTATTTTAAAAATTCATTTAAAAAATTATTTGTAAAAACTTTTTAAAATTATTGTAAAAATTCTTTTAAAAATTATTTTTAAAAACTTTTAAAAATCATTGTAAAAATTATTTTAAAAATTATTTTAAAACTGTAAAAAAATTATTTTAAAAATTCTTTTTAAAACTTTCCAAATCATTTTAAAAATTATTTTAAAAATTATTTTTAAAAACTTTTTGAAATCATTTTAAAAATTCTTTGAAAAATTATTTTAATTACCTTTAAAAATCATTTGTCTTTTAAAAAATTATTTTTAAAAATAATTTTAAAATTTATTTAAAAATTCTTTTTAAAATTTTTAAAATTATTTTTAAAATTCATTTTATAATCATTTTTAAAATACTTTTAAAAATTATTTTAAAAACTTTTAAAAATCATTTTTAAAATTATTCTAAAAATTATTTTAAAAACTTTAGAAAATCATTTTTAAAAACATTTTAAAAATTATTTTAAAAATTTTAAAATCATTTTAAAAATTCTTTTAAAAATTTTAAAATCATTTTAAAAATTCTTTTAAAATTTAATTTAAAATTTTTTAAAAATTGTTTTTAAAAAAAAACTTTTAAAAATAATTTTAAAAGTTCAAAAACTTCTTTAAAAATTATTATTTTGAAAATCATTTATAAAAAAAAAATTTAGAAATCATGTTATTTTTTAAAAAAAAAAATACTATGACATTTAAGTTAAGTAAAAAAAATTTAAAATTAAATTTAAAACTTAAGATAAAACTTAACATTAAAATTTTAAAGTTAATAAGTTTAAAACTTAAAATTTAAACTTAATTTAAAATTTACAATTAAAATTAAACTTAAATCGTCTTCAAAAATTATATTAAAAATCCTTTTTAATTTTTTTAAAAAAATTATTTTTTAACTTAATTTTTTTAAAAAAAATATTTTAATTTTAAAAGCATTGCAAGTAAAATTAAAGTTAAATAAAATAAAATAAAATTATTAAATTCAAATTACATTAAAATATGTTAAACTAAACCTTAATGATGTTATTAACAAATAACTAAAATTTGATTATCTTAAGATTATAAACTTAATTAAATACTTAATAAGTGAATAATTGAAGTAAGAACTTAAAAAATTAACTTTAACTTACACTAAACAGTTAATTAATTTTTAACTTTAATTTAACTCAATAAATCTTAATTTTAATATTTATCAAAATCTTAATTTCATTATAATTACATCATAATTTATCATTATTAATGATTGATTTAAATTTAACCTTAACTATGTTTAATAACTTTAATAAATTTAACCTAACTTTAAACTAAGGCTACGGTTGATAGTGTGTAATCTGTCTTGTAATATAATCAGGATTACATTACAAGGTTGATTATTTTGTTTGGTTTAATTTTAAACTTGTAATGTAATGTAATCTGGATTACAAAAGGTAGTGAAGTTTTGTAATCTGGATTACAAAACAAATATTATGTAATCGGATTACATTACGAGGTCATCGTTTAACCAAAATTTAAATGTCGAATATACTCCTAGTCCACCGTGGCTGTCATCCACTGTCGCCGACGACTACCGCAGACCGCCGGCCGGCGGCGACCACCGGCGGCCGCCACCGCCGGCCGCCGCCGACCAATGCCGGCGGTGACCACCGCCCGCCGCCGCCGCCGACCGCCACCACCGCCGCTACCTGTGACCACCGCCGTCGCCGGCGACCACCGTCGGCCGCCGGCGATTGTCGCCGTTGTCGGTTGCTGGTGGCAGCTGCCGGCGGAGGAGGCCAACGGCGACGCCCGTTGGTTGCCGCAAGCTCCGGCAGAGGTGCAGCGGCCATCGGTAGAGATCGTAAGATATTTTTGTCATTTTATAATAATACGAATTACATTTTTTATAAAAAATAATGGACAGCAAACAAAAGAATGTAATCATCCTTGTAATCAAAGATTACATACATTACATTACCAAACGTAGTAATGTAATCAAGATTACATTACATTACAAGCAATATTACATTACACCTAACCAAACGTAGCATAAGTTAATCCTACTTAAAAGGAAGTAAATGAATAGTTAAAATTATAACTAGCAATTTCATTAAATCAACTCAATCAATTAATACGAAATTTAAATTATTTTAATAAGTATTAAATTATTGAATCAAGTAAAATTTAATCGATAAATTATTGATAATGATTAATTGTTATTGAATTAATAACAAGTTATCTTATTTAACCTTAAACTAAAGTTTAAGGACCTGAATCTAAAATTAATTAATTTTAGAATAATTGATTAATTAAACTTAAATAAACAATTATACCAAGTATATAGAGATACTTATGTAAATAAAAAGGTGTTAAAGCTTTAAACATTAATATACTCAAATCTTAGTGTTAACTGAAGGGGAAGAAATAAATTAAGGAGAGTAATAAAGTTAAGGGGAGTATCAAATTCAGAGGGAGGAATTAATTAAATATATATTTTTCCTTTATTAAAAATAACTTAATTTATTTTTGAAAAATATTGAAGAAGTGCTTCAAGTTCAAACCTACTTTGAAAATTAAATACAAATTAATTTTGAAATTTGACTTGAAAATTTTACGTTTGTCTTTATAAAACTTATAATGTTTTAAACTTGCAAAAAACTTCTTTTTAAAAATTTGATCAATTCTACAAAGCTTATCTTTAAATTATTTTTACAAAACTATTTTTCAAAATTATCTTACTAAAGTTGGATTTATTTAAAAAATTATGTCAGGTTCAGGGGGAGAATTAATTGATTTCATACTTATTTTTCCTTTATTCTGAAATTAATTTTGTAAAAATATTTTCTTAAAAATATTTTCAATGTGTTTGAAAAATCTAACTTATTTTTGCAAATCTAATTTGGTAAACCTATATTTGAAAACTAATTCTTATAAAAACTAAGTTATTTTTAAAAGACTTAGATCTTAAAAAGTTATTTTTTTAACTTAGTTTTAAAAAATTGAATTTGAAAATCAAATTTTACAAACTTAGTCTTGAAAATTGGATCTAACTTAGTTTTACAAGATTTGGATCTTAAAAACTTTTTACTTGGTTTTAAAAGTTAAACTTGAACAGTGGGTCTAACATAGAGTTAAAAATTGATCATTAGATTCAAAACTTAATTTGATAATTAGATTTTTACTTAAACTTTGAAAAGTTAAAAATTAAATTTTCTAAAATCAGCTTTGAAAATTTTGAAAATTGGATTCAGCTTGAAGTTTTACTTACCTTTACTATCAATTTGGATTTTTGCAAAATGAGTTTTATAAATTACTATCAATCTGGTTTCGAAAATCTTACTTTTATAAAATTATCTTTGTAACACTTATGTTTGAAAAGTATGTTTCAAAACTTAGCTATTTTAGAAAATTAGTTATTTTTTTTATAACTCAGCTATTTTGAAAAGGTTTAGAGATATTTTTAAAGTAAAATCTTTAATTATTTAAACTCCCCCAAGTTAATCTGACTTATGCTTGTATTTTTTTTATTTATGATTACTTGATCCATGCTTGTATTTGATGAATGCCAAAGGGGGAGGGTTAGGTACTTAAGTTAGCTAAAAGAAATCAAAAATACAAACTAATACAAACTAACTTAAAAACCTGTTAAATGCTTGATTTACTTGCACTTTACACTAACTTAACCAGGTTGTCATTCCATCAAAAAGGGGGAGATTGTTGGTGTGGTTAGCACTAACGGTCTAACCCAGGTTTTGATGAATGACAAAATAGGTTAAGCTGTTAAGTTAGTTTTGTTGTTGATCTAACACTCTGACCGAGTGTGTAGGAGAAGTCCAGACAGGTCGACGGGCTGACCCAATGTCTGGCATAAAGCCCAGCTAGGTCAACGGGCCGACCGGATAGCTAGCACGAAGTCCAAACGGGTCGATGGGCTGACCGGACGTTTAGCACGAAGTCCAGCTAGGTCGACGGGCTGACCGGATAGCTAGCGCGAAATCCAAACGGGTCGAAGGGCTGACCGGACGTCTAGCAGGTAAGTAAAGGTAAGTCACTGGAGGGGAGTGACTGTGAGGACGCGTTCCCGGGAAGGGAACTTAGGCGTCGATCCAACTTAGATCCATTTCAGAAATTTAAGTTGAGATCGTGACTAGATTCCGATCTCAAAAAGACGGAATCTAAGTCATACTCATTTCTGTTAAACAATGAATTGTGTTAATAATCTGTTTTGCAGGGTATAATTGCCTCGGACTAACGTGTTTCTTGCAAGAAGGAGTCTGCTGGAAAACTTAGGTCCGGGCACCCGGGAGGTACGGAGCCGCCCGGAGGCAAAGTTTTATCCCCTTTGCGTCAACGCCATATGGAGGCTCCTGATTGGGTCAACTACGTCACACTGGAGCGCCCTGAAGGTTCCAGGCGCCCCCCGAACCTCCTATATAAGGAGGGTCAAGATTGAAGCTCCAACACAACTCAGAATTCGCTCTCCTGTGCTCTTGCGACGCTTCGAAGCTCCGACAAATGCACTGCTCTTTTTAGTCTCTTACTTTGCCGATATTGCTTTAATTTTTCATTGGCATTTCTCTGTACTTAGTTTGTAATAACTTTCGAACTGCTAGTGAATTGTCCATCGAAAGCACCCTTGTGTGCGGGTCTCGGAGTAGGAGTTGACACAGGCTCCAAACCAAGTAAATCGACCTGTGTTAGCATTGTTTTTACTTTTCTGCTGCGTAGTTTACTCGACAAATTTTTGTTAAACGATCACGATCCAACACTATAATGCCCTCATACATTAATTTGACTCAATATATTTAGATCAATGATTTTCTAAACATGAATTAGATTTTTAGAAATATTTATGTTCAAAAAATCACTTATCTCAATATATTGGATCTAAATTCGTCGTAGAATTAGGAAAAAAAATTAAAAATAAATATGTCTGAAACCGATTAGAGAGCTGGAATGATATTAAACTAGTTCTTATGTGTTCATATAAATCTCTTAATTATATAAATGCTCTCAAAGATCAATTTGACCTAATATATTGATATTAGTGATTTTTTAAATACGAATATGTCTAAAAAAAATCTAATTCGTGTTAAAATTTAATGATCTCAATATATTGGATATGAGCTCTCTAGGTCTATCTGTAAGTTTCAGACGCATTTATTATTTTTAAATTATTTTTTTCCAATCCACGATGAATCCTAGGATTCATGGGTGATTTGATGACAAATTTATGGATTCATCGCAGAATTGGCTTCATCAATTCCATATATTTTGCAAGCTTCTGCAACGAATTTCAAATTTGTCACAAAATCTGCAACAAATATCATTTTTATTACAAAATTTGCAATGAATATAAAATTTGTCGCAGAGATTGTAACAAATATCGAATTTCGTCACTAATTGGCTACAAATTTTATGACAAAATATTATTTATTGATAATTTGCGACGAAACTCTTTCGTTGCTAATTACCAACGATTTCTTGTTTTGTTGCAAAATTTGTTATAGATTTGAGAAAAAAAAAAATTTGCCCCTAAATTTCATCCCTAAATCAAAAATTTTTTTATTGAGCCATTTATGTTAAAGATTATCAGTCAAATATATATTTAGCTGATACTTTATAAAAAAAAATAATATTTTTAGAAATTTACTAATCATTTATTTTAAAAAGTTACCGACCAAATATATATTAGCTGTTATATAAAAAAAATTATTGGCCATATTTGACCGACAACTTTTTAAAAAATATCAACCAAAATAATGATCGGGGAATAAAATTTATCATCATAAATTATCGGCCAAGCCTCGACGAAATATTTTAGCCGATAATCCATGTTACCAGCTAAAATAATAGGATTACCAACTATTTTGATTTACTAGTAAACCCTTCTTTTCCCACGATGATAGACAATTTAGTTCTAATCAATAATGATCAATATTATATTATAATAATTATATGATCATAACTACTACACAATTATAAAATTTAGGGAATTTATCTCTAATCAATAATGATCAATATTATAACAATTGCGAATATTTAATTAATAATAGTCAATATTATATTGAAACAATTACGAACGAACGGTGGTACAATATATATAATTTATTTATGATCAAAATTAATCAATATTATATACCAACCACGGGATTATAATTATTACAATTGTGATTAAAAACGACAAGAACATAATTGATATAACTGTAGTAACTATGATCAAATACCTATTATAACATTATCGAAAACAAAGATATTTTTAAAGACAAAAATAAATTGAATCAAAATGGAATTTTTTTGATAATAAATACAAAAAACCCTTTTAACTATTTTAATAACAAAACACCTATTGAATTTTTGCCCAAAGTTTTATTTTGACACCCTTGCCGTTATAAAAGGGTTTTCATTGATAATTTTAATTTTTTTAATTAAAATTAATAGTGTAGCGAATCAACCCAGAATAATAAATAAAAGTAGCTTCATACTTGATTGTATCTGTTTAAAATATCATTTTGTAAATTATTAATATTTAATTATTCAAATTTTGATTTATAAATTAGATTAGATTCTAACTTTAAAATTATTAATTAAATTATAATCGAGTCTGGTATTTTATTTTTATTCAATATTTTAATGTTATGTCCAATATCACTACAGCTATTTTTTTATCATGATTTTATAATTTAAAAATCTCATTTCCACAAACCTTATAATTTTGATTTTACAATTTTATAAAATATTTAAATTACTTTCTTAATAATGAATTATTTTTCTTTCAGTATTATGAATTTTTAACTAATTTATGTATGATAAAAAATTCATAACTTACAATATCTCTTCATAATCCAATATTATAATAATAATAATAATAATAATAATAATAATAATAATAATTGTTTACTTTGGTTTTCAAAATATAATAGAGGGGCAATAATACCGGCTGAGGATGCAAAAAGTTGAGATGTAACGATCCACCCAAACAATACCCTATTTTAGGAGATATCGGGCCGCTACTTCATCACACAGTCAATTTTATAATACTTGTGACAAAAAGTAAATCGCTCGTCCTTATCACACCCATCAACACATCCCAAGAGGAGGTAAAATTACTTGTGACTGAGAAGGTAAGTGGAATGGGAGAAGAAGTTACATAGGATATAGGAATTTACACCTCGCTAGTCTCGAGATTCGACCTTAAGACTTCATGTCGTAAACAACCATCCACACACCACCTTAGTTATGCCCGTGGATACTTCAAGCAAGAACCATAGGTGCTCGATATGAGACCATGTTCTCAGGGGCACGCTCATCTGTGGCATTGTTTTGGCTCGCTTTGCGGTTCGAGAACAGCACGGTGCTGTCTCAGTGGCAGTACTGCTCCAGTGAGGAGTCGAGGGTTAGGGAATCCCCTATGCGATGTTTTTACATTTATATGCAGTAGCTGGTTGCGACGATATAGAGCTCACCAAAATCATGAATGTAGCTGCAAAAACAATGGCGCCAAGTTGATCAGATACAAGTTTTATTATGTAACAAGCACGGCAGTATCGAAATCTCACCATTGCAGTAAATCGAGAGCAGGCTTTGAATCAAGAAGTGGCAGTATGATAATGACGGAAGAAACAGAGCCAGATCCTCATTTACGCTATCATTGATGATATTCAAATAAACGTCACGGCGAAACAGAAGCTTCTGCGTGGGTTTTATCAGAAACCTTCTCAATAGACATTTAAAGAAACTAATTCTGATAATTCAGGATTAGCAATTGACAATATATTATCCAACGCACATAAACAATGGAGACAAGTCGATTAGATACCAGTGCTATGATGTAACAAGCTTGGTAGTATTGTTCTATATCAAAATCTCATCATCGCAGTAAATGGAAAGCAGGTTTTGAATGAAGAAGTGGGAGTGTGATAATCGCGGAAGAAACAGAGCAAGATCCTCATTTACACTATCATTGATGATATTCAAATAAACAGCACGACGAAAGAGAAGCTTCTAGTGGGTTTTATCAGAAACCTTCTTAATAGACATTTAAAGAAACTAAATTCATCAAGAGTTTATGAAAATTCAGGATTAGCAACTGGCGATATAATATCCAACGCAAACAATCAACAAGTCAAAACATTCCTGATTGCTTTCATCAATCTGCTCGTGTCGTATGACGAGTGATTATTTTGCTTCTTATTGAATGAGACACTAAGCTTTAAATACCAGACAAGAGAAGTTACCTGGAGCTTTCATATGCAGTAATTAACGAAAAGGAAAACTCAAGATGATTGAGATTCAAAAGGCTTTCAAAGTTGAACAAATAGCATATTTATATCCATAGAGAATCAACCACTAAAATTCCCAAATTAACATTTATCGAATTCATTTTCTATCGAGAGCAACGCGATCAAAGTATACAAGGGGGTTACCTCGGCGATGTTGTTTCTCCTGGATGGCAGGCATTAAGTATAAACTCTCAGAGCAAAAGCAGTTGCAGATTCACCAACAATCAGGATCTTCCTTGAATAGCAACATTCGAATAAGAAGTTGCCTCACTCTGCAAACATGAAGAGATTCATTTAACACTGGTTCCATTAACATGGACAAATGAAGAACATGAAAACCAATATAGGGCCTTCCTAAGCAAAACTAGTTGCCTTTTGCACCAAAAGAGCTCATGTAGGTGCAAGAAAAATAAAGGATTATAAATGACAAAAAAATCAAATTGCTAATAATTATAAATGTCAATTGATTGTGACCCGCTAAGTAACTCCTTAGAATATAGCCAAAAAGTAAACTGAACACAATGATCAGGTTAACAATATATCGAACAGATAATGCAAATGCAGAAGACGATAAGTGTTCTTACTAAGAATAGACAAGAAAAAAATAACACAAGTTCTTCAATGTTTTTGGAAATAGATCAGTGACTCGCAAGGAAAGCACTACTGATATCGCATAGAGGAATCAATAGTTTCTAATGTCATATATTGCTTTCAGTCTAAAATGAGCCAAGCTATTCACAAGTAGTGCAAATCTCAGATAGCTGAGCTAGTAAAGTCTGATTTAATTCTAAGCCCGCTATCTAGAAAAATCCACTCTACAACCATCAAAAACCTCAACTCTTGTAAGCTTGTGAACAATCTTCTTTGTTAATAAAAAAGTTTTATCTATCAGCTTTAAGATATGATCCCAATAGCAACGCCATCCTTAAGCTCGTATCTAATCTCCTCTAGAAGCAAACACACATACTCATCATGAATAAGCTTCTACATGGATTTGTTTATTGCCTAACAATAAACTGATATAGCTGCAGAGGTGGATACACATCAAGATGGGAGGATCGACATTTAAAAGAGGAAACACATGGGAAAAGGTGGGATCAAGGAAGTGGTTTCAATTTTGTACTACAAGAACTTCCCTATCCAAGCAGGAACACCTCCACCGCGTTGACAACACTAGGCCCCAAGCGGCCCGTCACCAGATCTTCCATTCTGAGCCCATACCATAAATTTGATAAGCAACTAAATTTTGGATTGTCAAATCTAGTTAGAGTTTCACTCGATCATAAGTTTCAGCTAAAGTCCAATTTAAATGGTCAAGCTCAGCAATAATGAAATTCTAATAAACTAAGGTTGAAATCAATCCAACACTTTGAATTGAATACAGAAACACAATGATCCTGAACCAAACATATGCAAGCAAAACTCGACTCAACGGAACTTGTTCACAACCATAGTTGGTGATGCCCGCAAGTAAAGCTTCTAATATCAGAACAGGGCAGCTTGACAAGTACTATGAAAACCTTCAGTGAAGTTATACTGAGCGATGAAAGCAACTTTGTTAACCTAGAGTCAATTGGGACAATCTCCAGATGGAACTCCAGGCTTCTGTATAACAATATTGTGACTTCAAGTTGCTTCTCTCTCTGTCACTCTCGATCAAAAATTCCTGATCCTCTAAATGTGGTTTAGTTGTTGTCCTTGATACTAACCCTACTTAGGCATGAACAGAACTAAAAATGCCTAACGTAGTATGCATTGAATCTAAATCAATATTTTAGAGCCTAGAAACTCAATTTGCTAATTTATAGTTTCAGCCGACAGATTTCTAGGGCCATTTCAACAAACTCTAGATAGCAAAGTACGAGTCTGTCATTTCAATCTTTCAAGTCTTAGCATCTTCAAATGCAACTACTCCAAAAAGCATACTAGAATAATGCTCATATAAAAGAATATCTCTAGAACACTACATATTCTTGCACCTAAAAACATATAATGGCACTTGCAACAAGAGTAGTAAATGTATTGAGCAGATACAAAGAGGAGTGAGGAAACATCAACCTTTTAGAGCAATATGAGAAGTCAAACAAGAACTTTAAAAAAGTATTCAATCAAAATCTAACTGCAGAAGAAATTACTTGCCTCTATAATTCTGATCATAGACAGTCCTTCTAAGATTCTGGTCATAAACAGCCAATCAATTCCAAGCACATCATCTCTCCAAGATTTGAATGCTTAACCTAGATCTTCCACTCAGAGATCTGGTGACTTGATCTTGATTTTTTTGAGTACGAAGGTGCTATTTCATAGATATAGTTACATACTACTTGGAAAATCCTCCAATTGAACTATCTTTGGCCCACAATCTCATCTCCCATACATCAATTGAAAGATTCAGAGAACATACAGATTATTCTCAGTGGAAAGAGAACTTCAGGCAAACTAACAGAGCTAAAATGATGTAATCAGATAATTCTGAATGCCAGATTATGGACCATATAAAACACAGGAAAATATTCCAATACTGATTCTTCGGCAAGCTTGACATTCGAGCAAAAGTTCCTCCTTTCTCAGCCTAATCAGCTTTGAAGAACTAATCTCTGCTTTGATCATTTCAACCAATATCTAGCAGACCCCCAACACTTCCATCAACAAAGCAACAAAACAGTTGATATATAGGTAAAACGTGTATATGAAATATCATGTAGCCACTATTTTATGATCCAATCTCCAGAAAATTTCTTCACTTCAACCTTCCTCGGCTGGTTTGACTGCGTGTATCCAGACTCTCTTAATGATAATCTAATAGCTCATAGGCATCTCTATAAAAAGTTATATATATTCTTTAACCCTTGGCTGGTTTGACTGCATTATTTTCAAGCTGTCTTAATGACTAACATCGAGTCTAATAGCAAATTCACTTCCAAACATACCTAACAACTAGCCGTTACATAGAGAATCAACCAAACAAATGTTTCCTCAGATCCTGATAAGTATTAAAGCACTACATCTCTGCCATATTTCACAGACTTCAGCAGTGCTTCAATTAACTTAAGTCAACAAAAAAGAATATAGCTAAAAATTAAATAATGAGCTTTTAGATCGTGCAGCCCTCCTAGTAAATCTAAGATCCAAACGACTAAATATTCTGTCACTCATTCCTTCAAAGCCTAACCATCACATACTTCACATTGATTGGGAATGGTAAACCATCATAAAACCAGAAAACTACTGTTACTGTTCGGTTAGCAATGCAAAGAACAAGCAACCAATAGAAGTTCTCGTTATAGTTAAACAGGTATGGTGGGTGTTGGTAGCATGGAAGGAATATAAGAGAAAACCAGTTGCATCTGAAGACCCAATTACCAGCTTATATCATTCAATATGCCACACTAGGCTTCCCCATTCGAAATTTTGAATAACTAGTAAAAGATTATCAAAGCAATGTTTCGAAAGCTGTGTTGCTCATAAAGATCTAATATAGCAACTCAAAAATTCAAGAATTCACACACACACTCCCTATATGAATAATTTAGTAAAAACATGAGCTCAAATATGGTAAATGAAACTTTGAGAGAAGATAAAAAACCATTTCTCCTAAAGTAGTATCTTCAATAATTCAGGAAACTATATTCTGCCTCTACTTGAATAATTTAGCAAGTAAAAGGAAGCTGTCTCATTGCATGTAGGTCCTGAAATTTGGAACAACCCACTTCGAAATAAATGTAGACTCACTTATGCAGAAGAAACTCAAATTCTAGATTCTTCCTCATCAATCTCAGTAAATATCCAACTACTATATGTAGCATTGACTGACATTATCACTAATCTCAAAAACTCAAGTTGCTAGCAAAGCGAACAATTTATACATATATATCCTTAATACCCTCCTGTACTGATATGATAACATAATTACCAAAGCAATCAAATAAGAACTATTGCTCTAATACTACGTAAAAGTGGATTGACTAATCACTTATCCTAAAAGCTCAAAGTGGATAGACTAATCACTTAACCTAGAAACTCAAACTGCCAGGAAGGAATCAATCTAGATACTTAAAGTACTATACCAGTAAAATGGCTTCACTAATGCATTTGATGCCCGTAATACCCCATTCTTCCATTGCGTCAACTGAACACAGCAAAGCCAATTAGCACATGCCATGGCTTGTAGAAATTCAAATTTTTCTATAGTCCTAGGAGCCAATGACCATCGCATACTTGCAGAATTGTATAAGCATTAGTTCTTGAAACATTTTCGTTTTTTTTAAATTATAAAACAAATTGTTAACCAGCATCATTAGACTAATGCATAATCCAAAAAGTAACATAAAAATATGATGTAGAAGTAGAGATAGAACCACATCAAATACATTTGGCGTCCCATAATTCAAGTTAAAATCACATAGAGCTGTCATAAACTAACTAAAAAGCAAAGAGAATATAACTGATGTTATCTAGCTTCTGAAAAGCATTCTACTAAGTGAATCTGGTGGAGCATGCACCAATTGCGAAGCTAGAAAACCATCTATCCCTCTAGTGTGCAAGCATCAGGAATAGAAATAGCATAGGCCCTATTTAAGGCCCAAGTGAACTAGATTCTCAACGACGAGCAAGGTGAGTCTTGCTGATTGCTCCCCATGATCCAGATCCAGCAAGATAGAGATTAGGCTTGTCAGTAACAGGCTGCAAAAGATATAATGGAAAAGCACATGAACAGCCATGAATCACCAAACTGGTACTGAACTGAATCTCCAAAGTAAATTTACCAGCTTATTGCCATAGTCATATCCAAACGTTGAAGAGTAGGGTCTGTCAGAGCTGCCAAGTGTAGTCCCATAACTTTCGCCTTCAGTAAACCATCATAAAACAATGTTAAATGAATCAATCAACAGATCGAGAATTACCTTAAAAAAATATACAACAAGAACGACTGAACAAATGCAATACAAACACGCAAAACTGGCAAACAGATCGAATGTATATTAAAATCACAATCAGATAGCAGCATAACAGAAAATTTTTACTTGGTTTATACCAAATATTCAGCTTTTGACGAGTGAAAGTGTGAAACTATTAAGGAAAATCAGAGTACTAATGGTCAACAACATTACTTGCAGCCTGTGGCCTCCCCTCAGTACTAGCCAAGTCAGCACGCAATTTTTCAATCTCACGCGCCATGGAAACCAAATTTTTCTCCATTGATTGCCTTTGCTCCATCAATTCAAAGTTTGATTTCTTATCGTACTCAATAGACATCCTACACAAAGAGAAGTGCGAGATTTTAAAATAAGGAAAGAGGCATGGGCATAAGAAGAACTGGACAATTAGCAAAGTCTAACCGAAGATGCATAAGTTCCTGATGAAGCCTGTCAATTTCCGCCTTCATGGCTGGGATCTGTTGATTATCAGATTGAGTCCTTGTCAGATCATGTGAAAGAGAACGAACCTGATCATTGAGCTCTTGTCTAATGGCAGTTAGCTTCTTAATTTCTGCACGTAGTTCTATGACCTCTTCTCTAAGAGGTTCAGCAGCTCTCATATCAGCTTCTAGCTTTAATCCTTTTTCAATCATATCCCTTGTGTGAGCTTCTTTCTCAGCTTGGATATCTGCAATCACCAAGTTCATCCGGTTGAGTTCCTCCCTGGCAGCAGCCAACTCCCTGTGAAAAGCTGAACGATCCTCAGCTAGCCCACGGTTATCCGCTATAAGTCTCCTTATGTCCATCCTCTGCAATTCAAGCTCCTCTTCAAGTGCCGCAGGGTGAAGAGGCTGGGGAAAAGGTCGGCGAACAAGTGGTCCTCTACCAGCCATCTGGATCTACAATCAGAAGAGTCAAACCAAAATATGTATGAAAGGCAATGCTGTGCTTCATTAAAATCAACGAATCCATTTTCAAATAGGTAATAAAAAATAAAACATCGAATCGGAAATATGAATTCAATTGCAAATGGCAAGCCTACAACCAAAAATTTCAAAATCTGAAAAGCCAAAACACAATCATCTCATTGGAAAAGTACGATCTGGGGCGATAACAACGCTATCCTGTCGCTCATATAAGTTTCCTAAAATACTTGGATCAAAAAATTGGTTCCATACCTGCTGCCGAAGAACTATTCTCCACTTTTAAACATGAATCTCAACAATTCAAAATGCACAGCACCAACTTTAGTGATTAAAAACACAGAAGGCAACGGGAAAAAGCTTTAAAAAAACGCTTAAAGGAATCCCTACATGCGACCAAAAGAACTTTTTCTAGACTTCTCCATATTACTCTACGTGAAGATCCAAACAGAATCAATTAGAAGTAAATATATAGAAAAAAAACAGAAGAATTTTCCGTCTTTGGCTGATCGTCCAATACCTACCAACAACGAGAAGATCGAAACTTGGCGAACGAAACGGCAGCGGAAGGGAGGAGCGCCGATCGAATTCGCGACGGCACCGGCGAAACCCTACGAAAGCCTCAAAAGCTTTCCCTTTAATCAAATTTGTCTGGATTGCCGATTCTGGAATCTTGCATATTTACCTCTGTAACATAGGTTTTACCTCCTTTTTACTGAAATACCCAAAGATAATTTATATTTGAATATATAATTAATGTAGTAACTAGCAACTCTGCCTCTTTCATTTATTTATTTTTATATTTTATTATCTATTAGATAAATCTAGAATATAATTTATATATATTTAAATATATATTTAATTTTACAAAAATTCTCCTTATTTTAATACTAATTAGCATATAATTAATATAATATATAACAACTACCTCATAATCTTGTGGTAATCACAATGCTACCACATGATAAATATTTTTTAAAATTTTAATTTAATTAAAAATATCATACAAAATACTTTTATATAACAAAACTATTTACTTACTTAAATTTACTTAAGATCATTTAAAAACAAAATCATCATAAAATTTTTATAATAATTATTTACTAATTACTACAATAATTTTAAAATAACTTAAATTAATTTTAAATAATTTTAATTAAATTGACAAAAAAAAATAAAACTTTTACTCAATTAAACTAATTTATTTTAGCATATTATAACTACTACTCCATAACTACTACGAATAAGAATATTTTCAAAATTAATAAATCATTTTCACTTTTTAAAAATAAAAGACTCTTTAGATATTTCAAAAATTAACAACGCTCTTTTAATTTTTACCCTACTTTTATTTTTTTTTTTTAAACTAGAAAATTGAAAAAGAAGAAGCAAACGTAAAATCACATTTCTATGCGCTAAAAAATACAAACAATAGAACAAGCTCACTAGTTCTTGTCTCTTGTAGTCTTGTGTCAAGATACAGTTGTTGCACCACAAACACTTGAAATAGTTGCTAACGAAAATGCAACGAGACGATTCCCACTGAATGGGCAACAACGGTGGCTGCATCGTAGCCAGCAGTTCGAATGCAGTCGTGATCATCATATTCGATGTTTTCTACGATATGATCTGTATTGGATTACAACCGAAAAACCTCAGCTACTCGGTTTGTTGAAGAGAATCCTTAGTTGGACATTACTGGAGAAACTTACCTCGGAAATAAGTGGCATCGCATGAGTTTCCCATTCGGTAGACCATTTTGAACTTGAGCTTGTAGCCAAAGCACCATCCTTTAAAGATTTCAGAGACTCGCATTTATCCGGGAAGCCTTTGAAAAGCATCTGCATCGAAACTCTCACGATATCGAATGTTCAAGACTCGGGGATAACAAACAAGGTGTAGCAACTTCTTCATGTTTTTGACAACACAAGAAACTAACCATAAATTCATCGGCGAGTTCAGATGGCGAAGAAAACAGTAGTCCATTCTTCTCAACCTTAACTAGCTCCTTGATGCTAGAGACATACATGGAAAGAACCGTTTAGTTCGTAAATGTGAATAAAAAATCACAAGAAATTTGGACATCGTACCATGAGTATGAAGCCGCACATACGGGCAGCCCGCATCCAAACATATCAACAACCTGAAGGATTGAACTTTAATAATGATCAAGAATCCCAGCGTCGACCACCAGCACGAAATTCAACCAGGAGTTACCTTCATGGGAAGGTCCAAACCGGATGAAGAAGTGTGCAACGATACGCCTAGATCCGCAGAGCCTGCACAAAGCCAGAAGTGAGGAACTATTTGATATAAGAAGTTATTGATAAAATGGCCTCTAAGCTCACCGAGTAATAATGGATAGTCCTCGGCTGATAGCCACATGGTTCTGAAGGCCACACGCCTAAGTTTTAATTTCTTTATCTGTTGTTCATATTTTGCTTTTTCTGGCCCCTTACCTTCATAATTTAGTACTGACATTTTAAAGGCATCCTATAACCAGCAATAAATATTGTACTTACAGAGAGTGCGCAAACACATACCGGTTATGATAAACAACAATCTAGGGTACAGTTGTTCCCCCTTACGGATATCCAACCAAAGTTTCTCCTCAGCAATTGAATCATCCTCACCCAGGACCCCAGAAACACGTCGATCATACATAAGTGCCGCTTGTAGAAGTATACTAAAATCTTCATCTGGCGTCCTGTGTGTCATAATAAAATTCCCTTGAGCCACCTATGATCAGTCAATTAAATATGCAACAAGAAAATTCAATAACTCTTTGTTATTTAATACACCCTTTCCCTAAAACTAAAACCAGTTTGTTCGCGTATACACAAGTCTAGGTAATGATTTTATGTAGACATCTGAAAAGATAAAACATATCATCCTCAATTAGTATAGTGAAAAAATCTGTTTTAAGAGGAGGCAGATAACTTGGCTATGAATCTCAGTCTGAGAAACTAAATTATTCCATGAATACTGTCGATTTGGCCATAATATTGGATGCATGAATCAATACTATAACCTAAGTATGCTTATTATTATAGCTTGATCTTTAATTTATTTATCACGAAGGTCATTGTACTTGCACATGGAGTACCATCCCATATATGCAACTACGGTGATCATAATTCATAAACGATTAGACACATTCCTAAATCAATATAGGAGTAAATGAAGATATTACACGTATTCCAATAGCAAATTGTTTAAATTTTTCTTTTTCTCCTGTATGAGAAAGTTCTACAGGAAAAGCTTGAACGTGTAACTTATTCAAATTCCACATGAAATTCTAGGGCATTGAGAAAGTAAAAAAGCAACAATATTTCTGAGAGTAACAGAAACTCGGTTGCTTTTATGGTAGTCGGGATGAACTAGCAGATTTTATCCTACTAGATTTAGAGAAGGAAAATATTATGCACACAACAAGACATGTATTAACATCTAAAGTGAAGTTCAAGAAAGAATTTTCATACATGATATTAGGAGAAAAATGAAGAACATCATACTGTGAAGCTCCTCGCAAATGAAGCTTACCAGCTTGTGCTACTGACGACAAGGGCAGGCCTGTTTGGTTTCAAGAAAATGTCATTGCCCACTTGAGAAGTAAACAAAGAATCACTAGGATGATCCAACTCATTGCTGGCTTCAAAGCAGAATGACTTTTCATTCCCTGCATGGAGATAAGTGTTCAGAAAATTCATGCAAAAATGAAAAATGAATTTGAATAATTTGGATGCAAAATATTACGTGTGTGGATGCAATCAAATGCTCCATTGGGTGGACATATATCATTCTTCAACCTACAAAATAACTATGGCATGTCTCAGACACAGAATTGCAATCTAAAAACAAGAAAGAAATGTATGACACTACAGTCACCTCATGCTTCTCCTTCATTGAAGTAGGATGGAAGAACTCAGGGGGCTGATCATAAAGAACTGTTGCTCTGTGATATTATTATATGATTCAAAATGGATGCAATATAAAATCAGATATTTGTAACAATTCAAGTTTACTCACTTGATTTCCCAATTTTCGGCAAGTTCGTGCTGCATTGCCTTTGTAACACACAATGAACCATCAGCCATCCTCCCAAAGTAACTTTCAAACCTAAAAAAAAAAATCCAAAAAAGGAAAAAATAAATTACCGAGATTAAAATATACACAAACCAAACCCAAGAATAATTACCAATGGTAGGTTTTCACAATGATATGATTTCTTCCATGGGACAACCCAAGAAGTGTATATCCAAAATTGTGCCAATCAATTATAAACTTGGACCGTCTTAGCCAACTAGATAATTTGACAGCGGCTAGTGTGGGAACAGATGGTGGATTCTGACAATATAAAACACAAGGCATCAAATTTCTCAAGAAAGGTGGATTTGGAGACTATACATGTCTGCGTCAAAACAGTAAAAATAAATAGGCATTTGTTACCTTTAATATGAAAATGAAAGAAATTTTTTTAAATTGTTCACTTGTGTCTACATAATACTAAAAAAACTCAGTTTAATTGAGCTTTCCTCTTTTCATGATTTTTGAGGGTGTTGAATTGCTATAACACACTATCTACTTATACAATACAATGTAATATGGATTAATAAGATTTAATGAAGTACCATCATTTATACATCCATCCATTTTAGATTTCTCCTGTAATTAGAGTATGCAATATAAAAGCAATGCACAAGTTCATTCAACGGTTTCATAAACTGACAAACTCCTGTGAAACCAAAACAAATTCGTATATGCTAGTTTTTTTAGGGGAACTCATTCATTCTAGAATTTACATTATCCAGCAATCATGTAGGAATAAGAAATTCTTGAAATGGTGATGAACCTGAACAATGAAAGCATCTGGGCGAGCAATCTTAACACAAAGAAACCAAACTAGGATAACAAATTGAATTGCGGCCTTGACTACTAGTGCCAATGCACTTGATATCTTTGATAACCCTTTGAGGTGTACTGACCCCTGTAAGGGGAAAAAGTTTCTTAGCAAGCAGCATCTAACAACATCTACAAAGTGTTTACAGAAGAAATTTAAAAAAAAAAAAAAAAAAGAAATATGTACCATTTGGTAAATACGAATTGAATGGTGCTCTCTTATGGACACATGAGGATCACTACCTGTACATAATGATGAACAGAGGAAATGAAATAGAGTAAAATTTTGTTTTATAGTCGCTAAATAGAAATCAGTTTAGTCCTAATGCTAAAATAACTCAGAATCAGGATGAGAAAAACCATCTGCGACAACTAGAAAGAGTTAGAATCTATTACCACTGGAAAAGGTTCAACCATGTCTTGAATAAGATTTGTTTTTTCCATCAGTGTTTTTTTCAGAGAAAAAGATATTGATGTTATTTAAACTTCAACAGAAAACAAAAACTTCAGTTGAGTCGAGCTTCTTAGAAACTCAAGCTCAAGATATTATTTAAACTGGTTAAACCCATCTTGATTCATTTCACTTAAAGTTTCACTTGTTTCAGCCCTACAGCTGGCATAAGGATAGGCATGGTATATTTTGAGTAGTGTTGTGTCAAAACATATTAGAATGCAGACAAAATATAGAAGAGCCATCCTTGTTACAGACCAAGCTGAACCTTGAATATAAATCTTGGACTAAGTTAAAAAGTATCAGTTTTAGTAAGACTTCAGTCAATTCAAGATGCATTTTCCAATTTAAGACCATTAATAGAATAACATCCTCAATAGTCTAGGATATTAAAGCAACAAGAATAATTGACAATAAATCCTCCTATTGTTGCTTCTCTTTTGTTAAGCACTAGTAGCAATACATGAAGATTCTATAAGCCTTATAAACTTACTAACAGTTATCAGTTGTTCCTTGCTCCCTTCTGCATTTCTTTAAGCAATAGCAACTTTGTCCAAAACGGAGAAATAGGAAACTAAGAAAATAAGCTTATGAGCAATTTGTTCAACAAGTTAAGCAACGACTGACAATCATCAAAATAGATAACAGATTATAAGCAATTTGTTCAAAAAGCCAATATTTTAGCATATTGCATTTCAGAAATAATATAATTCAACAGAGTGTCCCGTAACATAACAGGGAAACAAAAAATAATCCAGTAAGTTAGAGAAGTAAATAAGCTCAAAGACTCAGACCATGTAGCATATATAGATTGTACCTCCATTTGCAACAATGTCTACGAGTAAATTTTCCTGCAGAAAGAAAAACAGATAAGGGAGAGGGAAAAAACATCAGAGGAGGTTTAATATATAATATGGGGCAGCACATATTCCATAAAGAGAACTTCATGTTGCAGTTGAAAGTTAGACTCAGTAGCATTATTCATAGGTCACCTGCTTCAAAAGCAATTTAATAAAATTCATGTACAAAATTATAACAGACTCAAAACTCCTCAATCTTACAAAATCAATCTAAAAATTAAAACATACTTAAAGTTGTGGCAAAACACGTAAATGATGCATATGCAATAAGACCGCCAAAGTGTTAAGAAGCGGATTTTATGGATAAATTAAAAATCTGTAGACATGGTATTGTATTTTCAGGCATGAAATGAAATTTATCCAAAAACCGCGAAAGTATGGACATAAAAAGCATAAGAGACTTACAACAATTGCATCAAGAAGACTGCCAAAAGTACCGTATGATGTGGACAAAAGAACTAGACTTTAAGCAAGCATCTATGCTTAAATTTTACTAAAACATGAGCTGCTCTCAAGTTGGCCAAATATTTTTGGCAGAAAATTCAGTATGCTACAAGGGTCTCTATTTGGTAGGAATCTAGAATCTATACATGCATTGTGGTGTCTAAAATAGATCAACAGGAAAGGAAATGGCAATATTGACAACTCAAAAGAGGTAGAAAGATTAGAGTGTTCATTCCCTGAAAACTCTTTCTCTTTTCTTGTTTGAAGGAAGTAAAAATAAAATCAATATTATCAATCCAACTCGAGTGAACTAATTCGATAGAATTATCACAGAGTTTTCGAGTGATAAAGAAAACTATTTTCTCAATCGAAAAACAAAAATCCTATTTGTATTTCATACAAAGGTCAATTAAATACGACGGACGTGCATCGACTTTATACGCAGAGTATTATGATCATGTAACTATCTATCTATCTTCCGGAATATGTGTGTTAGAGGAGAGAAAGAGGAGCACCTGTTCAGCAAGGGAGAGGGCGTGGTACTGCATGCGGGGGCTTCGACCAATGTCGCCAAGGACAACCACCGCGACTCGGCCTCTCTTCTTCTCAGTCGATTCCATCCTCCGGGCGAACAACACCGTAGGAAGATCTAGACAATCCGATCTCGCATGCGTAGATAATCAGAATCGAAAACCAACGGATCGTCGAAAGTAAAAAAACGTAATACGGATCGTCGAAAACTAATAAACAACGAGGAGATCGAAGCTTGGCGAAAGAGAAGGAAGCGGGAAGGAGGAGGAGCGCCGATCGAATTCGCGGCGGCAGTGGTTTCCAAGCTTTCCTTCAGCTTTTCGATTTGGTGGATTGCAGATTCGGGAAATTTGCATATTAACCCCTGTAATATAGATATTACCTTCTTTGCAGCTTACATTTTTCGGTCCGCAGGATCGTTGGGGGATTCGATCGAAAGGGTTTAAAGAACCACCCAGTTAGGGAAATTCTAAACCGGCCGATTTGGTTTGGTTACGATTTTCAACTTTTTATCGAACGCGTAGAACATTTTTCCAAATATCATAAATCATATATATTGATTTTAAAATTATTAAATCAGGAATTCAAATCTATTTTTATCTTTATTATCATTCGACAGTTAAAATGGTTAGCAGTTGAATCAATTAATTTTATTATTTAATAAAAATAATTGATTAATTCTAAACCGGCCGATTTGGTTTGGTTACGATTTTCAACTTTTTATCGAACGCGTATAACATTTTTCCAAATATCATAAATCATATATATTGATTTTAAAATTATTAAATCAGGAATTCAAATCTATTTTTATCTTTATTATCATTCGACTGTTATAATGGTTAGCAGTTGAATCAATTAATTTTATTATTTAATAAAAATAATTTATTCATATTTAAAAATATTTTTTTAATATAGTAGGTTAAATTGATATTTAAATATATTTATATAATTAGGAGAAATAGATGAATACGTAAAAATAGATTCCATATTATTTTAAGTTAATTTCAGTCAAAATTGATTGGTAGACCTAGATAACTCAGAATGGTATGAAACCAGATTTTATGTATTCGTCTAGTTCTCCTAATTATATAAATACTCTCAAATATCAATTTAACTCACTATATTAAGAGCAATAATTTTTTAAATACAAATGTGTTTTAAAAATCAATTTGTGTTAAAAAATTACTGTTTTTAATATATATATATTAGATCAAATTAATATTTAAGAACATGAATATAATCAGACGAATTTATAGGACCTAATTTTACTTCATTCCGAGTTCTCTAGATCTATCAATCGATTTTCGACGAAACTCTTTAGATTCATTCGGCCAAAATCGGTTGATGAACCTAGATAGCTCAAAATAATATGAAAGTAGGTCATATGAATTCATCTAATACTTATGATTATATTCATGTTCTTAAACATTAATTTAATTCAATATATTGAGAGAGTGATTTTTTGAACATGAATTAATTTTTTCAGACACATTCGTATTCAAAAAATCACTGCTCTCAATATACTTAGTCAAATTTATATTTGAAACATTTAGGGAGCATTTGGTTTATATTTTTCATGTTGCTTTCTATTTTTATTTTTTAAGAAAATGAAAAATACGTTTGATTTGTATTTTCCACGTTCGTTTTTTAGAAAAAGAGAGAGTGTTTTCTAAGAAAACAGAAAATATGGAAAAGTCATTTTTTAAAAGACGGGAAAATACGATTTTCTAAAAATGAAAATAAAAATGCAAACAAACCAAATGCTCCCTTATATAATTAAGAGAACTAGACGAACATATAAGATCTAGTTTCACGTTGATGCAGTGATAAAGGGGGGACTAAGTGCAGATCAAAGGATGAAGATAGCAGCCGACGTGGAGATTAAAGTCAAGGAGGTCAATGCTAGAGAACCAACGAGCTCATCAAAGGGGAACCGAGCGGAGCTGTCCTACAGTGGCCAATCGGGCATGAACTGTCCGACCGACAAAGGGCTGGTCCAAATAGAATGCCCGTACAACCAAGATCATCAGGTGCTCATCACGAAGCAGAGGAACGTTGGGCGACCGAAGCGTTAGTTATATCGGGCGGAAACAAGCTACCGAATCGATTCACCGCAGGGAAGAGCAGCCGAGTCAAACCGAGCAGAGGAGCTCCTAACCGAACGGCTATCCCACTCGGCCGAGCAGAGGGATCATTGATGTATCTCTTAATATCCTTCTGAGAGATAGTACCGCTGACACAAGGTATGGTCAATAGGCGGATCATACGATGGAAGCTTCTATTGTCTTGTTAGGGATATGCATGCCCTGCTAAGGTATAGTGTCAGAGGCACTTTCCTGACATGTGCTTTCATAGGATAAATTGGAGAATGTGCCCATGCCTCGAGGAGCATGCATGTCACCCGCTGGGGCGCTATATAAAGGGGGTCCATACACTAGCGGAGGTACGCGTTATTCACTATTCATGTCTGTGTTTACTGTTTCTCTGTTTTCTTCCCTCTTTTTTATGACTAACTTGAGCATCGTAGGGCCAATGTCAAGGGCTCCTTCCTTAGATCGGCACTAACGTTTCTTGTGTTGTAAAATAGAGCAAGGTCTACATCTAGTCAATATAGCAGTCACATCCCCAGCTAGCCATCTTCCTAATTTTTCGACAAGATCATATTGGCGTCGTCTGTGGGAACCTAGCTTGTATATGAAATGTGAAGATGGAGGATGTTGCATGACTCACCGCAATGACTTTGACAAAGGAGGAGTTGATATGCTGATACAAGACCGAGCAGCAAAAATGATGGAGCAATAATAACAACAGGCATTGTCTAAGCACCAAGTGCATGAGCCTGCGACATCGGTGGCAGGTCAGCAGGCCGAATATAGAGACTGAACGGATCACATATCTATTCGGGGCCAGAATAAGAAGCCGCCCGACACATATGGGGAGGCGCCCAATGCGTTGATCCCCTTCCATTGGGCATCGTTCCATACTCCATCAGAGGAGCTGGGTCGAGCGGATAGGGAACGAGGATCCTCCTCGAACAATGTGTCCATTCGGGATGCATGGAAAGGAAAAGCACCAAGGAATGATGATTCGTCCGAGCAGATCAACCGATAGTCCTCTCAGGAGATCTTGGACGGCCCTCTGCCAAGACACTACACTCCACTGGCGATCGGTGAGTACAATGGAATAACTGATCCGGATGACCACCTGGCCAAGTTTGATAACGCGATCACACTATACCAATACACCGATGGAATGAAGTGTCGGGTCTTCCTCACCACCCTTTCTGGATCAACGTAGGGTTGGTTCAGATGATTGTCGATCGGCTCGATTCATAGCTTCAAAGACTTCCAAACGATATTCTTGCACCACTTCGCCAATAGTCGCTGCTACTAGAAAATGAGTGTTAATCTGTTCGCTTTGAAGCAAGGGTCCAAGGAGGCATTGAGGGCCTACATCAAGCGGTTCAACTATGTGGGTATGGATATTCCATCGGTCTCCTCAGGAATCTTGGTGAACGCCTTTGCCTAGGGGCTTACCGAAGGAGAATTCTTCCTCTCCCTCATCCGGAGACCACTAAAGGACTTCAACCACCTACTCAAAAGAGTCACCGAATACATAAATGTGGAGGAAGCGCAGGCGGCACGGAGGAATGAAGCACCTACCAAGCATGCTGCTCCCATGGAACGACGGCCACCACCAACCATCAACCACCGAAAGGCCCCCGATCAAGAGTAGCACCACCACATCAGGAGGCAAGGATACATATTGTGAAGCATGTAGCAGTCGATCGCCCAAAAGCTGCAAAAGGCAAGTCATGGACGTCATTGTTTCACTCTTTCCATCAGTCGATAACTCACAACACATACGACTGCTATGACCTGACACCCATTGCAAGCAAACTGGCTCCACGAGGATATCGCCGCCAATCACTATCCCTCGATCGACATCATAGACGTCGATCAGCAGGGCAAAGAGAAGAAGACAAGCAGGCAGACAAGCAGTGTCATCTTCAGCCTCAAAGGAGAAATAACACAAGTCTCACCAGAGCTTCTGCTGAACAGAACAGACCCTCGGCTCGGGGAGAGATTGGAATAATCGTCGGTGGGCTGACTGGCGGTAATTCCAACTGAGCGAGGAAGTCGCATGCCCGGCGACTAGAAATACATGATGTTGGATACAGCAAGGAGAAGGCTGACGGACCCAAGATCAACTTCAGCCCCCGAGACTTGGAGGGAGTAGAAATCTCACACAATGACGCCTTGAACATCTGGGCAGTGATAGCTAATTACATTATTCATCAAACTTTTATTGATATAGGTAGCTATGTAAATATTATATTCAAGAATGCGTTCAACCAACTGCGCTCGAAGCCAATTGCAGCCAATGAAGACCCCGCTCTACGGGTTCACAGGCAATGAAGTATTACCGATCGACCAGGTACGGCTGACCATATCGCTCAGAGAGGAGCTGCTCGAGAGGATAAGGACTACAAATTTCATTGTGGTGGATGTTAGGGTCGGTTGGTGCTAGAGGAGGGGGTGAATAGCTTGTCATGCTTCGTTGTCTTGCTTCGTGATGATGATATGCAGCAGAATGAATACGAAACAACACTTACAATGCTAACAAAAGGATTTACTTGGTATCCACCTCAAGAAGAGGTGACTAATCCAAGGATCCACACGCGACACATACTCCACTAATGAAAACGCTTCTTCTCGGTAACTACCGGAGGTGGAGAAACCTCGTGCAAAACTCACACAACAAAATACAACTCACACAAGAAGAAAATACAAGAATGAAAATAAGAAAAACCCTCTTCTTGCTTGACCTTTTTGATGAGAACGCCTCTGGACCAGTTGGAGAGTGCAACAATACTTATCTTCCACACTCGAAGTCCGGTGAACAATAGAAGTGGAGAATCGTGTAAGCGCTACTGAGAAGAAAGCTTGCCACGGGCTTTATATTGTGCGCTCCTAGGGCTCCTAATCGATTGTCACGTCAGATCACAGCAATGTCAGCCGTCCAAAACCTACATCCAACGCAACGATAGTTTCCCAATCGATCGGCTGATCGATTAGAAAGTCTTGAATCGATCGGCTGATCTATTCAGCCTTCCTATCATCCACGCGCAAAAAACAACCTCTAATCGATCGGCTGATTGATTGGGAACCATTCTATGCTCGCGACATTTCTTCCCAATCAATCAGCTAATCGATTGGGATGATGTTTATATCAGCACAGTGTCAATCGATCGGTTGATCGATTGAACCACTATTCAATTGATCGTTTGATCGATTGACTTTCCCTTGACTTGCTTAAACTAAGTCTAAGGTCCTCATATCAACATCCGATCAACCGTGACCTGTTGGAACTTCTCATGCTTAGCATCCGGTCAACCTTGATCAGCTGGGACTTCTTCACCAAGTGTCCGGTCAACCCTTTGACCCACTTGGACTTTTCTCCTCATGCTAAATGTCCGGTCAACCTTGACTCACTTGGACTTACCATCTCGTGCCAAGTGCCCGGTTAACCTTAACCCACTTGGACTTCCACCAGATATCCGGTCACCCTTAACCTATCTGGATTTCCTCGTGCCAAGTATTGGTCAATCCTTTGACCTACTTGGGCTTCCCAACACCAAGTGTCCGGTCAACCTTGACCCACCTAGATCTCCATGTGTCTGGCTTCACTCACCAGATCTTTCCATCTGCTTAACTTCACTCACTAGGACTTTTCACCTACCTAGCTTCATTCACTAGGACTTTCACCTGCCTGACTTCACTCACCAGGACTTTCACCTGCCTTCACTCACTAGGATTTTCCAATTGCCTAGTTTCACTCGCTAGGTCTTTCACATAGCTTTACTCATCATGATTTCCAACTGACTAGCTTCATTCACTAGGACTTTCCATCTACCTGACTTCACTCACCAAGACTTTTGCCTAGCTTCACTCACTAAGATTTTCACTTGGCTTCACTCACAAGGATTTTTCCACTACCCAGCTTTACTCACCGGGACTTTCACCTGCGAGCTTCACTCACCAGGACTTTCTATCTGCCTAACCTCCAGTTGGACTTTCCCAGTCAAGTATCTGGTCAATCCTTTGACATACTTGACTCTTCTTCACATCTAACTGGTCAGTCCTTGACCAGAGCGGAATTATATCAACAATCTCCCCAATAGGATGATTGTATCTGCAATCTCCATATATTACTGAACATCGAAACTCAAACATCAAGACTTAAGCTTGAGCCAACTCAAACTTAGTCAACCTGGTCAATCTGACCTAAAGGATATTGCACCAATAGTGGATGCACCGTCCACCTACAATATCATATTGGGCAGACCTGCCCTCAATGAGTTCCGAGCGGTGGTGTCCACCTTCTGCCAGAAAATAAAGTTCTCGGTGGATAATGAAGTAGGCGAAGTTAAAGGTGACTAGTGGGTCGCTCGGCGATGTTATGTCAAGATGGTCAAGACAGAGGCGGGGGCAACATGGAAGATTCAGCGTTTAAAGGTGAATGTCATCATAGAGGAACCTCCTGCACTGCTCTATGAGAAAAAGGAGGAAGTCCAGATCCATCCTAGTCGGTCGGAGGCCACCACCTTCATCGTCGCTAACCTGACAAAGGAGAGAAAGGCAGAGTTGGTCACCTACCTTAGGCAAAACCATGATGTGTTCACCTGGTCGACACATGAGCTCCCAGGCATCTCATCAAGTGTAGCTTAGCACGAGGTTCATGTTTGACCAGACACTCGGCCGGTGAAACGACAAAAGAGGGACTTCAGTGCAGAGCAAAACTAGATTATCCGAGAGGAAATAGAAAATTTGCTGGAAGCAAGTCACATCCATGAGGTTTAGTTTCTGAGTTGGCTCGTCAATATCGTGCTGGTCTCCAAGTTGAGCAACAAGTGGCCAACCTACATCAACTTCCGTGATTTGAATAAGGTCTGCCCGAAAGACTTCTATCTATTGCCCCGGATAGACCAAATGATGGATTCCACGGTGGGTTGTGAGCTAATCTACATGCTCGACACGTATCAAGATTACCATTAAGTGTCGCTCGCCCGAAAGGATTAAGAAAAGGTCAGCTTCATCATTGCCAATGGACTTACTGCTACAACGTCATGCCGTTTGGATTGAAGAATACCGGCATCACCTATCAGAAACTGATGAACAAGGTGTTCCAACGATAGATCGGTCGCAACATGGAGGTATATATCGATGACATATTAATAAAATCTCTCCGAGCCATTAACTTCTGCGTAGATATTGAAGAAACTTGCCGAACCTGAGAGTATATAGAATAAAGCTGAACTTGAACAAGTGCCTGTTCAGAGCAAAGAGTGGTCGTTTCCTCAGATACATCATCACCGAATGGGGGATCGAGGCGAAACCGAGAAAGGTGAAGGCGTTGCAAGGCATGCCTCCGCCCCGCAACTTGAAAGAGGTCCAACAGCTGACCAGACGAATCACCGCGCTATCAAGGTTCATCTCTAAGTCATCCAGCCGGAGTCACTCATTCTTCAAAGTGTTGCACCAAGCGACGAAATTCCAATGGGACTCGGAGTGCGACAAGGAGCTGGAGGAGTTCAAGAAGTACCTTAACTCATTACCTGTATTGGCCAAGACAAGCACCGGCAAGTTGCTCTAGATCTACTTGTCGTCCACCGAGTATGCAGTTGGCTCGTTGTTGGTAAGGTAGAACGACCCTGAGCAACAACTTGTATATTTCCTAAGTCATATATTAAAAGATGCAGAGTCTCACTACACCAATCTTGAAAAATTGGCGTGCGCGCTTGTACTCACTACTCGGAGACTTTGTCCGTACTTCCTTTCACATCTAATTGTCATGATGACCAATAGCGTCTTGGGAATGGTCCTTCTTAACCCAGAGGCATCCAGATGGCTGATCAAATGGATAATCAAGTTGAGCGAGTTCAACATACAATGTCAACCCCGGACAGCGATCAAGGCACAGACCTTAGCTGATTTTGTCATCGAGGTCCAAAACGCTGAGCCTGATGTAACTTGGAAGATATATGTAGATGGATCATCTACTTGGCAAGGCAGCGAGATCGACATTCTCTTGATTTTGCCATAGGAGGACAGGATGTAGTTGTCCGTGTGATTGGATTATCGGGCTACAAATAACGAAACTGAGTATGAAGCCTTAATAGCTAGTTTACAGGCAGCTTGGCATGTAGTAGCCACTAAAGTTCTCATCCACTCGAATTCTCAACTGGTGGCTTAGCAGCTAATGGGCACGTTCGAGATACGCAACGCCTAACTCAAGCCATACGCTGAAACTTTCGAGAAGTTGAAGGCAAACTTCCAAGAAGTGGTTATACAAAAGATCCCCCGATCAGACAACTAGGTCATAGATGAGCTGGCTAAGTTAGTCAATTCGTTATCTTCGATCGTGATATATCAGCCGATCGAATAAGTCTCACTAATGGCACACATCGACAGAATGGGTGGGATAGAAATCCCATGTGACTAGAGGATGCCTCTGATAGAGTTCCTCTGATCGGGTGTCACACCAGCCGATCAAGAAGAAGCTCGTCTGTTGAAGAAGAGGGTTGGGCGGTTTACCATGATCAGGGATCAGCTATACAAAAGATCTTTCTCAAGGCCGTTGCTCAAGTGTGTCGGATCGAAGGACATTGAATGCATCCTTCAAGAAGTGCATCAAGGCTCTTGCGGAAGTCATCCGAGCGGTAGATCACTGGCCCCAAAGATCCTGTTGGCAGGATACTTTTGACCCACCGTACAAGAGGATGTCGCTCGAACAGTTGTCACATGCTTAATCATGTCAAAAATATCATAACATCCCGCACCGACCTACCAAGGAGATGAAAGCGTCCATGGTTTCTTGTCCGTTCGACTAATGGGGCATGAACATCGTTGAACCATTTCCAATGACAACTGGTCAGTGAAGATTTCTACTCGTCGCAGTAGATTATTTCTCAAAGTGGGCGGAGACCAAGCCATTAGCCAAGATAATCGAGCATATGGTCATCAAATTTATATGACAAAATATCTTATGTCGGGTTGGCATCCCTCGCTGGCTCATCTCGAACAACTCAAGACAGATCGTCAGACATAGACTCAAAGAGTGGTGCAAAGGCTATGACATTGTGTAGGCTTTCACCTTAGTGGACTATCCCCAGAGCAAGAGCCAGGTGGAAGTCGACAACAGGAAAATCCTCAGAGGGTTACTGTTGGAACCCCAAATAGTTTTGATGTGATCAAACAAGTTAAGTTAGGTCCTGTTTTGTCTAACCCTTGTGTCTAAGTGTGCAGGAGCTTAGGAACACAGGAAGTCGAGCGGAAGACGCGGCTAACAAGAAGGACAGCACGGGGAGAGAGCCGACGGGCTCGGTGCGTCCAAGGGACGAGGTGACCGCGGAAGAGTACACCGGTGAACAAGAAGAACATACGTGACGTTCGAGGGACGAGAAACTGGGAAGGAAGGCTGCTCGAGGAGAAGGCCGGAACTTGGGTTCGGGTGATCCCTATTCCGGATAGCCGAGATCACCCAAGTTAGCAGAGCTGGAACAGAAGACTCGGACCGAGACGAGCTGAACTAGAGCAGTGGAACCGGACCACAGAAAGTCAACTGGGTTGACTTAAGTGGTCCGGGCGCTCGGAACCATTCCGAGCACCCGAAAGTGGATTTTGACCAAATCGAGGTTTGACTCGATCTGAATATTGGGGGATAAATTTTTATCCCCCTAGGGCGCTCGGAACTCTTCGGGGCACCTCGAACAGTGCTATAAATATAGCATTGATTTGCACAGTTAATGCACTTCAATTATAACCAGTTTCTCTGTACTTTACTTTTCTGTCTGTGATGTCAACATTGTAAAGAGGCTACTCCGCCCGAAGGAGATCATCAGATAGTGCGTCGTATTCATCTTGGATTAGCAATCTTCTTATTGCAAACCAAGTAAATCCCCTGTGTCTGTTTTCTTTTAATTAGTCTTTGTTTTTTTAATTACAAGTGTTTTTTATTTAGTTGAAAATCTGAGAAAGGTTAGATTTATTTTTTTCAGGGTAATTCACCCCTCCACTCTTGCCAACTTCCAAAGAGACCAACAAGTGGTGTCAGAGCAAGGCGCTTCAGGAGGACTAACCGCCGATCAAAGCAACGAGATGGTCGGACCAAGTATTGTTCCACCAAAATTTGAGGGGGACTTCGCACACTGGAAGCGTCATATGGAGGTATTCCTGAAAACTGATTTTGAAATTCAGTTAGTTATAAAGTATGGCTTTGTAGCTCCGACGAATCAGAATGAAGAAGAAAAAGAAGAGAGCCAGTGGACAAAGAAGGAGCAGAATGATTCCGTAATGAATAACCGTGCGGAATATCACCTGCTGAGCGTGTTGCCGCCTCAAGAAGTCAACTGCATCCAAAGCTACTCTTCGGCCAAAGAACTCTGGGAGAAGTTCCTGGAGCTCCACGAAGGAACATCCGAAGCCAAGCTAGCAAGAAGAGACATCCTCCAGAACAGACTGGCGAACATCCGTCTGGAAAAAGATGAGAAGGTAGCCGATCTACACGCGAAGGTAAAGGAATTAATTACTGGTCTCGAGAACCTCGGTGAAACGATAACAAACCGGGACACTATATGCTACGCACTCAATGCGTTTCCTAGAACTCCAGAATGGACATCAATCGTCGACGCCTACTATATTTCAAAAGACCTGGAGGTAAGTGTTGGTGCGGTTAGCACTAACGGTCTAACACAAGTTTTGATGAATGACAAAAGTGGTTAAGTTAGTTTTGTTGTTGATCTAACACTCTGATCGAGTGTGCAGGAGAAGTCCAGACAGGTCGATGGGCTGACCGGATGTCTAGCACGAAGTCCAGCTAGGTCGACGGGTCGACCAGATAGCTGACACGAAGTCCAAATGAGTCAATGTTCTGACTGGAGGTTTGGCATGAAGTCCAGCTAGGTCGACGGGCTGACCGGATAGCTGGCATGAAGTCCAGACGGGTCGAAGGGCTGACCTGACGTCTGGCAGGTAAGTAAAGGTAAGTCACTGGAGGGGAGTGACTATGAGGACACATTCCCGGGAAGGGAACTTAGGCGCTGATCCGACTTAGAACCATTTCAGAACTCTAAGTCGATATCTTGACTAGATTCCGATCTCAGAATCTAATCAATACTATTTCTATTTATTATAATTGTGCTAACACTTTGTTTTGCAGGATACATATTTGCCTTGGACTAAACGTTTCTTGCAGGTAGGAAGTTGCTGAAAAACAGGGTCTGGGCGCCCGGGAGGTACCCGGGCGCCCGGAGGCAAACTTTTATCCCCAACGTCACTGAGCCACGTGGAGTTCGCTGGTTGGCTCAGCTACATCACAACCAGGGCGCCCTGAGGGTTCCAAGCGCCCCGAACCTCCTATAAAAGGAGGGTCAAGGCTGAAGCTCCAACAAGAACTCAAGAACTACTCTCCTGTGCTCCTGCGATGCTGCGACACTCTTCCGACGACGCTCTTCTTTTAATTCCTTGTTCTCGTCGGTATACTTTTACTTTAAAGCAATTGTACTTAGTTTGTAATAATTTACGAATTGCTAGTGAATTGTCCATCGAAAGCACCCTTGTGTGCGGGCCTTGGAGTAGGAGTCGACACAGGCTCCGAACCAAGTAAATCGAACTGTGTTAGCGTTGTCCTCTCTTTTCGCTTATACATTTTCCGCTGCGTAATCTCTTGATAAAAGTTTTAAATCCATATTCCCCCCTATCGATTTTCACGATCCAACAAGTGGTATCAGAGTAGGTACTGCTCTAATTTGGTGCAACCACCAATCAGACAAGGGTGAAATTTTCCTTTTATTTGTTTCAGCTTTCAATTTTTTCGCATAATTCCAAACTGGTATTATTACCTTTTTGAAATTTCTTCGTTGCAATTAAATCTAAATTGGTGCAACACCAATTTAGTTCCTTTTTATTATTCATAATTTTTCTCGCACTACTAATCTAAGACCAAGTTTTGGGATTTTGTTTGTCGTTGCTTTATTGTGTGCAGGGTCATCATGTCTCAGATCGAAGGTTTCAGTACCGTACGTCCTCCCCTATTCAACAGGGATGATTTTCCGTACTAGAAGAAAAGGATGGAAGTATACTTGAAGACGGACTTCGACCAATGGCTCAGCGTCACAAAAGCCTACAAACCACCAGTTAACAACTCCGGAAATCTACTTGATCCAGAACAATGGACTTCGGACATAAAGAAGAAAGCATCGACGAAGAACAAGGCAATCAGCACGTTACAATGCGGACTAACAAGGGAAGAGCTGAATCGAGTAGGACCGCATCAGAACGTGAAAGAACTATGGGACAAGTTGATCGAGCTGCACGAAGGAACCAGCGATGCTAAGGTAACAAAACGCGATTTGTTATTAAATAAAATATTTAACATAAAAATGCAGGAAGGAGAAACGGTAAGTCAGCTCCACACGAGGATCAAGGACTTCCTCAACGGGCTCCATGCGATAGGCCACTAGATGGAAAACAGGGATCTAATAAGGTACACGTTAAACGCTTTTTCGCGTAATTCTTTGTGGGCATCTATCGTGGATGCCTACAAAATTTCTAAAAATTTATCGAAATTAAAATTAGATGAACTGTTTTGCGAATTAGAATTACACGAGCAAACTAACGTCAGGGCCGAGAAAGGTATTGCTTTGTTTGTAGGTTTCTCCAAAGAAAAGAAGAACAAGTCTGGACCTTAAGAAGATTCTGATAAGGACTCTGAAGACGAAGAGTACCTGGTGAACCTGGTAAGGAAAATGTTCACTAGGCGGAAGAAGAGCTTCAGTAAGAAGGATCTACAAAAGATCAGTTCTCCAACCGAACCGAGGAACGTGACGTGCTTCGGATGCAACAAGAAGGGGCACTACAAGAACGAGTGTTCAAGATTGAAGAACGACAAAACGAAGCCGATCAAAAAGAAGGCCCTCAAAGCAACGTGGGATGACTCATCTTCGGAAGAATCGGAGGACGAAGATCAGAAGAACTAGAGTTACCTCACGTTGATGGCCTGCGAAGCAGAGTCGGAGGACGAATCGACAGACGGGTCTGAACCCGAATAGAGTCACGAGTCCGTACTCATTCTCGAAGGTCCCGAAGAGGTATACCTAAAGTTAAATAGAAAGTTCTTTAAAATTATTTCTTGTTTAAATAATAAATTAGTTAAATCAGAAAATGAAAACAAATTGCTCCTTGGGGAGAATCAAAACCTTAAGGAACAAATCACTAATAATAATCCAACTCAAGATCTAACACTTGAGGAGGAAAATTTGACACTAAAATTAGAAATTAACAAATTAAAAGATATGCTAGAAAAATTTACAACAAGATCTAAGAACTTAGATATAATCTTAAATAACCAAAAAGCAATTTACAATAAAATCGAACTTGGCTATAAGTCAAGCTCAAATAAAATATTTAAATCATTAATAACCCAGCACAAACCAACAAGTAAAGTTTGGGTTCGAAAGCGTGTTTAACCACGCAAGTAGGACTTAACCAATACTACATACCCAAATACAAAATATATTACGTAAAGTCAAATAAATCAAATCAAAAATCAGAATACAAACCTAGACAAAAAAATTCAAAAACTGAATATTTTAAAACTCACCAAAACTCAAACTATCATCAAGTAAATTATAACTATAAAAGAAATAGACATAAACCTAGAACGCAAAATTAAAGGCTAATAATTCAAGGGGAGGCTCCAGAATAGCTGACACCTCCAAAACTAATCTAGCCGACAGGGTACTTAGGACTAATTAGAAAGGGGTTCAAGTCTAACTTGAAAAATGGTACTGGTGAAGTTTTAGATGATAGTACGTCAGAGAAGCTTAGTCTATGCATGTCTAGGAAGATATGATTTCGACCTTGTGCATTTAGCTAAGTGGAACTGACCGAAGCTACCCTTTATGGATCCTAACCAGTTAGACCAAGGTTTTGTACTAAGCCCAGTGGATAGGACTATTTGAAAAACCTCGAAGGCATGGTTACTCTAATGATGTCCAAGTGACTCACCATAGCCCAGAAGTTTATCCAGAGAATGTCTATCTGTTGAACCCAAAGCTAAACCTGAATCTAACACAAAGTTAAATCAAACCCTAAAATTGAATCTAATTCATCTTACAAAATTATAGGATTCCCTGATTGAAAATGTAGATTGGGTGAGCTGACTAAGGACTCAATTTTAAATTGAAATATTAAATTAAATTAAAATTAAAATATTATATTAAATTAAATTTAAATTAAAATATTATATTATATTATATTAAAATTAAAATATAATATTAAATTAAATTTAAATTAAAATATTAAATTAAATTAAATTAAATTAAAATATTATATTAAATTAAATTAAAATAAAAATATTATATTAAATTAAATTAAATTAAAATATTATATTAAATTAAATTAAAATTAATTTTTTAAAAAAAACTTAAAAATTTATTTTAAAACTAAACTTAAATTTTTTTTAACTTAAAAATTTATTTTAAAATTAAACTTAATTTTTTTTAACTTAAAAATTTATTTTAAATTTTTTTAACTTAAAAATTTATTTTAAAATTAAACATAAATTTTTTTTAACTTAAAAATTTATTTTAAAATTAAACTTAAATTTTTTAATGTAAAAATTTATTTTAAAATTAAACTTAATTTTTTAACTTAAAAATTTATTTTAAAATTAAACTAAATTTTTTTAAACTTAAAAAATTTATTTTAAAATTAAACTTAATGTTTTTAACTCAAAATTTTATTTTATTAAACTTAAATTTTTTAAAAACTTAAAATTTTATTTTAAAATTAAACTTAATGTTTTTAACTCAAAAATTTATTTTAAAATTAAACTTAATTTTTTTAACTTAAAAATTTTAAAAATTAAACTTAATTTTTCTCTAAAACTTAAAAATTCATTAAACTTAAATTTTATTTTTTTTTAAAAAAACTGAAGTTAGAAACCAGGGGCGGGCGCCCCTGGTATTCCCTTCCGGGGTGCCCGGAAGGGACTTCGGGCGCCCCGCCCTAGCCAACTCCGGGCGTCCGGGAACGGTCTGGGCACCCGAAGCCCCCTATAAATAGGGGGGCAGGGGTGCCCCCAACCTTTGCACCACCTCCCCTTCACTCTTGTTAAGGCTCTTTTCTGAGCTTTACCGCGAGAGTGACCAAATTTAAAATTTTATTCTGCGGTTATTACGCTAGTACGATTCAACCGAGGTCGTCATCTCTAAAAATTCTTGTCACGATGCCTCGGTAAAACCTTTCCTCCTAAGTTTTTAAATATTTCATTGATTCGTGCCTATTATAGTGTCTTTTTACTTATTATTGTAGAAAACGTTCTACATCTGGTGTTGAGCCCTCGACTGCTAGTATAGACCCTAGGTTCCCCACTGACGAACTTCGGATTAAGTTTGAGTTGACCATTTACGTAGCTATTAGGACTAAGTGTCTAAATAGAAAGTTCTTCTTATGTTCTTGTGTTCCAGTTATAGAGGTTATTAGCCACTATAACTTGTGGAACCTTGTTTACTGTACCAATTCAGTAAACATAGATTTATGTGCTGAATTTTATAATAACTTGGTTAGGGTAGACAATCTCACTTATGTTACTAGGGTAGCCAGTATGAATATTACACTATCTCCTACCACCATCCAGAACTTCTTAGGGTTATGACCATCTGAGTGTCGTTTTTAGTGATACCCCCCTAGGGATCTACCATTTGGTGATCCCTATTCACACATCACTCTGGATACGATTTATTCGTATTTTTTCGGAGGGGAGCGTGTACCCACCGTCACTATGTTTAGGTTAGTTGGCCTTCGAGTTCATGATTATGCACTCTTTAGGGTCCTAGTTTACTGCATATTACCACTATCCACTTGCGACATAGCGATGATGCGCCCATTTCATTCCTTTCTTTTGTACCCACTTTCCCATAGATTAGATAGAGATATTAGTCTACATATATTTCAGATCATTATCTACGCAGCTGGATATGTCACCAGCACTAGAGTTCATATGCCGTATTGTCATATTTTGACGGTATATTTCGCCCACCTACATATTGACGTCACCCGAGGTAATGTTCGGGCCATGACTGAGTTCGACGTCATAGGACCTAGGAGTTTCTCGTTAGCAGGTGTCCACATAAATGATGATGATGGTGTCATGTCTTGGCAGAGGGGGCCACAGCACCAGCCATACCCAGATGCCCAGGAGGCGGCAGAGCATGATGAGTTCATAGTTGCACTATTTGGCGAGGATGCTCCGGCTCCGGTACCACCTCCACCTCCAGGCCGAGCACCTCGTCCTGCACATCGCACTCTAGGCAATTGAGTTGCTGGACTCGAGCTATCCATGACGAGTCTTCGGCAGGAGGTCTCCGATCTGAGACGAGACGTGAGACAGGATATCTCGGACCTCCGATGTGACCTATCCAGTTCTCGAGAGGATGCCCGGACCCGTCACGCTGAGCTGATCGAGATGTTCCGTTCCTTCGGAACTGGACCACCCGGACCACACCCCTCCTCCTCATCTTGATAGACATCCCGACCACTATGTATATTTCATCATGATCAATGTACCTTGATTTTGACATTGAGTTATGATATTCTGGGCTACACTTACTTAGGCATATATTAACTTTGAAAATGACTTAGTCTGTTGTCTTTAATAGATTAGGAATTTTAAAATTGTTTTAAAAAAAATGGTTATTTTCAAATTCTAAGGAAAAATATTTTTATTTTTTTTAAATTTCCTATTTTTAGAATTTCAAAATAGTTTTAGCCTTAGACTAGAACAATTCCGTAGAAATCATGTTCCCCTAGGACTAGTACTTGAGCATGTCACCAACACCCTAGGATTCCTTTATTTGTAATTACCAAACATAGAAAGGGGTGAGATGCATAGGCAGATTGCCTGGACTTAAAATGCTTATATCAGTGCATCGATATAAGTCGGGGCATTAAATATCAAACAGATATTAATCAAATTAAGTCATTTAGTGTAGTTAAACACTAACTGATACTTAGACTTAACTTAACTAACCAAGTGAAAGCTGCTATCATCTAAATAGTGAGTAAGTAGCTAACTGGCTAGACGGATGATATAATGTCAGGCTAAGGGGGAGCAATAATTATTTTCAAATTTTTAAAAAATATTTTTAAAATTAGGTTTTGGAAAATATTCTTCTAAAAATGTTTTAGAAATGTGTTTATGAAACCTAACCTTTGAAAAACTAAGTTTTATGTTAAATTTTTTTAAAAAATTGGTTTTGAAAATTTTATGTTATAAACTTGGTTTGAAAAACTAGTTATGAAAATCGAATGTTACAAACTTAGTTTTGAAATTATGAGTTCTCAAACTTAATATTGAAAATTAATTTAAGAAAATAATAACTTAGTCTTGCAAATTAAATTCCATAAACTTAACTTTGAAAAACTAGACTTTGAACATTAAGTTTTACCTGATTTTTGAAAATGTTACTTTTGAAAATTATCTTTATAGAATTTATGTTTGAAAAATGTTTCAAGTTCAAATTTATTTTGAAAAGCTTTTGGAACATATAAACTTATGTTTGGAATTTTGGACTTTTTAAACTTATACTTGAAAAATTAGCTTTTATAAATTTATGATTGCAATAATTATCTTTTAAAAATTAATCTGCAAACTTATTACTAAGATATGTTGCTAAATTAGTTATCTTTCTAACTTAGTCATTTTTTAAAAACCTATAAGAAATACTTTTTAAAACAAAATTTCTAATTATTTAACTCCCCTGAGTCGATCTAATTTGTGTTTGTATTCTTTTTGCAATATTTTTGTATTTATGATTATTTGATCAATGTTTATGTTTGATGAATGTCAAAGGGGAAGGGTTAGGTGGTTAAGTTAACTAAAACAAATTGAAAACAAAAACTAACTTAAAAACCTGTTAATGCTTGTTTCACTTGCATTTAGCACTAACTTAATCAAGTTGTCATTCCATCAAAAAGGGGGAGATTGTTGGTGTGGTTAGCACTAACAGTCTAACCCATGTTTTGATGAATGACAAAAGAGGTTAAGTTAGTTTTGTTGTTGATTTAACACTTTGATCGAGTATGCAGGAGAAGTCCAGACAGATCGACGGGTTGACCGGATGTCTGGCACGAAGTCCAGCTAGGTCGACGGGACAACCAGATAGCTGGCACGAAGTCCAAACGGGTCGATGGGCTGACCGAACGTTTGGCATAAAGTCCAGTTAGGTCGACGGGCTGACCGGATAGCTGGCATGAAGTCCAGACGGGTCGAAGGGCTGACATGACGTCTGGCAGGTAAGTAAAGGTAAGTCACTGGAGGGGAGTGACTATGAGGGCACATTCCCGGGAAGGGAACTTAGGCGCCGATCCGACTTAGAACCATTTTGGAACTCTAAGTCGATATCTTGACTAGATTCCAGTATCAGAATCTAATTAATACTATTTTTGTTTATTATAATTGTGCTAACACTCTGTTTTGGAGGATATATATTTGCCTCGGACTAAACGTTTTCTTACGGGTAGGAAGTTGTTGGAAAACAGGGTTCGGGCACCCGGGAGGTACCCAGGCGCTCGGAGGTCTGGGCGCCCAGGAGGTACTCGGGCGCCCGAAGGTAAACTTTTATCCCCAACGTCACTGAGCCAAGTGGAGTTTGCTGGTTGGCTCGGATACATCACAACCAGGGCGTCCTGAGGGTTCCAGGCGCCCCGAACCTCCTATAAAAGGAGGGTCAAGGCTGAAGCTCCAACAACAACTCAAGAACTACTCTCTTGTGCTCCTACGACGCTGCGACGCTCTTCCGACGATTCTCTTATTTTAATTCCTTGGTCTCGTCGGTATACTTTTATTTTAAGGCAATTGTACTTAGTTTGTAATAATTTACGAATTGCTAGTGAATTGCCCATCGAAAGCACCCTTGTGTGTGAGCCTTGGAGCAAGAGTCGACACATGCTCCGAACCAAGTAAATCGAACTGTGTTAGCGTTGTTCTCTCTTTTTGCTTATACATTTTCCACTGCGTAATCTCTCGATAAAAATTTCAAATCGATATTCCCCCCCCCTCTTTCGACTTTCACAATCCAACAGTAAGTACTTTAAAAGAATTGTTCTCTACTCTTGAATTACATGAAACCAAGTGTGCAGGGACAACAAAGGAATCAAGCTAGATGATCGCACTAAACGCAACCAAGAAGGATGAACCCGAGTCAGATTCAGAAGAGGATCAGAAAACATATATTGTAAGAATTTTTTTTAAAAAAATTAGATCTAATAAATTTAAAGAAATGCAGAATAAAAAAAATCCAAGAAATAGAGAAGGATGCGTTGCTACCAGTGTCAAAAGGAAGGACACTTAAAAGAAGACTACCCAGAACTAAAGAAGGACAAAGTCAAGATACCCAAAAAGCACAAGAATCTAAAAACAACTTGGGACGATAGTTCATCATATGAGTTAGAGATTCAAGAATATGCCGAGATAGCACTGATGACAAGCTATGAATGGCAAAGTACATCAGAACCCAGCATCGATGAAGGGGGAGGGACGTCAGATGAATGCAACGAAGCAGGGAGAGAGTCAAACTTCAAGTCTGATATGGTAAATGAGGTATGTCTCTTACCTCCTGATCAGTTTTATTTCAGTATTAAGGCTATGGCTAAGTCTATGTACAAATTAAAAGGTAAAAATACTGAATTAAAAAATGAAAACTTAGAAATAAAAAGAACTTTAGCAAAATCATGTCTATTAGAGGATTTTGATAAGATTAAACTTGAAAATGAAAAATTAAAAGAAGAAATAGAAAGATTGAAAAACTCTACCTGTTCAAATATTTCTGGTTTTAAAAATTATAGAGGACTAAACTGGTACTATAGGTTTCACCAAAGTCAATTTAGAAAAATAGCAAAAGCCTATGTACCTAGAAAATACTTGATTAACCCTGTAGGAAAGAACGAACCTCTATTGGGTTCCAAAAATTTGCTTGATTTAAAAATCAAAATTAGATTTAGCATTTTCAGCAAGAGAATTAAACATGTAATTTTTTTATGCGCCTTTGTCTAGAAAGTGGTTGTTGCTCCAATAACCAAGAAGACCTAGTGCCTCGTCACTGCCTAGACGCCAAGTATCGAAATGAAAAGTTTAATTGACTGATTGAAAAATCATTAATTTAAATTACTTAATGCTTTAAAAGAGTTATTTAATTTGTTCTAGAAAACATATTCAAAAATGTTTTTTTTCTTATGAAAATTTCTTCTAAATTCTGAATTATATTTGAAACTTAATTTTTTAATTTGAAACTTAAAAATTATGCTTGTCAAACACTTTAAAATTTCTTTTAAGTTAGAATTTTTTTTGCAATTTGCCTTAATTTTTTTCCCTTATGAAATTTTTTAACACTTATAGTTTCTTTAAGTTAGAATTTACCTTAAACTTGTTAAAAGGAATCCCATTTTTATGTGATCAAAGGGGGAGAAGAATGTTAATTCTAGGTGGAGGTATACATTCTTTAAATTGAAAAATCTTTTGGACTTATTTGTAAATTAATTATTTTTATTGCATATGTTTACCATAGCTTAACTTGGGTTGCTCATATCAAAAAGGGAGAGATTGTTGGAACCCTAAAGAATTTTGATGTGATCAAACAAGTTAAGTTAGGACATATTTTGTCTAACCCTTGTGTCTAAGTGTGCAGGAGCTTAGGAATACAGGAAGTCGAGCAAAAGAAGCGACTAACGAGAAGGACGACACGGGGAGAGAGCCGATGGGCTCGGTGCGTCCGAGGGACGAGGTAACCGAGGAATTGTATGCCAGTGGGCGAGAAGAACGTACGCAACGTTGGAGGGACGATAAACCGGGAAGGAAGGCTACTCGAGGAGAAGGCCGGAACTTGGATTCGGGTGAGCCCTATTCCAAATGGCCGAGATCACCCAAGCTAGCGGAGCCGAAACAGAAGACCCAGACTAAGACGAGCTGAACCGGAGCAGTGGAACCGGACCACAAAAAGTCAATTGGGTTGACTTAAGTGGTCCGAGCGCCCGAATCCATTTCGGGCGCCCGGACCGTCTCGGGGCTTGGAAGTGGATTTTGACCAGATCGTGGTTTGACTCGATCTGAACATTGGGGGATAAAATTTTATCCCCCCAGGACGCTCGGAACCCTTTGGACACCCCGAACAGTGCTATAAATATAGCACTGATTTGCACAGTTAATGCACTTCACTTGTAATCAGTTTCTCTGCGCTTTACTTTTCTGTTTGTGCTGTCAACGTTGTAAAGAGGCTACTCCGCCCAAAGGAGATCATCAAATAGTGCGCTGTATTCGTCTTGGATTAGCAATCTTCTGATTGCAAACCAAGTAAATACCCTGTGTCTGTTTTCTTTTAATTAGTCTCTGTTTTTTTTATTATAACTGTTTGTTATTTAGTTGAAAATCTGAGAAAGGTTAGATTTATTTTTTTCAGGGTAATTCACCCCTCCCTTCTTGCTGGCCTCCAAAGGGACCAACAGTTACGGGCTCGGCTCGACCATGATGGAGACAGCTGGGTCGATGAACTCTCTAGTGTATTATGGGCCCATCACACTACAGCAAGAGAGACGACTGGCGTCACCCCGTTCCATCTAGTGTACGGAGGTGAAGTGGTGGTTCTAGTGAGTAGATTCCGATCGCGTGCAGCTCTACGACGATGAAAATACCGAGCGAAGACTCATGGAGCTCGACCTGGTGGACAAAGCGGGAGATAAAGTCGTCGTCCGATTGATGGCGTACAGGAAATGCATGAAGTAGAATTATAACCAAAGGGTGATCCCAAGGTCATTCCAGGTTGGCGACTTGGTGTGGAAAAGGGTGAAACCGGTTGGCAACATCACTAATCTAGAAGCCCCATAGGGGGGACCTAATAAAGTCATCTAGAAGCTCCACTCAAGAGCCTACTATCTGCAAGGCGAAAACGGAAGAAAGCTCGATCATCCCTATAGCGCAAACCATCTCCAGCCCTATAGGGTCGGGTGAGAGGTGCGTAGTTAAATTCAGATGTACTTGTATAAATGTATGTCTTGTGGATGCAGGAAAACAATGAATAAAAATCCTGAGTGTTCCAAACTCTTGTGTCATTCGGTCGAGTTAAAAGTCGAGCGACGACTATAAATCCTGGTATACATCAACAGTCGAGCGGCGACTATAAACCCCTATTGACAAAATCAACAGTCGAGCAAGGACTATAAATCCCGATCTACATCAACAATCGAGTAGTGACTATAAATCTTTGTTTACATCAACAGTCAAGCGACAATTATAACGTCTTATCTATGTCAACAGTTGAGCGGCGTCTATAAACCTCTGTCGACGAAATCAACAATTGAGCAACAACTATAAACCCCTGTCTACGTCAACAGTTGAGTGCGACTATAAACCCTTGTCTATGTCAACAGTTGAGTGGAGACAATAAACCCTAGTCTACGTCAACAGTCGAGCGACGACTATAAACCCTTGTCGACGAAACAACAATCGAGCGGCGGCTATAAACTCGAGTATATGCCAACAATAGCTGAGCGACGACTATAAACCTAAGCCTATGACAAATAAAGTCGATCGACGGCTATAAAAGCCTGGAATAATGATGATAAGAAGTTGAGTTGTGGCTAGAAGCAGCAATTTTTTGCTAAAATATGGTCGTTCGACCATGCTGAAGTGATCACTCGGACATCTCAGCGACTAGTTACATCGACGATCGGGATGGCGGGAAATTTTATACTTCAAAAATTTTCACAAAACGCTAAGTGGTACACAACCCCACTTGAGCCAAACGATGATGCCTTTATTAACGCTTGCAAAAGTTGACAGAAAGAAGAAGGGTCGGACGGGCATTCATGCCTTAATACTTAGAAAATTTTTTACATAACATCTAGAGGGAGTATAAAAGGAGGTCTGCGGAGCAGAGAGGGGAGGTCACTCGAGATAATCCAGCACGTCGTCTAGTAGCGACTCAGTTAGCTTCTCCCGACTAATGATCTTGTTAGTTACTGCGGTAGGGAGACAGTCGCCGTCCTTCAGCAGTTGAGGATCCCATCTATACCAAAATTGAAGAGACGGACCGACCGATCAGTGAGTCGATTATTAAAGGGGTCCCAACGGAGATAGTCATGTTTGAAGACTTTAACTTGATTAGGCTCTATATCTTGACAAATTTGGAAGTTCGATCGGGATGCCTCCAACTCGTCCTTCAGTGAGGCCAAGTCAGCATCCTTGGTGGCAAGCTAGATCTTCGCCATAGCTTGCTCAGCCGATCGACTCTCCCGCTCTGCACTTAGAGTTGCCTCAGCCTCATTCATTATCTGAGCCAAGATCTGAGTCTCTTTGTTCTTAATATCTAAGTCCTTGATGGCTCGAAGCTTCCTGGTGTTGGCAGAATTGACTCAAAGGAGCTGGTCTGCTTGTTGAGCTTCACCATTTGGGAAGTCTGCTTAGCAATCTTGCTCCTTTCCTCCTTCAGCAACTCGAAGATCTTCTGTAGATCAGCCTTTAGCTGAGCCGCCTTGGTGGTCAGCTGTTCAAGTTGAGCATGGGAGGCCTCAGAGACGCCACTCGAGGCGCGAAGCTGCTGAACCTTGTGCTCCAAAAATGCTAGCTTTTGGCACATGGCCAGACTCTCGACCCAGTACTGCAGTGGTAATAAGATTATAAGTACCGAGCGGGATATAAGCAAGTAAATCTAGAAACAATATACATACCCCAGTGGTCATCCGAGTGTGGCTGTTTGCGAGCTCCCCCGGGGAGATGACCACCACGTGGGCCCTAGTATCGGCTCACACCTATGCTAGCAACCCTTGAATCTGAATTTGGTGCTGGGGGAAAAGGCCTCAGTGCCATCCGGTTGACGCTATTTAGCAGTGGGCAAGTGGATGATGGTCGTTATGTGCCTCTAGCTGCTTGGACTAGAGGGCTCAGAAGTCACTTTGCCCATGGACTTGGGCTTCAAGGACGACCGAATGATGGATACTTGTGTTGCCGGTGAGGAGTGCGGTGGCATATACGTGACAGGAAGCATGCATATGGTCCCCGACAACAATGTGGATAGAGATGGTGTTCGGTTGAATGACACGGATGTAGGGATTGGGACACCCACCGGCTCGGGAAAGGCGGGTGATGAAATTTCACCCTGCTCAGAGGAGAGGCGCACACCAATACGAGCAGGGGTCTGCAAGGCCGAAGTGGCCAATCGGGAAGAAGCTTCCATGCGATGCCTCTTGTGTTGTATTAGAGGCTCACTTGATGTGGTCAACTCTGAGGACACCGCGATCGACAACATGGAAGGTAGTTCAGGAGGCAGGTCTGCTGTAGCAGCCCTAACATCGCTAACTATTGTCTGACAGCTCCACCCTCATTGGCCAGTGCGTGTGTCCCTCCAGCCTCGCTGAGCAGATCGTTAGAGTGGGTGACCAGCTATAGACCATAACTCTTCAGCTCGACCATGCTCGCAACATTGATTTCAGCATCCGCAAGCTTGCTCTTGCAGCTCAGATGCGCCCTCAGCATGATTTGGGTTGCAAAAAAGGAAGAAAAATTAGTTAGATTCAAAGATGAGGAGAAGAAAGAGCATACCTAGGTTGGACAGCAGCCGCGTACGGATCGGGCTCAGTTCGAACACGTATAGGACGTTCTCCAACAGTAGCCGATGGATGTGATACTTCTGACCAGCCAAAATGGAGGTTGCTTGGAGATAGTCTGATCGGTTTCGATATCTCCCAAGAGAAGGAGGCTGCATCACTTCCATCTGCCAGTCGATCGGGAAGTCTAGTCGAACAGGAAAGTGAACAAAAAAATAATACTCTCTCGAGTGTTTATTAGAGGAAGGCATTTTATCAAAAAAGACAGAGTCGACTCGAGCTTGAAACAAAAAGGTCCCTTGGCTCGGACAATTTAGAATAATAAAAGTAATGGAAGACCCGAGGCACTAAAGGGATGTCGTGCAGACGAAATAATATGATAACCCCACACAACAACCTAAACGAGTTCGACACTAATTGATGTAGGGAGATATGGAAATATTTCCAAATGGCGGAAAAGAAAGGATGAATGGGAATCGAAGACCGGCACAAAATTGGTCCTTAAAGAAGAACAGAAAATCGACTGGAGGCTTGTGGGGCCAATCATAGGCGGAGGGTATGACTATCTGATAGTCAGAGTGGAAATGATAGGTAGATTTCATTTGGTCTATCTCATCCCCATTAAATTTGGACTCGGTGGGAGTGTACCAGAGCCCGGGGACAGACACAAGAGGTTGCGGAGAATCGGCCATCGAAAACAAAGAAATCGAGAAGAAGCGATGCATGAATTTGACGAAGGAAAGAAAGAACCTTGCTAAGAAAGGTCGCCGGCAGAGATGAGGAGGAGAAGCATCACAGAGCGTGCTCGAAAACGAAAACGAAAGTGCAAGGCAATGTGAAGGAGACGGTAAGCAAATGAGGTTTTATAAACCTCACGACCAATCGCTCCGAGCCATCCGATCAAGGGTTGCACAAAACCAGGATAAGATATGACTGTAGAATTTGAAAAGGTTCCTATCACATCATCAATGGATATCCACTTGTCAAGTCAAGCACGTGGCGGTAATGAGGGGGGCACATGGCAGTCGGCTACTGGAAGACATTAATGAGACTTAATTAAAAGGCATGACCTCTTGCTCGACTATAATGATCAAAGATTTACATAGTCTTCCATAAATTTAGATGACATCAGCCAATATGAATGGGTGCTCATCCAAGAAAGCACAGAGAAATGGAAAATTTTGCTAAGTGTTGTTGTCAACCGTCCCGATCAGCTTGGCAGAAAAAGGAATGGTCGGTTGGTGAATGAGATCTCCAAGTCAGCAATAAAACTTCGACGCTCATTATAGCCAACGATGCTTGGGCTCAAGTTAATAAACTAAGGCCGAACGACAATTAGAAGATACGAGCCGACCGATAGCTAGAGCACAGAGAGTGCCCGAGCGATAGAAGGTCACCTGAAGCACTGCTCGTCTAGTCAGACAGACTTACAATCTCCTTCAACTAGACTTGAGGGGAAGACTTGTAATGTGGTGATAAAGGGGGGCCCACTAAGTGTGGGTTAAAGGACGAAGATAGCAGTCGACGTGAAGGTCAAAGTCAAGGAGGTCAATGCCAGAGAACCAACGGGCTCACCAAAGGGGGTCGAGCGAAGCTCTCCTGCAGTGGCCAATTGAACATGAACCGTCTAACTGTTGGTCCCTTTGGTGACCGGCTAGAGGAGGTGAATAGCTTGCAGAATAAAATGAACATTCCTCGAACGTTATAGCTTAATTAAACCTAACACTTGCATAAAAAAAGAGACTAATTAAAGAAAGGAAGAGACTACGATTTTTTACTTAATTACATCCGGGAAGGTTGTTAATCCAAAACTCTGAAGTACTAATCAAATTCTCTTTCAGGCGTAGGTGGAGAAGCCTCTTACAACAGTTGAAGCACTCAATTACAAAGCTAAATCGAAAAATAAATGATTACAAGTGTTCTATTTTAGCTTTTGGGACCATAGCTTTATTTATAGCCCTGATCGAGGCACTTGGAAGGGTTCCAGGCGTCTAGGGGGATAAACTTTTATCCTCGTCGCAACTGAACGTGCCACGTCGCGTTTCAAATAAAATCTTGCTCCGAGTGCCCGGAAGGGTTTCAGGCGCCCGGATTCAGAAAGTCAACATTTTGTTGACTTTCTGTCTTGGTTTTTCACTCCGGTTTCACTCGCATTGGTTTAGGTCTTCTGTTCCGGCTTGGCTTGCTTGGGTGATTTCGACCATCCAGAATAGGGTTCACTCGAACCCATTTTTCGGCCTTTGAGCAAACTTTCGCTCCGGCTTCTCGTCCCTCGAAAACGCCGCACGCCTCTTTCTCATCCGCTCGCGTACTCTTCCGCAGCACCTCGTACCTCGAACGCACTGAGCCCGTCGGCTCTCTCTCGTGTTGGCCTTATCGCTAGCTGCGTCTTTCGCTCGACTTCCTGTACTCCTAAGTTTATGCACACTTAGACACAAGGGTTAAATACCAACAGGACCTAACTTGGTTGATCACATCAAAACTACCATGGGGTACTTACACCGACCAGTAAAGGGCTAGTTCGAATAGAACACCCGTATAGCCAAGATCATCAGGTGCTCATCACGGAGCAGAGGAACATTGTACGATCGGATTGTTAGTCCGGTCGGGCGGAAATAAGCAATCGAGTTGATTCACCGCAAGGAAGAGTAGCCGAGTCTGACCGAACTAAGGAGCTCCCAGCCGAGCGACTATCCAACTCAACCGAGCAGAGGGATCATTGATGTAATATCCTCTGGGTGATAGTGTCGCTAACACAAGGCATGGTCAATAGGCGAATCGTATGACGAAAGTTTCTACTGTCTTGTCAGGGATGTGCATGCCTTGTTAAGGTATAGTATTAGAGGCACTTTCCTGATAAGTCCTTTCATAGGACAAATTAGAGAACATGTACATGCCTCAAGGAGCGTGCATGTCGCCTGTTGGGGCGTTATTATATAAAGGGGGTCTATGCACCGCTGGAGGTACGCGTTATTCACTATTCACACTTGTGTTTGCTGTTGCTCTGTTTTCTTCCCTCTTTCTGATGACTGACTTAAACGTCGGAGGGCCAATGTTGGGGATCCCTTCCTTGGTTCGACACTAACATTTCTCATATTGCAGAGCGGAGCACGGTCTACATCTAGTTAATATAACAACCACATCCCCGACTAACCATCTTCCCGATTTTCAAACAAGATCACACGTCATTCTGAGTTCTCTAGGTCTATCAGTCGATTTTGGCCAAAACTTTTTAGGTTCATTCGGACAAAATCGGTTGATGAACCTAGAGGGATTGGAATAACATGAAATTATGTCCTATGAGTTCGTCTGGTTCTTATGATTATATTTATACCCTCAAATATCAATTTATCAATTTGACCTAATATATTGAGAGCAATAATTTTTTGAATACGAATTAAATTTTTTTAGACATATTCATATTTTAAAAAAATCTACTCTTAGGATAGTGAGTCAAATTAATATTTAAGTACATTTATATAATCAAGAGAATTAAACAAATATATAAGAATTGACTTTATATTATTATGAGTTCTTTAGATCTATCAGTCCGTTTCGAATTAATGAAAACAGACTGATGAATTTAGAGAGCTCGGAATAACATAAAATTAATTCCTATATGATTTTCTAATTCTCTTGATTATATAAATATCTTTAAATATCAATTAAACCTACTATATTGAAATAATATATTTTTTTAATAAGAATCAATTATTTTTTTAAAACTATAAAATTCGATTGCTATAATTGTAGCAGTACTAGGATATTAATAGAAGTAAAAAAATAAAATTGTGTAAGTGATTTGATAGTCTTTAAAATTTTGGATATTTTGAAAATTTTCCTAGTTCGGTAAAAAAGCTGTACTAATTCCTTCTTGTTCGGTAAACAAGCTGTACTAATTCGGAGGAAGTTTATTTACCTGTTTTAAAAAAAACGCTTTAAAATATTCAAATTTAAAAATTATATTTTTTATGTTCCGATAAATTTGAATTTTTTTTAAATAAAAGAGTAGATATGTAATTTTAAATTCTTGATTAAAATTATTTTCCTTTACTAAAATTTATAACATAATAAAATAAGAGATACTAAATTAGTACGCTAATCTAAATTGAATTTTGATAATAATTATTGTTCAAGAAACATTTTCTTTTATTATAAAATTAGAAATGATAAAAAGTAATTTGTAATAATATTTTTGACAAAATAATTAGAATTATAAATTTAATTTTCTTAAAAATTTAATTTTCTGGAATGATTTTGACACTTTTCCATATAAAAATATTAATTATATGGAAAATTGAAAAAAAAAAATATTTATTAGAAAAATATGTATTGCTCATCACGATGATTAAAAATAGGGATTAAGGAGTGCTTTTAGAGGGTGTTTGGCTGAATTTATAAGCTCTTTAAAACAGCTTATAAGCTGTTTTGGAACTTATAAGTTCTTCAAATTTGTTTGGTAAATTTTTTTTCAAATAGCTTATAAGTTGTCAAAATAAGTTGTTTTGGAGCTTATAAACTGTTTTTAAAAAAATATAGAAGACCTTACTTTTTTAAAAAAGATCTTATTTTAATATTTTTTTTTTCTCTAAAATATCCTTATATAATTTCATAAATCCTCATCTTATCCTCCATAAATTTTTATAAGCCTAATATCTTTTTATCTCCGTCGACTTTTCTTCAACACTGTGTCATCTTCTCGGTCAATGTCTCTTTCTAATTTTCTCTCCCCCGGTACAAAAATTCGTCCAAAACTCTCTATTAATAAAAATCTCAAAATCCTCTATTAATAGTATTATACCCTTTTTGATAATTTTATTAATAAAAAGATCTTATAATACCAAATACATCAATACCTTTAAAACACTTTAACAACTTATTTTTAAAATAAGATCTAACAACTTATAAGCTCCTAAAACAACTTATAAGTTGTACAAGTTTATAAGTTATTTTTAATAAATTTAGCCAAATACCCTCTTAGTCGATGAATCATGCCCGATCGAGCCAAAATGGCCAGTCAATCCGCATTCGACACAGCTTCCAAACATGGCAAGGTTGACATGGTTCTGGTCAGACTATGTCAACCATAATTTAATTTACGTCAAGTGATGACTGAGTTCAGTTGGATCGACATATCGCACATAAACTCCATTGTCAGCATAGTTTCTTACACTTTAACATGACTCCAAAATATTACTAGACCCAAGCATATGCAATACACAAGTTTGATTGTCTTCCGCGTAGCTTTATAGTCGGAGTAGCAACTCTACTTCGAAGTTACCATTTGAGATTCTCCTAACCATCTGATTGCATGCCTTTGAGCATGTTAAGGATTGAAAGGAACAGGTTGAGAACGTCTAGGTACAGAATAACGGATGCCCAAATGTACTCATCGTAAGTGTAGCGCTTGATCAGGTTGTCGGTGTCGTACACTATAAAACCAGAGAAAACTAGAGCCCCAAGGCCGCCAAATACTGCAACTGAGGCTGGACCAAGCGGGAAGAATATCTGCAATGGAAACAAAAAGCACAAGAAAAAATTCAAGACCGGAACAAGATAAATAGGACTTCCATTCCAATAATATCGAATTCTTCTAAGAGTTACAATATTTTTTACAAACCCCCTCTTGCAGTTGAGGAATCTTCGACTAGTTTTTTATAGGTATATATCATATGCTCTCGTAACCTAAGTTTTGTAATGCACAGAACTCACTAGATCCTGCAAATTCAAAGCTGGGATGGTCAGATTGTTCAAACAAGCAAAGAGTCACAACTCTTTGGGAGCGACTGGATGCATCTAATTCCACCGTTGCACGAGCATCCAGATATTTTAGATGCTTTTCACTGTGAGACGTAATTTTTCCCCTATCATCTTTTACCCCTCATTATTCATCAAAGGTAAAAGGAAAAGGTAGGTATTTTACGAAACCATAGCTTCAAGTTCCAGTTCCAGTTTCAGTGTAGCAAAACACAACACAGATTCAGTGTTGTACATTCAAAATAAAGTTTGTGTTGTCCATTCAAGTTCCAGTTTCAGTTCCAAAACACAGATTCAGTGTTGTAGAAAAGTGATTTTGACTACGTGCTAATTTGTTTAAGTTTGGTAATAAACTTATATTTAAAAGAGGAACAACAGAAGATTTCTACGTGTGGCAATTAGTAACTAGCTTTTATGGATATCTTAGCTTCAACGCACTGGTCAATCTTTGTGGTCATAAAGCATTAGAGTAGCAGTATTGACGAACTCCAATCAAATACAAAAAGAACTTCTCAAAACTAATGAATTCCAGTTATAAAAATTATATGGTTCTATTGATCGCCTATCAGTGAATTCTATTTTACATGCAACTGAAATCAACTTAATTTCGACATACCTGGATAAAAGTAGTCAGGAGAAGCACAATGAGACTAACAAACAAAATTGGTCCAAGGAAGCTAAAGTCCTTCCCCTTCCTTGAAGCCCAGAAAGAATATCCAGTTAAGGATGCAACCACAGCTGAGGTCAAAATCAATGCTTCCAGGACAATTCTTCCTGTTGAAGCATGACAAGGTTTACAAGCAAAACACAAAGCAAACTGTTTAAGAGGCCAATAGCATCACCTTGGGTATTAGCACAGGCCACGCCGATGCTTAAGCTTAGACAAACAGTGAAGAGTCCAAGAAACACAAAGTTTAGTGGATGCTTTTGCTGATAATGGTACAATGGCCACAACACTGGGATATAACACTTGACCAATTAGCTATGCTGGTTGACACTATTACAAAATAAGATATGCATGACAATAAATACGAAAATTTGGAAAACACAGAAAATTCACTAAATCAGGTTGCAGAAGAACAAAAGGTGGTGTATTAAAGATTCCTTCAAACAAAAATTGCCAAATGGTGAAATTTGAAGAACTAGGATATAAACAAACATGATCAAGGGCACCATAGTTCATCAACAAAGATGCTAAACAAATTAAAGCAACACAAATTTGTTCTATGGTTGCATTGTACATCCTTTTTCATAGCAATTTTATTGGCAAAGACAAAAGATATTTTCTTAGCACAAATTATTACCAAACTATAATCATTTTATTTCAGAACTTGTTTGATAGACACATTCATTCTTAGCACAAATCACTAGAGTTAATTAGATTACAAGAATCTTTAGAAAACTTGAAAATTGTTAAGAGTAGCAATATGATCCATTGTGAATAGGTCAAATTACCCTAGAGATGGGTTTTAGAAAGTCATCAATTTGATAAATTCCTTGATCCCCATCTGATACAACCAATTGGGAATTAGTTCCAGATTTGTATTGCCAAACATCACCATCGTTTCTTATGTGGAATAAAAAAATCCGAGATCTCTCGGATTTCAAATCAATACCAGCGGAATCACTGATCTGGCGTTGATGCAATATTGTTAGAGCTAATCATGCCAATTTCGGCAATTATAAAAACTAAAATCTTATCGGTCTCCATGTACCATCTGAATCGAAGATCTGAAATCTAAAATAACACATACTCGATTATTATTATGAGAAGATAGATCAACCCAATCGAAAGGAAATAGAGAAATTGAAAGCGGAAAACGAGTCAACATAGATCAGATCTAGAAATTTAGGGGAGCATACAGACGAAGGGAAGGAGGGCGAGGAAGAGGGAGAGTCCCGGGCTGGAGATGAGGGCCAAATTGAGGGGTCGGTGGAGGACGGTGACGGCGGAGACGGCGGTTGTGAGGATCACCTGCGCGGTGAGGATGCCGTAGACCTTGCGGATGAAGCCCCAGCGGAGCTCGTTCTCGCCGCGGGAGAGGCCCGGGTAGACCGTGCCTCCGGCCTCGAGGTCGACATCGAGGCCGCCGACGCCCTTCTCCACCCGCTCGTAGCCGAACATTCTCGCCGGTTGCGTCGAAGCCTTCGCGGGTTTGCGGACGGTGACACTCAACGAGGCATAGCTCTCTCCTTATTTATTTATTTATTTATTAGTTAAAAAAGATATTCTTTTTAATAAAAAAATAAAAATATTTTTCATCTTAAAATATTTTTTTTAAACCAATCTATAATATATTTTCCCTAATTTAATTTGATTAAAATTATTTAATATAAAATATTTTTTTACTGGATTAAAATTGTACCAACGTAATTAAAATTATTTCAACTTAATTAAAATCATTACAATTTAATGATAAATAAAAATGTAATGAGTGTTGTTTTAATATGTTTTATAAAATATCTTTTTTACAATTTTAATAATTAAGGATAATCTTTTATTTTTTTTAAAAAAATGTTTATAATTATTATTTTACCTCTATATTTTTATAAATATTGTCAACAACTCTGAGTAATTTAAGGATCGAGTCCAAGTTTTGATAAATTAACGGATAAATTATCATTAATAGATAGTTGACCTACTTCCTAATTTATCCTGATAATTAATGAAAAACTTTAATAAAATTAAATCAAGTGTTGATACTCTAAGGTAGTTTTGATGTAATCAAACAAGTTAAGTTAGGTCCTGTTGTGTTTAACTATGTGTCTAAGTGTATAGGAACTTAGGAGCACAAGGCGTTGAGCGAAAAACGCAGCTAGCGAGAAGGACAACACGAGAGAGAGCTGACGGGCTCAGTGCGTCTGAGGGACGAGATGCTGCGGAAAAGTATACCGGTGGACAAGAAGGGAGCGTGTAGTGTTTCCGAGGGATGAGAAGCTGGAGCGGAAGATTGCTCGAGGAGCAAAAGACGCAGCTATTCGAGGGACGAAAAGTTGTGGAAGAGTACGCTAGCGGACGAGAAGGAAGCAAGCAGCAATTCCGAGGGACGAGAAGCTGGAGCGGAAGTTTGCTCGAGAAGGCCGGAAGTTGGGTTCGGATGAACTCTATTCCGGATGGCCGAAATCACCCAAGCGAGCAAAATCGGAGTAGAAGATCTGGACCGAAGCAAGCGGAGCCAAAACTGGAGGTCCGAAGAGAAAGTCAACAAAATGTTGACTTTCAACCTTGGGGTGCTTGGACCAAGTCGGGGTGCCCGGACTCCGAGCGCCCGAAACCCGATTCTTAACCATTTTGACGTAGCGTTTGAATGTTATGTTAGAGATAAAATTCTATCCCATTCTAGGCGTCTGGAACGCTTTCAGGCGCCCCGAGAAGGGCTATATAAACAACCTTGCTCTTAGAAGTTAAGGAAGAACAAGCAACTTTGAAACAACACTTATACGCTTTTAGTTTTCTATTTAGCTTTCTAATTTTGTGCTGTCATTACTGTAAAGAAGTTTCTCCGTTTGAAGAAGAAACTAGTGCACTTTACTTCTTTGGATTAACAACCTCCCCGATTGTAACTAAGTAAATTCTCGATGCCTCTATCTTTTAATTTCTTTATTATACTTGTGCAAGTGTTAGATTTATAAAACTTTAATCCAAAAAAGATTTTTTTTTATTTACTTGATTTGTACAGGATTATTCACCCTCCTTAGCATGTCGCGAAAGGATAATAATATCAAGACCACTCAAAATTAATGGACATGTAAGTTAGATATAAGTGTTGCCAGCTAAAACTAATAATGAACAATTGTAGCAATACACAAGGATGCAAATATAATTTTCGAAAAAAAATGGAATAAAATATTTATTTATTTCATTTTGATTGAAAAAATATTACATAAAAATAAATAATTTATGGAACTTATTTTATGACACTTGTCTGATCAATCGATCCAACCCCGACTCATATATTTGTTAAACTCAATCACCTCGGGTGTGTCAGACTAATCTGACTAAGCCAACCGGCCTACTTCATCACCAAAACTGCACCCAACTTATTCAGCTTATTCAGTCTACTTAACTTGTTCGATTAGGTGTAAACAATTTATATGAAAATTTTAATCATCATGAATTTGATAGATTTTACTACAAGAATTTATAGATATCTGATGCCAATTAAATAAAAAAATTGTGGATACACAAATGGTCTATCTAACCCAATCACAAACTTACATTTTAGTGGCAAACATTGTGCCAAGAAGAACACAGTGAAAAAGTTTGTCACATCCAGAAGAGATGCTCTATTCAGAAGAACAATGAAAGTTGGAAGGATCTACAAATCTAACAAACACGCCATATTACTAATTCATATCGATGTAGTTTGTGAATCGAGTTGGGGAAGAAAGATGCGGTAAAGAGGAAAGGAGAGCTCAACCCATGCCAAAGAACAAGAATGTTGCAACTGTTTTGTTCATCAGCAACAGTTCTTCAAGATATGCTCTGTAAAATACTGCACCAAGTTCATCCGACTTGTGAGTAGTTATAAAAATCTCAATATCCGCAACTTGGAAAAGGAATGTTGGTGAATGAAATCTTCTGAATGATTTCGACAAACCCCTGTTCCTTCTTCCCCATCTTGAACTGCATGAGTTTCACTAAATTCAGTGTCGAATTGGAGCTTCCTCAATCATAGTTTCAGCAGATGAACATTATTGCTTTTTCGATAAGTACACATTCAGGTATGCATGAGAATGCTCGTGAGTCAACATAATGATAGCAGAGGAAGATACCTCGGTCAGTCGTACAACAGAACAGATGAGGATGTAAAGTCTTCTTTTCTTCAGTTGTTATGTGGATACTTGTATTTGTCAGGAAAAAACATCACTAAATTGCGTGCTTACTGAATGTTAAACAAGGAGCTGCTCTGACAATATAGCTGCACCGATTAGACTGAGAAGGCAAAATATCGAGAGGAAATCAACAAAACCAAGTGAGGAATCAGAGAAGAGGTAAATCTTGTGTGAATCACAGTCACCGCGGAAACCTCTAGCGATCATGGCCTGCTCAAAATAGAGATTCAATAAATATGTTTACTTTTGACAGCTATGCAATAGGGATTGGTGCTTCAGATGAAAAAAAAAAAGTTAAATCTTGAAAAGTGAAATTTTGATATCACCCTTTCCTTTCAAGGGCTACAACTAGCAACAAAAGCTTACTCTAACACGATAAATTGTAGACTAATAAAGAAGCTTTATGGACAAAATCTAGTTGACAATTAGATCGATTCTTTCAACCAAACAGTTTTGATTGATTAGTCACCATTCTTCCAGGAAAGAAGTTTCCCCGCACATCCCAAAGCAATCAGAGAGCAAATAGCCAAGTAACAATCTGACACTTCACTTTAGTCTTTAGTTTACTCTAACATTATGAATTGTATACTAATAAAGGAGCTTCACAAAGTTAGACGAGTGAGTTACGATCAACTTGGCTTAAACATTTTGGGTCATTGTTGAGCCTAACAATTCAATGATTCGATTCTTTCATCTAAGTAATTTATGACAATTGATATTAAAGTGAATCTAATCGTAATTGTGTGATGGTGTAGCCACCATTAGATCTGGCAAGCTAATGAACAGAGATGATTATGTACTATGAGTTCATCTGTGAGTATGGTAAACCTTGAGAGGGGAATCCTATTTCTCGCTCAAAATTGTATCAACAATGGCTGATCATAATCCAAATCGATAGTATCAGCCAATTTTGCCAACCATAATTTATTAATTTATCTGATGGCATAATTAGATGGTGGGTATGCCACATGTATGCCATATGTTTCCTCCAACAAGAAAATTAATTGTGTTATAGTCAGGGTGTAACATGATAAGAGTTTATGGAAGGCATTTGGACGATATAAAAAATTGGATATTTTGAAAAAGTCAATAAATTGCATGGGCAAAAATGAAATTTTACTACTCATTTTACCATAGACTGTTTACCTTGAACTAACGATGTTAATCTCTGGGTAAACTAGTATGATTTTCAAAAGGTTCGAAGGGTAAAAAGTTAAGACGGCAAATTCCGGATTGCAGAGTGAAGTTTTCTCTCAATTAGAAATCCCCACTCTACAAATAGCATTGACTAAATATGTATCTGACTTTGTAAATGAACTGACATCGTAGGTACACAACCTTAGTTCGAGGTGAGTTGCAAAGTAACTAATCACAAACTGTAAAGCACAATCATTCAAACTTGTGACAAATAGCCGCTTGACTGGAGCATCAATAGCAGTGACAATAGAGCTCACTCGGTCCACTATAGGTTCCATCCACCGAAAATGGCCAAGTAACTTTGTATAAAGTTCGTAACGTGATGAACAAACAAACTGAATGCTCCCAAACAAATTGTATGTTCCATTTCATGTGGTTGTAATGTTGTTCCACTTTATCCAAACATATTGTATGTCAATGTGAAGTATGAATCATGAGATCCAATGAATTGACTATAGCAGACAGAAAACTAACCTTGGAAATTTGCTCTGCGTGACTAAATATGTTTTTGAAAATCCGGCCAACATATAAAAAGAAAACTGCATAATTTAATAACACAAAAAGTTTTGGTTATAATTTCTACAAGTTTTAATTAAATTGCTGCAACACCAGTTAGAGTGTGTAAGCTTTAGATATTCATAGGCTATATATATCGAAGACGATATGTACCATCCAATGTTTCCATTAGTGTTAACTGATGCCAGCATATGCGACGTGCAATAATACCTAACGCAGCACTCCGTACCTGCGAACATTAAGCGCATCATAAGCATACAAGGATACACTTCAGGAAATAACTAATGAATATTTAATATGTAACGATTAACATCACAACTTACCTCATCAAAGACCAGACTAATGAATCTTAAAGAAAGCAGGAGAGTAAGTATTATCTCGGATACCGGGGTACCCAATAGAGACAGAGGGGCCATAAACCATCGAAGAGCAGAAGCAATTTGCTCAGGCATTGTCGTTGTTAAGCACAGGCTTGCACTTTGGAAGATCTTTATGAAAGGAATATGAACAATCAGTTACCAGACATATGCTACAAATACGTGTAATTGATATACCAAGATCAGCTAAGTTGAAATAAAATGATCAGAAGAGGAAAAATGAAATCATACAATCCGCACGGATGAGCAACAAAGTAATTGACATTGGAATCGGAAGACTGATAGTATGCTTAATCTGTGAGCAATGTATTTGATAGTCTTTGCCAGGGAAGGATTATCTTATCTGAGACTAGTTTTTTCCTCCGAAACCAAGTATAAAACATTGGCATAATGAAAATTGCACCATAGGGTTCAGAAATGCTGTCGAGAATTTGATGATTTATTCCTATTCCATATCAAAAAAGAACAGAAATCCAAGAAACATTTGCCAAGTGAGATTAAAAGATTCTCATAGCCCTTGCCACTTTCATATAGTTGCCTTCATTTAAACACCTTATCAATTGCATGAATACTGAGTTTGGGCCTTAAGGCTTAGAATACAATAAAATTCAGACATTACCATCGAATTCTATCCTACTGTATCAAGGTTTTATCACTTCTAGTATCCAGATCTCTATATCATTTTAATTATGCTAAAAAGGAAATTTTAGCTCTCTCCACTCCTAACAAATTCAACTCTAATCAATTTGGCCTGACTAATTATAGTGGCCTTTGAATTGTCCCAACACCAACAAATGCCACAAATGATTTTTCAATTTAACTAGTACAGGTTGAATCCATCATAGAAATCAATGCTATGGTCATCCAACAAAAGATAAGAAAAATAAGAATGACAAGAATAGTAAATACAAAGGGTGAGAATTATACAGTGAAGGATAAACAAGCCGATGTACTAGCCACTGACAATCCTTTCCTTGTAAATTGCAGTGGGCCTAGCTTCATGATTGTATATGAGTAGCTTCCTAAGGATGATGGAATGTTTGGGAGTCCCGTAATGGATGGTGGAGGAGTTCTCAACTGGGCAAGTGAGGGTACAGTATCTGAACCAAATCCCAGCATGATGAACAAAATTCCTGAAAGCAATGCCACTCTGCCCAATTGATCCTACAAAGTAGAGAAAAGTTCAAAAAAAGTTTCCAACTTTTCGATTTTCCTTTTAATAGAAAAGGAAGCAATTCATGAAACTTATATTTAATAGCACTTTTTCTTTTCATTTTTAGGGGAAATAAGACATCTTAAGTAGAAAATAGAGTTTGGTCATAGAGAAGTAAAAAAATATAGTGATTTTTTTTCTTGTTTATTATTTTTCTATATTCTCTATTGTGGATTAGTAGAACTGAAATTTTTTTACAAGAAGTAAACACACCCTAGCTTTTTTGGCTTTGCAAAAATGCATATGTGCCTTGAGCCGATATATCTCAATAAATAACCATGACAACACATAACAATTTTCCATGATATTATTTCAAATGCCTCAAAGAATTAATATTGTTGTTTAAGGTTTGACAATAATGAGTCTTATTATGCTTAAGAGATTTTAGCATGGCAGAGACAAAAATACCCATTCTTGGAGGTGAAATGAAAACTAAAGTATCTATTTAAGATGCTAGGAATGGCGTTCTATAAACTCTATGATCTAAAACAAACTGAAGTAGATTAGACGATTTTGTTAAATGTAGAATAGCTTGCATTTCATAAATGGTAGTTCTATGAATTCATGTGATGTTGGAGCGTAGATAGAATAAAGAATCATCAAAAGAATGAGATACCAAAAACTTCAGTGTACTAAAGTCAAAAGAAAGTGTATGCCTAGAAAACTGATGCAAATTGAGAAAACTATTTTTACAGGTTTGTTGCCAAAAAAAAAAACCCAAGCAATCCTTAATCCACCAATGTGAGGGCGTCTGTTGTAAATGTTAGTAACCAATTTGTAATTTTACTGCTACATAAATTTTTAGATAAAACCAGAAGTGAATTTATTTTTCACTATCTTAGCTCTAAAAGGGCAGCCCGGTGCACGAAGCTCCCACCATGCGGAGTCTTGGGGAAGGATCCATTGTGCGCAGCCTTACCTTGCTTTTTGCAAGAGGCTGTTTCTTGGAGTTTATTTGGTTCAAAAAGGAAAAAATGGTGCAAAAGCCTCATAAAAACATAATCAGAACTTGTGCATTCCTGCAAATCCACTTGTTCTTCTTATCAAACATAAAATTTCAGTAACTTAACTTTAATGTTAACCTCCCCAAAAGAAAAACAAAATATTGCAGCAATCAAAACGTTTATGATCAAATATAGATTGGACAGTGAAAAAAAATCAGAACTTGTGTAGTTATGTTCCTGCAAAATCCACTTGTTCTTCTTATCAAACCTAACATTTCAGTATTCCTACTAACTTAACTTTAATGTTAGCCTCCCCCAAGGAAAAACAAAAAGATATTGTAGTAATCAAACGGTCTATCAAATGTACTCTGGACAGTGAGAAAATCCCAAACTTACAAGCTTACCATCCAAATACGATTTGGAAGGATCCAGATTGACAGTACAGTAAGATACAAGACCAAACCGAGGCGCATATAGATATGTGATCTTGCTGGTAAGATAACAAGGGCCAACAACCATGCCTGCAAAGCTAAAATTTTAAGCATATACAACTGAAGTTGCACATGGAAAGATAACATAACAAAATATAAATAAGAGGAAAATAGGCACACCAATATGGATATAATGAAACAGTAAAGTGTTGGCATACTCTTACAGGTATTATTCCAACATCAAAGCACAAGCAGAGTACTTTGTTAATCAGATAAACATCAAAATGCAGTAAATTACACTTGAGAGACTGATTTGGTATTGGAACAAAAAAATACAAAAAGATAAAATATACAATCATCATCACCATCATCAAGTTGAATTAATCCCGATTATTTGGAGTCAGATACATGGATATTATCCCTATTCTTGATTTAGCTAACTTGTTGAAACATTTTATTGATTTAACATTCATAATATTGTTTTCATTATATTCTTGTTTCTCTAGCTCTTTAGCTAAACTATTGCTTCTTACCTCCCTGCACTGAAATGGCCAAAGGGTGTAAGAAAATGGTGGAAGACATTAGAAGCTGAGGGAAATTTATAAATTTGGAAGTAAATGATGTTACAAAACTACAAGAAGCAAGAATCAGTTTCTCCTTTCTGGCTTCTTCACATAAATCTTACACAAGAAAAAGGGAAAATAAAATAAGAGATGAAAGCACAAATAAAAGAAGGGACATTATGAACAAAACCCAAAGGAAGCTCATGCCCAGCCACTCATAGAAGAGCTAGAAGAGGCATCATTTGAGTCAGCAATTCAGAATTAATAAAAGAAATAGAACTCTACCTTGTGACTAATATCATGTCTAACGTTTATCATAAAGAATTGGACCTATTTAATGATTTAACAGAAAAACATTCTGCAAATTTTAATACATGTTGTTTGAGTAGAACATCAACATACCAAAAGATGTTTACATTTAATAGCTTTTAGAAACGCCCCAAAGGTTTTATCAATGTCAAAACACTCCTAAGGTTTCTATTGTGCCGTCAAAACATCCCCTATTGAACACTAAAGTACCTATTTTATACTCTTAAATGACCTCGTGAATACTAAATTATCAATAAGGGAGTATTTGATAACAAAATGGAAATCTTAGGGGATTTTTTGACATTAATTAAACCTTAAGGCATTTTGAAAGGAAAAAAAAAAAGTTAAACATTAGGGCGTTTTGAAAATAACTTTTTTTTTCCCAAAACAAACTAAGTCAATGCCAAGTTAGGGTTGAGAATTCTATAAATCAGGCCCAAGCAGCCTAAAACTAACAAACTCAGATTAGTCATCGATCTAGATATTCAACTACTATGGAGTGATTTGCTTTTCTCATACTAAATCAAAAAATGCATTGTCAAGAGCAAATTTTTATTCAATCAAAGATAAGCAAAACTAAGAAGAAAATAAAACCACTACCAATTTGATACGTGGATCAACGGAGTGGAGAAAAGTGCGTGGAGACTCGATGAACTGGCAGATAGGGCTGGAAGTAGCCCCGGCAATGAGTCTGAGGACCTTCTCGGGCCCAACCCCTACGCCACGTGGGATCAACGCTGCCCATATCGGTTCCACCTCTCCTCCACCACCACCACCACCAGTTCGGTCCTTTCCGCCGTTCCGATCTGCCACCGAGCAACTGATGAAAAGGGCACCATTCAAAGTTCTGGTCGAGGTGGGCCTCGGAACCTTCTGCCGGATCAGGGAAAAAGCGGAGGAGCGGCGACGAAGGGCGCCGAGTAGCTGCACCGGCCGAGGAGGAGAAGAGGAAAAGATGGTAGTGAGACACAACGCCATCATTCCGCTTCGCTCAGCGTGAGGATGTGCCTTCGTTGAAAATAAAATAAAATCAAAATACATAATTTTTTTTATCGATAAATGTAAATGCATTCGGCTGAATAAGATATTACATTATTATTTCTCTCTCATCGATTCCTAATATTTTTTTATTTTTAAAATTAGTATCATATATCTAATTTATATGTTTTCCATCTAGCACCAGCATAATCAAGTCATCACCATATCATTCTTAAGTCATATTTTTTTTTCCTTACCTCCTTCGTGTTGACCCTAGGACGGATTGATAGGGGCGTTGGAGACGAACGTATTTACCTTTTGTGCCATAATTAAGTCATATTTTTTCCGTTCTCCTATGACGGTGAAAGACATAAGATATTATCATATAAAGTTTTATTTGAAATTTGATATATTCGAACATGTTTTCGTTTATATCTTGACCACTTATACTAATAGTTAGTAGTTATTTATGATTTATCTTCTCTGTATTGACCTAGGGACAGATTGACAAGGGCGCTGGGGTAAACGAATCATCTTTTACCATATAAGCCAGGTTTATTTTCCAATCCCTGGACATGACTCAATGGTTAATGTATGAACGACAATTTACCAAAACACGTACTACGGTTAATGTATTTACCAAAAAACGCATCACAGTTTTGTATTTACCAAAAGGCGGAGTTTACCAAAATCAATCTCCAGATTACCCCTCTGGCTAACCTGGCAACCGCCTTTTTCAAACACATTTTTCCAAGCATCCAAGCCGAAAGTAGAATAGAAAAATAATTTGTGATTCGGATACACGTCTTCTCACCGTCTCTCTCCCTTCGTCCCTCTGTGTGGTGTTATAAACTTGAAAGAAAAAAAAATATGAACCCTGCGCTTGCCATTACAGCTTGTGGTGGTTGACGATTGCAATAGACCAGTTAGGTTTATGGCATAATTGCGTAAGAGTTGCTAGAGGAGACCAAGGACAAATTAAGTTAAGAAGGTCAGCCGAGAAGGACAAACTTCTTGCAAGAGGGAAATGAGTAGAAGCACACATTTAAAGATTTAGACATGTATGTATGGATTTTTTTACTGTAAAATAGGGTAGTGAAGGTAAATAAAAAGTACACCATTTGTCTGTGAAGGGTGGCATCAAAAAGTGGTATTATGGTTAATTTTGGTTGTGTGGGGAATAATATTCAATAACACCTGAATTATGATGTAATAGAAGACTTAATCGATTTAATTCATGTTAGTTTTTGACGTTGATAGTTAAGTTTGGCTAGGGTTTAGTCAGTGATGATCCTAGTTTACAAGAAGTATCTGCTTCAAAAGTGGCTTGATATCTATGAGATCAGGCCCAACATGGGCCTGATATCATAGATATCAGGCCCAACGTGGGCCTGATATCATAGATATCAGGCCTAACGTGGGCCTGATATCTATGATATCAGGCTCACGTAGAACCTGATATCGATAATGTGTTATGTGGTTAAAACTTTGCTTTTACATCAGACCATTCCTAGTTTGAGCAAAATTACAATTTAACTACAAAAAATGATTATGTAGTTGCAAATTTACTAAAATAGTTTTTTAATTTATTTATCGGGGATGATATGACGAAATTCTATCTGAGATATGGAATACTCTTGATGCAACTTCTAGCATTGGACATGCAGATAATGTAGGAGAAGTATCCAGAACAAATATTCCATCATCTTCACAGTATAATTGTGTGCATAACACAAATAGAAATACGAGCAGTAATTTCACATTTGATCTAAATGAAGAAGCTAGTATTCAAGAAGATGAGGTTCTGAACCCGTGTGCAACACTTGTTGATTACTATGAGCCTAGTTGGAGTGAGGAGGAAGGGTATTATAACCGAAATGGAGAGGAAATGCAATGCAATACAAATGTACAAGAATTCTTTGCTGATGATATGCAGATTGAACAATATGAAATATCTCAAGAGCAGTATAGTGACTTAGAGGAGGAGTTCCCAATAGCTGATGATCCATATATTCTAAATTCTCGATTGCTCCAAAGGCCAATTGAAGAGGCAACAGATCAGCATGAATTTTTTGTAGGACAGATATTTCAGTCTCGACAAGAGTTCAAGAATCAACTTGTGAAGCATGCCATGGTTAAACATATGAGATATAACCCAGTTGATACTCGAAAAAATAAAGTAAAAGCTGTCTGCTTCAATCAACCGTGTAAGTGGAGAGTAGTTGCCAGGGGGATGTCGAGTTCATTGTTACGAAATATATAAAGGAACACCAATGTGGCACCATTAGGGAAAGTGCTGATCATCAAGCATGCTCTTCATCCTTTGTAGCTTCTTTTGTTGAAGAGCAATTTCTTGCTAATGAACAATACAAGCCAAGTATGATTATAGCAGATATAAAAGCTAGGTTCGGAGTGACTATATCCTACAGAAAAGCTTACATAGCTCGAGAGAAAGCGATGAAGAAAGTTGTTGGAGATTATGATCAAGCATATAGAGATCTTCCACTATATCTGCGTGAGTTAAGAGTAAGAGATCCTGAAACCTATGTTGCACTACACAGGAATGGGGATAATCAGTTCCAACGATGTTTTTGGGGTTTTGGAGCTTGTAGGAGAGTATTTAAGTCTTATCTGCGTAAATTAATTGGAATTGATGCCACACACCTAAGAGGCAAATATCCGGGTGTGTTGTTGATGGCTACATCAATAGATGCTAATGACAATGTCCTCCCAGTAGCCTTTGGAATCGCTGAAGTTGAATGTGGGTCTGCATGGGAGTGGTTTCTGGATCATACGAAGAGATTCTTTAATGTTGATCCAGAGTCAATGAGTATAGTATCAGATAGACATCGAGGCATTATAGCAGCAGTTAGGAAAGTATACCCTACTGCCCATCATGCTTTTTGTTGCCACCACATGTCTTGCAATATGGTAACAGATACTGGCAGTAGGTCAGGTTTAGGGTTGTTTTGGGCAGCTGCTCGAGCAAACATAACACTACAATATGATCTCATAATGCAGTCCATGCTTGAAAAACATCCAGATGCTCATAAGTGGCTTCAGAACATTGACCCTAAAAGATGGGCTAATGCACACTTTAGTGGGAGAAGGTACACAATGCTAACCACCAATTGTGTAGAGAGTTTAAATGCTTTGTTCAAGGAGACGTGAACTTTCGATAAACAAGTTAATTGATAATACCGTAAGAAAGGTAGCTCAATGGTTCAGAACCGTAAGGAGGAAGCGTCGAAATGGTATGTAGCGTTGACACCTCATGCTACCAAAGAAATGCAATCAAGGAGAGAGAAAGATAGACGATATAAAGTCCACCCCTACTCTCAATCCGAAATGGAAGTAGAGACATGGGGTGCTTCATACATTGTTGATTTGGAGAGGAAATATTGTAACTGTGGGGAGTTTCAAATTTCAGGATTGCCTTGCTCACATGCAAATGCCGTCATAATTCACCAGAACATGGATACACTCCCATATTGTGAGCATTACTTTCATTCACATAATTGGAAAATGACATACATGGATCGTATTTACCCTTGTCGAAGCAAAGAATTTTGGCCTAGGGGTGTCAACAACATTATAGTGTTATGTCCCCGTAGCCTTGTGCAGCCTGGTAGGCGAAAGAAGGCAAGGATCGAGTCAAAACATAATGGGAAGGTAAAAATCAAATGCAGCAGGTGCAAACAACTGGGCCATAATCAGAGGACCTGTAGAATGCCGCCATCTTGACTGAATTGTAAATTGGAGGAGTTGAGGCATATGTTTTGTATGAAGTACATAAATAGGTTTGTAAGACAAACAGTTGTTAAAAGTGATGTTTCTGTTATATACGTTTATGGAGTATTTAGTTTGTGTTACAGTTTTATGGTAGGTATGAGAAGTGTAAACCATCACCTGCAAGGCAGAAATAATACTTCACACCATATCTCCATTGTGTCATTGTGTCAAATAAAAATGCGATACATTTCAATTCAACAGGAAGGGGTTCGTAATTTCAAAGTCACATTAATATGTAGTGAAATATAGATGTGTTAAAACATGCACAAAGGGAGTGTAGTAATCCATTCCATAGGGTAGAAAAGAAAAGGTGTGCACTGTTCCGTGCCAACTGGCACGGAGCCATACTTCGTAATCCATGTTGTATAAATTATGTTTGACAGCATAAATACCATCTCCCCACCATGACCTTCACAGGGGACTTGATTTCATGAAAATCCAAGTAGGGGAGGGCCATCAGTGGGTTTTGGTCAAAACCCACTGATGGACCTAGACACATCGGATTGGACCCATTTCAGCGCTAGTGGTATTCTGGAGTTGCAAGGACTCAGAATCTGGTGGCAAATCATTATTTAAATATTTATAGGTGCTGGGAAAAATTTAAAATACAATCAGCCTCCGTTGGGCCTGATATGCTTGGATATCAGGCCCAACGTGGGCCTGATATGAGTGCATATCAGGCCCAACGTGGGCCTGATATGAATATCATTTAATAAAGTAGTATTCTATCTCCCCCTAATATAAACTCCAAGCATTCTTACAGGGGCCTGATCAAAATAATAAAATAACATCAATTTTAATAGTCACCTTCCATAGGGTAGAAAAGAAAAGGTGTGCACTGTTCCGTGTCAACTGTCACGGAGCCATACTTCGTAATCCATGGTATATAATTTATGTTTGACACCATAAATATCATCTCCCCACCATGACCTTCACAGGGGACTTGATTTCATGAAAATCCAAGTAGGGGAGGGTCATCAGTGGGTTTTGGTCAAAACCCACTGATGGACCTAGACACATCGGATTGGACCCATTTCAGCGCTAGTGATATTCTGGAGTTGCAAGGACTCAGAATCTGGTGACAAATAAATGTTTAAATATTTATAGGTGCTGGGAAAAATTTAAAATACAATCAGCCTCCGTTGGGCCTTGACACTTATAAATGGCAACTGGCACGGAGCCATACTTCGTAATCCATGGTGTATAAATTATGTTTGACACCATAAATACCATCTCCCCACTAAGACCTTCACAGGGGACTTGATTTCATGAAAATCCAAGTAGGGGAGGGCCATCTGGGTTTTGGTCAAAACCCAGATGGACCTGTCAGTTGGACCCATTTCAGCTCTAGTGGTATTCGAGTTGCAAGGACTCGAATCTGGTGGCAAATCATTATTTAAATATTTATAGGTCTGGGAAAAATTTAAAATACAATCAGCCTCCGTTGGGCCCGATATGCTTGGATATCGAGGGCCCACGTGATATCAAGCATATCAGCCCAAAGTGGCCTCGACACTTATAAATGGCAAGCGGCGAGCCATACCGTAATCCATGGTGTATAAATTATGTTTGACACCATAAATACCATCTCCCCACCAAGACCTTCACAGGGGACTTGATTTCATGAAAATCCAAGTAGGGGAGGGCCATCAGTGGGTTTTGGTCAAAACCCACTGATGGACCTAGACACATCGGATTGGACCCATTTCAGCTCTAGTGGTATTCTGGAGTTGCAAGGACTCAGAATCTGGTGGCAAATAAATGTTTAAATATTTATAGGTGCTGGGAAAAATTTAAAATACAATCAGCCTCCGTTGGGCCTGATATGCTTGGATATCAGGCCCAACGTGGGCCTGATATCCAAGCATATCAGGCCCAAAGTGGCCTTGGCACTTATAAATGGTAACTGGCACGGAGCCATACTTCGTAATCCATGGTATATAAATTATGTTTGACACCATAAATACCATCTCCCCACCAAGACCTTCACAGGGGACTTGATTTCATGAAAATTCAAGTAGGGGAGGGCCATCAGTGGGTTTTGGTCAAAACCCACTGATGGACCTAGACACATCGGATTGGACCCATTTCAGCTCTAGTGGTATTCTGGAGTTGCAAGGACTTAGAATCTGGTGGCAAATAAATGTTTAAATATTTATAGGTGTTGGAAAAAATTTAAAATACAATCAGCGTCCGTTGGGCCTGATATGCTTGGATATCAGGCCCAACGTGGGCCTGATATCCAAACATATCAGGCCCAAAGTGGCCTTGGTATGGTATCCTTTCTTATAAATTTAATTTACAATAATTTTATTCACCATAAATTTTAGTTACACAAACAGTAAATCATTACTACAATAAATTTTTACAATTGTTCACTATTTCTATAGTTTAAAGTTTTTGTCAGACATGATTTTGTGTCCAAGTCTAAATCTATAAGCTCTCATATCAGCTTGTACAAAGTCTGTAGATCTCCGGAACATCAAACTCTCTGTATAGCGCATTATAAAAAAAGCACAATCCAACCTACAAAACAAATGCACAATCCATCATAGAAAAGGCAAATAGAATTATTATGGAACATACACTAATACTTACGATTTGCTTTGTGTGGGGCCAATAACTTGCATCGTTTTATACTCTCTCCCGGAGAATGGTTCTAAACCTTTATGCCATATGTGATAGTATGACCAGTTCAGCTCCTTAAAAAACAACACCTACAAATATCAAACCATAGTAATTAATACATAAACAATGATTATTGGATATAAGAAATTTGTTACTTACAGTTTGATTAAAAACAGAAGTGTAATTTTCTGTGGTGCCAAGAGAGTTATAATGAATTATTTGTCGTTCCTCCAGGTCCATGACCATTAGATGCCAATGATCATCTTGGTTATGTAGAGGACAAAAAATATATCTAATGTCCTTGTCGTCATCTGTTTTTGCAGTTTGTTTCAATGCATCCACGTGCATCATTCCGAACAAGTCCTATACAAATAATAGAGCTATTATGGTGACTGCATCCAATATATAATTTAAACAATTTACAATGAGATAAGGGACATACTGGGAATCCAACCCCACAAAATATGGATGGGTGGTATGGTGAGTTAGAGTGTTTGGCTTCATTAGCAAGAATATTCCAATAAACATTTATGCAATCCCCATTGGTATATTGTGTCCAATCAAATATTGTCATAAAAGATTGCATATCTAAGGAGAAATTATCATTTGCCCATATTGGTTGCACCGTCACCCTACACACAAGTATACAGTCAATGGTATTTAATAAATTGAAAATAAAAAAATTATCATTAAACTCCAATAATAATCCTTTGTTGACATGTGGGTTAAGAATTTAGGTTGGCAACTACGTTACCTTAACTGACTGAGCTTCAACAATGCATCGGCTATCACATCATCTTTGCTCTTTTTAAAAAATGTTTTTGCTTGCTGAGATAATTAAAATAATACTATGTCATTAAGGATTCTAAAATAACAACTTACCTACTCTCGACCGTACCTTCAATATTTTGGTTTTGACCTTGTTAATTTCATGACATTGTGTTTCTATCTGTGATGAACTTGTATTTTCCATCTTTGATGGTGCAGGAGCATCCGGTTCGACACTAAGAACAACCTGTTTGCCTTTTTTTTGGTGCATTGGGATATCAACCTTCTCTGGGTTCTCTTTCTTTTGGGGCCTACCCGAAAATTAGTTGGAATTATAGGCAGATTAGGGTCTATGCCTTCTGATGCTGGGTCTATGCCTTCTGATGCTCTTGGCTCCCCTGATATGCTCTGTATGACTTGTTGGAGCTCTTTAATCTTATTTTCGGCATCGGCTATGATTTTGTCTTTTACAGTTAAAATTCTGTTATCCACGTCAGAATTTATAGTGTCAGCCTTGTTGCCACTCGTATCCCGTTCTTTACGCAGTTCACTTATTTGTTGATCCTTTTCTTTAAGCATAGCTTCCATATCAACAATCACAATATCCTTTGCTGCTACTAGACTATCCTTTTCTTCTATCACCGTTGCCAGGTTTTTATTAGCTTCCTCCAAACTTTGAGAAGCTTTATATAATTCTTGCTTTAAACTCTCAATTTTGTTATCCTTTTCCTTGCACAAACTACAATCTACGGTATCGTCACACTGGAGTTGGCCTTCTTCGGCTTGATGTAAAGATCCTTGGCCAACCAACTCAAGATACTCAGATGGCTGAGGCCGGTTTGGTAGTAAATTAAACTCTGATTCTGTCGGAATTAAATCTACTAAAATTTTATCTGCAGTTACACAGTCTATCATTTTTTTTACTGTGTCAACATGATAGTTAGGTCACCTCCATCGTAGTATTCTTGGCAATTTTTCTGGATGGTCTGGATCAATAATGCTGATGTGCTCACACACCCATACCTACAATATGATTATAAAAATAATTCATAATCTTTACACATATCTTGCTATATATGTAATCGGACTTACAGCTAAAATATTTGGAAATCCCTTTAGCAAGGGGGCCTTGGGCGTTGCATCAGCAACCTATGGTTTTGGTCTTAATGTAAGCTCCAATCCAATGGAGTCTAATTGTTGAGCCATGAAACTGTATACTGCATTGCACCAGTTAAACCTAGCTAAGTTCTCAAAATCATCTACACAGTCAATTAGGGAGAGCACAGGTATTTTAAGAACACTGCTACTCCCACAAAACAGAACTGTTGTAAAAAAATACAGGATAAAAAGCTGACAGTACAGCTTGTCGTTTGATCTAGACTTCTTAATCAGTTTCTCTAAATGTTTGGCAGAACAATCCGATTCTCAGAAAAACTCCATGTACAGTGCGCTTGAAGCCTCATTTAAATCGAGACGAACTATATCTCCATTGTCGGGTAGGCCAAGAATCAGTCCCACATCTACCTTTGTAAAATTGAGCTTCTTCCCATGGAAGATAAAGTTTTTTTCCTCATGATCCCAGTTATCAAACATATTTTGTACCTGAGCTCTTACAAAAGAACTATCAGGGAGGTCGAGGATCCAGGAAAAAGGTGTGCCTCGAATCATCTGTCGGGTTAACAGAAGAGATAAACTTTCTGAAGTGGCAAATGGTACTTTTCCAGTTCATTCTTTTAGTTCTTTCTCTGTTGAAGTAACTTTGATAATTTGGTCGATCAGCACACAGACTTGTGGAGACTTCTTTTGTTGCCATTGCGAACCTACGTACTTTATAACCACACACAGAAAAACAACTCTTAGTTCCCGTAATAACGACTACGCTCTTATTCTAACACACCCACACAAACCCTAAGTTAACCGGTTATAGAAAGCTTAACTAAATGAGCAACCGACCTCCGTACGGAAATGATTCTTGAACGCCGGTGAAGGAAGAGTGGGTTTTGGCCCGGAGCTGCGTTGAATGGCTTCGAGAAGAAGATGAAGACCGAAGCAGGAGAGTGTGCGCTTTTGCAGATTGAAACTTGGGCCTGATATCTCATTAATTTATTTTATTAAATCGCCTCGATTTATGTGTAAGATTATTTATTATTATTTTGAAATATTACTTTTTATATTATCAGCCCCACGTTGGGCCTGATATCCAAGCATATCAGGCCCAACGGAGGCTGATTGTATTTTAAATTTTTCCCAGCACCTATAAATATTTAAATAATGATTTACCACCAGATTCTGAGTCCTTGCAACTCCAGAATACCACTAGAGCTGAAATGGGTCCAATCCGATGTGTCTAGGTCCATCAGTGGGTTTTGACCAAAACCCACTGATGGCCCTCCCCTACTTGGATTTTCATGAAATCAAGTCCCCTGTGAAGGTCTTGGTAGGGAGATGGTATTTATGGTGTCAAACATAATTTATACACCATAGATTACGAAGTATGGCTCCGTGCCAGTTGCCATTTATAAGTGTCAAGCCCACTTTGGGCCTGATATGCTTGGATATCAGGCCCACGTTGGGCCTGATATCCAAGCATATCAGGCCCAACGGAGGCTGATTGTATTTTAAATTTTTCCCAGCACCTATAAATATTTAAACATTTATTTGCCACCAGATTCTGAGTCCTTGCAACACCAGAATACCACTAGAGCTGAAATGGGTCCATTCCGATGTGTCTAGGTCCATCAGTGGGTTTTGACCAAAACCCACTGATGGCCCTCCCCTACTTGGATTTTCATGAAATCAAGTCCCCTGTGAAGGTCTTGGTGGGGAGATGGTATTTATGGTGTCAAACATAATTTATAAACCATGGATTACGAAGTATGGCTCCGTGCCAGTTGCCATTTATAAGTGGCAAGGCGACTTTGGGCCTGATATGCTTGGATATCAGGCCCACGTTGGGCCCGATATCCAAGCATATCAGGCCCAACGGAGGCTGATTGTATTTTAAATTTTTCCCAGCACCTATAAATATTTAAACATTTATTTGCCACCAGAATCTGAGTCCTTGCAACTCCAGAATACCACTAGCGCTGAAATGAGTCCAATCCGATGTGTCTAGGTCCATCAGTGGGTTTTGACCAAAACCCACTGATGGCCCTCCCCTACTTGGATTTTCATGAAATCAAGTCACCTGTGAAGGTCTTGGTGGGGAGATGGTATTTATGGTGTCAAACATAATTTATACACCATGGATTACGAAGTATGGCTCCATGCCAGTTGCCATTTATAAGTGTCAAGCCCACGTTGGGCCTGATATGCTTGGATATCAGGCCCACGTTGGGCCTGATATCCAAGCATATCAGGCCTAACGGAGGCTGATTGTATTTTAAATTTTTTCCAGTACCTATAAATATTTAAACATTTATTTGCCACCAGATTCTGAGTCTTTGCAACTCCAGAATACCACTAGAGCTGAAATGGGTCCAATCTGATGTGTCTAGGTCCAAAACCCACTGATGGCCCTCCCCTACTTGGATTTTCATGAAATCAAGTCCCCTGTGAAGGTCTTAGTGGGGAGATGGTATTTATGGTGTCAAACATAATTTATATACCATGGATTACGAAGTATGGCTCCGTGCCAGTTGCCATTTATAAGTGCCAAGGCCACTTTGGGCCTGATATGCTTGGATATCAGGCCCACGTTGGGCCTGATATCCAAGCATATCAGGCCCAACGGAGGTTGATTATATTTTAAATTTTTCCCAACACCTATAAATATTTAAACATTTATTTGCCACCAGATTCTGAGTCCTTGCAACTCCAGAATACCACTAGCGCTGAAATGAGTCCAATCCGATGTGTCTAGGTCCATCAGTGGGTTTTGACCAAAACCCACTGATGGCCCTCTCCTACTTGGATTTTCATGAAATCAAGTCCCCTGTGAAGGTCTTGATGGGGAGATGGTATTTATGGTGTCAAACATAATTTATACACCATGGATTACGAAGTATGGCTCCGTGCCAGTTGCCATTTATAAGTGTCAAGCCCACTTTGGGTCTGATATGCTTGGATATCAGGCCCACGTTGGGCCTGATATCCAAGCATATCAGGCCCAACGGAGGCTGATTGTATTTTAAATTTTTTCCAGCACCTATAAATATTTAAACATTTATTTGCCACCAGATTCTGAGTCCTTGCAACTCCAGAATACCACTAGAGCTGAAATGGGTCCAATCCGATGTGTCTAGGTCCATCAGTGGGTTTTGACCAAAACTCACTGATGGCCCTCCCCTACTTGGATTTTCATGAAATCAAGTCCCCTGTGAAGGTCTTAGTGGGGAGATGGTATTTATGGTGTCAAACATAATTTATACACAATGGATTACGAAATATGGCTCCGCGCCAGTTGCCATTTATAAGTGTCAAGGCCACTTTGGGCCTGATATCCAAGCATATCAGGTCCAACGGAGGCTGATTGTATTTTAAATTTTTCTCAGCACCTATAAATATTTAAACATTTATTTGCCAACAGATTCTGAGTCCTTGCAACTCCAGAATACGACTAGCGCTGAAATGGGTCCAATCCGATGTGTCTAGGTCCATCAGTGGGTTTTGACCAAAACCCACTGATGGCCCTCCCCTACTTGGATTTTCATGAAATCAAGTCACCTGTGAAGGTCTTGGTGGGGAGATGGTATTTATGGTGTCAAACATAATTTATACACCATGGATTACGAAGTATGGCTCCGTGCTAGTTGCCATTTATAAGTGTCAAGCCCACTTTGGGCCTGATATGCTTGGATATCAGGCCCACGTTGGGCCTGATATCCAAGCATATCAGGCCCAACGGAGGCTGATTATATTTTAAATTTTTTCCAGCACCTATAAATATTTAAACATTTATTTGCCACCAGATTCTGAGTCTTTGCAACTCCAGAGTACCACTAGAGCTGAAATGGGTCCAATCCGATGTGTCTAGGTCCATCAGTGGGTTTTGACCAAAACCCACTTCCTCCCCTACTTGGATTTTCATGAAATCAAGTCCCCGTGAAGGTCTTAGTGGGAGATGGTATTTATGGTGTCAAACATAATTTATACACCATGGATTACAAGTATGGCTCCGTGCCAGTTGCCATTTATATCAGGGCCACGTTGGGCCTGATATGCGTCATATCAGGCCCAGTTGGGCCTGATATGCTCTCATATCAGGCCCAACGGTGGCTGAATTTTTTTTTTCAACACTTCCTACCACACATATATAGATTTAAATCATGATTTGCTAGCACCATTGGAGTCATTGCAATTCTAGAATCCCACTCGAACTGAAATGGGTCAAATCAGAGGTGTGTAGGTCTATCAGTGGGTTTTTACCAAAACCCACTAATGGCCCTCCCTTACTTGGATTTAACTGAAATCAAGTTCTCTGTGAAGGTATGGGTGGGAAGATAGTATATATGGTGTCATGACGAATTTATACACCATGGATTACGAAGTATGGCTCCGTGCCAGTTGCCATTTATAAGTGTCAGGCCCAACGGAGGCTGATTGTATTTTAAATTTTTTCCAGCACCTATAAATATTTAAACATTTGTTTGCCACCAGATTCCGAGTCCTTGCAACTCCAGAATACCACTAGAGCTGAAATGGGTCCAATCCGATGTGTCTAGGTCCATCAGTGGGTTTTGACCAAAACCCACTGATGGCCCTCCCCTACTTGGATTTTCATGAAATCAAGTCCCCTGTGAAGGTCTTAGTGGGGAGATGGTATTTATGGTGTCAAAAATAATTTATACACCATGGATTACGAAGTATGGCTCCGTGCCAGTTGCCATTTATAAGTGCCAAGGCCACTTTGGCCCTGATATGCTTGGATATCAGGCCCACGTTGGGCCTGATATCCAAGCATATCAGGCCCAACGGAGGCTGATTGTATTTTAAATTTTTCCCAGCACCTATAAATATTTAAACATTTATTTGCCACCAGATTCTGAGTCCTTGCAACTCCAGAATACCACTAGCGCTGAAATGGGTCCAATCCGATGTGTCTAGGTCCATAGTGGGTTTTGACCAAAACCCACTGATGGCCCTCCCCTACTTGGATTTTCATGAAATCAAGTCCCCAGTGAAGGTCTTGGTGGGGAGATGGTATTTATGGTGTCAAACATAATTTATACACCATGGATTACGAAGTATGGCTCTGTGCTAGTAGGCACGCAACAGTGCACATCTTTTCTTTTTCTACCCTATGGAAGGTGACTATTAAAATTGATGTTATTTTATTATTTTGATCAGACCCCTGTAAGAATGCTTGGAGTTTTTATTAGGGGGAGATAGAATACTGCTTTATTAATTGATATTCATATCAGGCCCACGTTGGGCCTGATATCCAAGCATATCAGGCCCAACGGAGGCTGATTGTATTTTAAATTTTTCCCAGCACCTATAAATATTTAAATAATGATTTGCCACCAGATTCTAAGTCCTTACAACTCCAGAATACCACTATAGCTGTAATGGGTCCAATCCGATGTGTCTAGGTCCATCAGTGGGTTTTGACCAAAACCCACTGATGGCCCTCCCCTACTTGGATTTTCATGAAATCAAGTCCCCTGTGAAGGTCTTGGTGGGGAGATGATATTTATGGTGTCAAACATAATTTATACACCATGGATTACGAAGTATGGCTCCGTGCCAGTTGCCATTTATAAGTGCCAAGGCCTCTTTGGGCCTGATATCCAAGCATATCAGGCCCAACGGAGGCTGATTGTATTTTAAATTTTTCCCAGCACCCATAAATATTTAAATAATGATTTGCCACTAGATTTTGAGTCCTTGCAACTCCAGAATACCACTAGAGCTGAAATGGGTCCAATCCGATGTGTCTAGGTCCATCAGTGGGTTTTGACCAAACCCACTGATGGCCCTCCCCTACTTGGATTTTCATGAAATCAAGTCCCCTGTGAAGGTCTTGGTGGGGAGATGGTATTTATGGTGTCAAACATAATTTATACACCATGGATTACGAAGTATGGCTCCGTGCTAGTTGCCATTTATAAGTGCCAAGGCCACTTTGGGCCTGATATGCTTGGATATCAGGCCCACGTTGGGCCTGATATCCAAGCATATCAGGCCCAATGGAAGATGATTGTATTTTAAATTTTTCCCAGCACCTATAAATATTTAAATAATGATTTGCCACCAGATTCTGAGTCCTTGCAACTCCAGAATACCACTAGCGCTGAAATGGGTCCAATCCGATGTGTCTAGGTCCATCAGTGGGTTTTGACCAAAACCCACTGATGGCCCTCCCCTACTTGGTTCTACCTGAAATCATGTTCCCTGTGAAGTT